>NC_084465.1:158187302-158518302 GCF_027409185.1 Cynocephalus volans
CGTACAAGGACTGCTTCCTACAGAATGATGTGCATACAGCAACCCAGCCCGCTGGAGGTGCTGAGACAATCCAAACCTATTTCCAGACACTCATTCCCCCTACCTCCCTTACAAACCCTGTATTTATCGGATTCCTTGTTCTGACCTACCTTCGGGAAGTGCAGCCACTCTACAGCAGGGTTGGCTGAGGGGCACAAAAACAGGTTTATTGATAAAGAAATGGAGTGAGTAGAACACCAGGTAGAAGCTTTGTGCTGTGAATCTGAGAAACAATTTGAAACTTGCCTCAGAGGCACACACCCACTGTGCTGCCCCTGTATAATCTGAGGGACCTTCAGAATCCTGCCTACCTGCCAGAACCCTGCACGGCATGTCTCCCCACCCCCACCAGCCCAACTGCCCCCACCCCTCCCCCACTGCAGAATTCTGGAGAGCTACATTCTAAGCCTGTTGACATTTAAAATTGGACCCTGAGCATCTGCAGTTGACAGTTTGCTGTCCGGGTCCTGCGCTAGACTTTTCTCACTGTGGAGACTGCCGTGCCACTGTGGTCAGTCCCCAAGCCTATGGGGATGGCTTCAAAGGGAGGTAAGTCTGCAGGGTCTGGGGTGTGTTATCACACCCCTGTCACCCCTCAAACCCATGGGAGTTCAAATGTGACACTTGCCCTGGGACAGCTGGTTGGGTGGAAATAGAGGAAGAGAGAGCACCGGACTTACCCAAGGACATCTCACCCGGGAGACGGGGGAAGCCACTGGCATCCTGAGGCTGCAGGGGGAAGGGGGCTTCTCACAGGTGGATCCAGATGCCTCAGGAGAAACCTACCGGGTGATGAGAAAGGACACAGCAGTTGTACTGACTCTTTCCAGAAGGGAAACAGGTGACTTATGTTTCTAAGTCAACACAGGTCAACGTGTGTTTGTAGGCAATGGTGGACTGTGTCGTGCTTGTGCCACAGGGGGGCTCAAGAAGAAAGCCTGAGTCCTGCGTCCTTTCTTCAGACACCTGGGGCTTGTGCTATGGTACTGTCCTGAGGGATACAAACCGGAGTATTCCAGATCTTAGAGGAGTAGCGGGGAGAAACGGTCTCAGCCAGAAAACCGTTCAGTGGAACAGTTCTCTCTGACCAAGATTACCGTGAAATATCCCCTCCGTCAGTGAGGCTGGAGGTCGCTCTAACTGCAGCAGTCCAGTCTCGGCTCACGTCTGCCCAGAGATGGCTTCTCATTCGGTCCAGATCGCTGTTGTCTCTGTTCACCAGGGACAGGGCAGCCAGAAACTGCAAACAAGATGGGGCTTGCTCTTCGCGGAGCTGTTCTGAATTGCTGTCCCTTTGGGGGACGCTCGGGTCTTCAGACCCATTCATCTTCCACCCTGTCTCATGGCCTGTCCTCTGCCCTTCGTTTCATGTGGAGATGAAGACTTTGTTCATACTCCATGTCTAGCCCATCGTGAACAGGGGACAGATGAGGCGTGCTGTCGGCTTTACAGTGGAAGGTTCTGAAAGGCTGGTTTCCTTCCCGAGAGAGGAAGCAGAGCAGCACACCATTAGGAAGATCTTCTATTATTATGACTGTTGTTATTCAAAGTTAGGACATATGTCCTGATCAGTTAGGACCATGTCCTATGGACCTTGCTCTCCGTGACTACGGTTGACCTGAAACCCTAGTGAACAGGGATGTACCCAGACAACTTTCCTGTCACACTGGCTCATGCCTGGTTCTTTGTGGGCCATCACTGAGAGCTCAAAGGAGAAGGATCACAGAAGGTCTCCATTATCCACGGCCAACTCTAACCATCAGCAGCTATTCAAATCTCTACGAACCTCCACTGGGAGCCGCAGGGCTCCGCATTTCCTGGCCTTTCTAGTCCTCTGCAGCCCTCTCTGGCTGTGCAGTGACAGGGTCTCAGGGAATTCATCATCTAACTCACAGACCACCTCCTGAGAACAGAGCTGCCTCAGTGACAGCACGAACGAACCACTGTGCATGGGGACAAGTGTGCCCCGAACCTGGCCTCTGTTCCATGCTTGCTGTGGGTGGTACCAGGAGAAGCACATCCTCACTGGGCTGCTGCATTATGGGGTTCCCTCAGGGCTCCTGGGCGATAGTTGAGGCACAGATTTTGTTCAAGTTCATTTGTTTGGGTTGTGAGGGCTTTATGAGGAGCATCAGGAAAAGGAGCACTGAGAAAGAGAAGGGCTCATAACCTTGTGAATCTGCTGGCTTCACATAGGTCACGTGGGGGGCGCCTGCAACTGGCACTGGAGAAGGTGCCCTTCATGGGGGTGTGCACACTGAGGGGCGTTGTGCCGCCAAGCAGAGTCCACCCCAACTCACATCTAGGGGCAATCCCACGAGGCTGGCGGGTCCACGTGCCGGGGACACCCTGGGGAGCTTCTCAGAGGCAAGGGAAGCTTAGGTGTTACTTCTTGACTGACGGGGGTCAGAGGATCTCAGTGAATGAGAAGCAAGTTCTCTAGTAGAATGATCCCCAACCCAAGGGGGAGCATGACATTCACTTGGGGGCAAACTGCACAATTCCCCGTCCTATGGCCCTCAAATGCTGGGATGCCTCGCTCTGGTTCACACTGACTCTAAGGGAAGGGAGAGCCTCCGTCCTGGTGGCCGCGTCCCCTGCTCATTCGCCCCTCTCCTTTGTCTCCACAGCATCTGCAGTGCTGGGGCCCAGCGTGACCCTGAACCCTCCGTTCACTTCCTTCCGTCCGCTGTTTCCCACGCCTGCTTCCGGCCCAGTCCCCGGGCCGCCCTGCGAGCAGCCCCCACCTGCCCTAGTGATGTCAGCGTTGCCTCCTGGTGGCCCCCTGGTGCGGTCTGCTTTCCCCAGGATGCCTCAGGGGACCGGAGCCGCTGGCCATGGCCCGAGTGGGGCCGGGGCTTTCAACATCATTGTCCCAGTCAGGACGCAAGGGGCTCCAGCAGAGCCCTCTCACACTCAGACCACTGTCCTGGCTCAGGCCCCCCTCAACTGGAGTGCTCCAGGGGCCCTCTGCGGGGGTGCTCAGTGTCCTGCTCCCCTGCTGTTGGCAGCTCCCGCTGTAGGGACCGTGATGCCTGCTGCATCCATCGGGGGCACGTGGGCTGGAGAGGGGTACTGGTTCCCAGGCCAGCCCCTTCCAGCTCCCCTTCCAGCAGCCCAGCTGGGTCCGACCGTGGTCCCAGGGAATGACGGGCCACGTCCACATGGGGCTGGTGGGGAGGGCGGCAAGGCCCCCTCCCAGGCCAAGGCCGCGCCAGAGGACTCCTGTAACCCCAGGAGTGTTTACGACAACTTCCGACGCTGGCAGCGCTTCAAGTCCCTGGCCCGCGGGCACCTGCCCCAGAGTCCTGATGCTGAAGCTCTGTCCTGCTTCCTCATGTGAGTGCCCTCCTTGGGGGATGGAGCTAATCCCACCGCTCCCACATGAAGGGGAACGAAGGACGGACGAGGAGGGCAGCCTATTTAGGGGAACTTGGATGAAGGTCACGTGGGCGACGGCCCATGCATTCTCAGCAGTTTAACTAATGTCCCACTCCGGTTCACGACGTACATTCATGAGCCTTAGGTCGACTGATCCCCAACACCCTGTGAGTCCACCAAACTTGGTTTTTAACAGTTACCATAATATGCACAGAAGGTAAAGGCCAGAGTGAGTTTCCGGTGTGACATGAGCCACAACTTGGATTCAGGTCTCTGCCTTCACCCGTGATTCCTCCCCGTGTCCTCTCATGCCCAGCACAGGACCTGAGTGAGGATGGCTTCGGGACGTCACATGGAGGGACTGGGGGGAGAAGGCACAGGCCACAGGAGGAGCCTTACACATGTACCCCCTCACTCTTCTGGAAAATTCTAGCGAGGAGACTGAGGTAGTCAAGCCACACATTGGGACCTGGTTGGGCCCCCATCACTGGGTTTGGATCCTGCGCAGAGTCGCCTTCTTTATCCCTGAATGCCTCCTAGACAGAGAGACAATTCCGCTTCATTCAGAGGGTGGGAAGATTGTCTGACTCATGTCTGATGCACTCAGCAGGGTCTCTGGCATGTGCTGTCCCTCGTTATTGTTGTTTTCGTATTATGATGATGATTACTATTACCGTCAACACTAAGAACAGGCAACCTAGAAGAGGACAGTGTTCCCAAAGTCACATGTCCCACCACAGGGAGTGAGGGGACCGTGAGCCCAGGAGCCCAGGACCAGGGGCTGAGGTGATGGGAGGCAGCGACGTCCGTAGCCAGGAGCGTTTGTCTTTCCCTCCCCAACACCTGCCTCCTTCCACCTGCAGGCCCTCGTGTTCCTGGGGCCATCACATGGAGCACGTATCCTAGTCCACGGGACACGGGACATGGCTGCATACCTGCCCCGCTCCCACACTGGCTGCCCTCCACGGGAAGCTGCACACAGTGTATAAATTAAAGGGGCCCCCAAATCCTTGTCCCCAGTGATTTCAGTGTCCCGCACATGCTGAGCAGTCGGAGTTCCCCTTGGACCAAAGTCCCAGGTGCCCTAGGCTGTCCTGAGTCCCTAAATGGAGCCACCGCCCCCAGGCCTTGCCCGGTCAGCTCAGGCACCGGTCTCCTTTGGCTCTGGATCCCCGCGCCTGCTCTGCACGCTGAGGGACTCTGACGCTGTGTCCCCAAGGGCTGCCTCTCTAGAGAGTCACCAGGAGCTGATTAAGTGCTCAGTCCTGGGGCCTTGGAACGGCCATTCTAGGCAGTTCTCGGTCAGCTCAGGCTGCCATAACAAAACGCCACAGGACAGGTGCTTTAGACAACAGACTTTCACGTCTCCCAGTTCAGGAAGCGGAAGTCCCAGATGAGGTCCCGGCAGATTCAGTTCCGGGCAAGGACTTTCCGCCTGGCTTTCGATGGCTGTGTCCCCACATCACAGGGAGTTCTGGTGTCTTTTCCTCTTCTCACACTCACAGGGACACAAATCCCATCACGGGGCCTCCCAATTATCTAATCTAAACCTGATGATCCCCAAAGGCTCCACCTCCAAATACCATCACATTGCAAGCTAGGGCCACAACATGTGAATTTTGGGGACACACACATTCAGTCCGTAACACACAATAATACTAAGGCCTCCAAGGGAAGTCAGAGAGGCCAAGCAGTCCCTTGGTGCTGAGGTTGACACATGTTGGTTGTCCTGGAGGCCGAAGAGCCCACACTGGGAGGACAGGCACAGGTGACAGGACAGGTGGGATGTGTGTGATGTGGCGGGGCACGGGTGTGGGCCGGTCAGCTGGGATGGGAGGAGGGCAGGGGCATTGTGACTGACACTGAGGACTTACAGCCCAGTGCTTCGGTCCCTGGCCCGGCTGAAGCCCACCATGAGCCTGGAGGACGGAGTGCGGCGGGCCATGCAGGAATGGCAGGGCACGAGCAATTATGACCGCATGAACTATTATGACATGGCAGCAAAGTGAGTCAGGGATGCAGGGCCTGAGGGGCTGTGGGGCGGGCTGAGGGTGGGTGAAAGGGGGAGGGGCTGGTGCGGTGGGCTCATCGGCAGGGATGCCGTGAGGAGGGGGATCCGCTAGGTCCGGCCCCTCCCTGGGGCCCTGCCTCCCCCGGGAAGCTCTCCATCCACCTGGGTGCTTGGGCTTCTCTCTCCTACCCACCCCGGAATCTCCGCCCTCCCCTGGCCTCGGGTCAAACCCTGCCCAGATGCTGAAACGGGGATGGGGAAGAGTAACCAGCACAGCCCAGTGGGGGTCGGCTCCAGCTGTGGGGACCCTGCAGGAGGGAAGCTAGTGACTACTGACAAAGTCGGGACCACGTCTCCTCATGAAAAGTGGCCAGAAATAGGTCACCTGCCATCCCAGAATGGGCTGGGGCAGAAGAGCTTGGGCAGGGGAAGCCAGCACCTCACACACCCCCAGACACGTCTCTGGCCTCCCTGCCTTTGCTGCACGGCAATCCACTCCGTGAACACCAATCACCCTCACAGAAAATGCACCCTCTCCTCTCAGCTGAGCTCCCACTTCCTGCAACATCTCCGGGGCCCTTCTCTCCCAGGCTATTGTCAGGGGCTCACAGTACCAGCCCAGGATTCCCGGATCCGGGCAAGGATTCCTCATGTCATTTGCAGTCAGTCACATCCCTGACCTAGCTTCTGGCTGTCAGCTCTTCTGAGTGGCCCTGGGCAGGGATAGGAGGAGCAGGGTCCCCTGAGGGCCGGGCCTGGGTCACACAGGCCTTCATTCAGGAAGACCCCCTGGATGTTTTCTGCCCTGCAGGTGTAGGTGAGCCAGCGTACCCCTGCAACTGTTCCGCAGGTGGGGGAGCAGCCCGGCCCACCCAAAGCCCTTCCTCCCCCATCCCTGGCCAGGCCTCCCTCTCAGCATGGCTATGGCTCTCCCTCTGCCCGCCAGGTTCATGGAATTTGAAGCTGAGGAGGAGATGCAGCTCCGGGTGCTGCAGTGTGTGAAGGGGCCCCAGGGCCTGCCTCCTCCAGCCCCACCAAAGCTTGCTCCTCCAGGGCCACCAGTCCCCAACACTGTGCCACGGTCAGGTACGGCAAGCATATTCCCACAGGAGCCAATACAAAGGCCTAAGGGGGCCTGCGGAGGCCTTGTGCCCTCATCTTGTCCCTTTCCTGTAAGGGGAGGGGGCGCTTGCTCTTTCAGCGAGAGCAGCCAGTGAGAACCTGGGGCTCCACTGCCCTGGATCAGGAACTAGGTATTGGCCTGGTCCAGTAGTTTCGTAGCTGCTATCGGCCTTGGCTGTCCAGGACCCAATGTACAGTCTTCCCAGGAAGCAGTGCTGGGTGGGGAGACGTCCCAGAATCTTGGTGGCTCCAAAGTCTTTCCAGGTAACTCAGTCTCACATGACCCACCTCGGGTAGTGTATCCTCCCACGGGGCCTGACGTGCAGCCTGGACCCATTTCATGGCCCTCAGTTCCAACCTCCCCCCAGTGTGGCTGGAGGTGGCCGCTACAGCCCAGCCACGCACCTGTCCTCCCTCCTGTCCTAGGGTGTGCTCCCAGGAAGGCTGGCCGCAGGGCACCATCCACTCGCCCGCTGTCATGCAGACCCCAGCAGCTGACCCAGGCCAAGGCACCCAAGGAGATCCCACCAGAAGCTGTCCAGGAGTATGTGGATATCATGGAGGCACTGCTGGGGCCTCATGCAAATTGGGAGGATGAAGATATCGAGGAGCAGCAGGAGCAGGACGGGACTGACCCGGACCCAGGTCTCCTGAGCTACATTAACAAGCTATGCTCCCAGGAAGACTTCATCACCAAGGTGGGCTGGCTTGGAGCCCTCGTGTGGGGGAGGTTTTCTGGGGAACGGCAGTCCCAGCCCCATGGAATTCAGTTCTATTCATCCCTCAGCTACGGAGCAGTGTGTGTGTGAGAGACAGAGAAAGTCTGTGTGTAGCTGCTAGTGGCCATGAGTTAGAACGACCCTGCTGTGTGGACAGGAGAGACAGGCATTACTTTCTGCTTCTCCTCGAGGTCCCCCTGGCTGCAGTTCACTCCCTGCCAAAGACACTCATGCCCCTTTCCCCCTGCTCCAGGTGGAGGCCATCGTCCACCCCCGATTCCTGGCAGCTTTGCTTTCCCCAGACCCAAACTTGGATCCCTTGGCTCTGACTGAGGTGCTGGAGCAGGAAGAAGGACTCACCCTAGCACAGGTAACACACGGGAGACAGGGACACCAGGGCACCCAGGGGAGAAAGGGCCAGCAGATCTCCTAGGGGAGGGAAGGGCACCAGGCAAACGAGGGGGAACACGTGACCCTGTGCCCCTGAAGCCCACGTGATTTTGTCTAGTCTTACCCTGCTGGGGGTGCATGGCCTCCGGAGGGGAACCGCCTGGGTCAGAGGAGTAGGTGCAGAAGAGCAGAAACGAGAGGACAGAGCCAGGGAGGGAGGGCAGGGGGCGAAGCTGGAAGGAGGCCCAGCAGGGCACAGCACAGTCACAGTCCCTGCCTCTGACACCAAGCCAAGCCTCCTCTCACCTTCGCCACCTCCCGCCCAAATGCAGGGTTCTCCACCATCCTGCCAGCCCCTCCCCACACCTGGGGCAGAGCCAGTGAGTGCCACTTTGCTCCCCCCAGCTGGTGGAAAAGCGCCTCGCGGCCCCGAATGACGCAGGAGGTGTGGGGGCCACCCCAGCTCATGGCGCACCCCAATTGGAGTCACATCCTAAGACTGCAGCTGGCCAAGGAGGAGAGCGCGAAGACCGTGGCCCCCAAGGAGGGGTCATCACAGAAACCTGCCCAGCAGAGGCGGCTTCCCATGACCCTCGACCGCGCAGCCGAGACAACCCCGACCTGCCCAGGCCCAAGGAGCCTGCCCTCTGGCCAGATCATCAGGAGTCACGCAAGCTGAGGGCTGCCCATCTCAGCTCCCCTCCCCAGGGCCACAGACCCTCCTCGCCTGGTCTCCGGGGAGCCTGTCCTGTTATGCCTGCGCAGGGCCCGGCAGTCAGGTCCAGTGAAGTCGAGGAGGACCTCCCCAGCCTGGACTTCCTCCTGACCTTGCAGTACAGCCTGCAGCCCTGGGGGCTGTCCCTGAGCCCCGTCCCTGCTCGGCGTCTGGCTCGACCCTCACGTCCTCAAAAGCGGAGGGGCGACCCATTGGTCTCTGGGAGGAGGAAGAAGCAGCACTACAGCCAGTAGGGGCCGTGGGCCGGCCTCTCAGGGGTGCCAGTCCCTCTGGACTGGATTTGACCCTCACTGCATCCTGTGGCCCGAGGGATCCCGAGCTCCCATCACCCAGTGCTGACCCAGCTGCTCCTCAGCTACGGGCAGGGTGGGGGAGGCAGGACAGGGGAGAGAGGGTGGGGGGGTCTGGATGGGGAATTGGGGTGGGGGAGGGGGGCCTGTTTGGGGGATGAGGGTGGGGGAGAGGCGAGGCACAGGTCCGGGAGGCAGCACGTTGGGGGCGTTGTATGTAATGGGGGTTTGTATACAAGTGTGAATAAAAGTGGTATTGTTGGGAAATGCCCTGGGACTACTGCCTCTGTTCTCATGTCTGTGCCACTAAGTGGAGACAGGCCTGTGAGGAAGGAAGGATCTGGGAGATGCCAGGCTCCAAGGACCCACCGGTGCCCGACCATCAACTCCTTCTCTAGATTCTGAGATCTGATTCCTCCCCCAGGACCCATGTGGGATCCTTGACTAAAAGGGTGTCGGCCCCCACATGCAGAGCTGTGGTCATGGGGTGGGGGTGTCCCAGCAACAGTGGCAGGTGGGCAAAACCGTCCAGCACCACGGTGGCCTGGCTGTCTGCTAGGGGGAGGAAGGGGCCATGTCTGGGCGTCTCCTGCCCATCCACCCACGGAGCTCGCTGCTTAGCCCCCAGATGCTCCTCTGCACCTTTCCTCCCCTGTCCCACGTCAGCAGCATCCATGTCCCACCCGCCCCTGTGCCTTTGTGAAGTGTGAAGGAAGCTAACTCTTGGTGGCGGGTCAGCTGGCTGCTGCCCCTCCTATTCCCAGGTGGGTCTCCACATTGGAGAAGGCCTCAGAGCTTGGCTAGATTAAGACGGCGTGGTGTGAAGCCGCACACCACGGCCCTCAAGCCCAGAAGCTTCCAGAACATCATGCCATGCAGGTCCTCGTTGGGGGCATCCTCACGGGAACCCACTACTGTCCCTGCTGTCCAGCTCAGCGCACACATCAGGCGCTGAGGGAAAACGCGGGGATCGAAGGCTGGAGCCCTGGACCCACTCCTCACTAGTTCCCTGACTCTTCCACATTCAGAGCTGTCCTCAGGAGCCCCTCTTAGGTTTTAGGAATGTGGAGCAAGTCGTGTTTGGAGGGGACTTGGCCCATGCCCTAGTACGTGTGGGCACTCAGTCGAGCACAGGCATCATCTCGGTCACACCTCGGGGCTCCTGCTGCTACTCCTGTCCTCGCCACCTGACTGCTGTCTGTCCTGGGGCCCTTTTGTGGTTGAACAGTTCCCAGGAGGAGGCACAACCTCTGCTTCCCCAGCACCGTGCCCTGCCTCAACCTTACAATCTGCCCCTGACCCTGTACAGTGGGGCCAGCTGGAGGGCTGTTACAGTCACAATGTCGTGTCCCCCAAATCCGCATGTTGAAGCCCTAAGCCCCATCGTGATGGTATCTGGGGGTGGTGCCTTTGGGAGGTTGTTGGGGTAAGAGGAGATCAGAGGGTGGAGCCCTAATGACGGGGATTAGCGCCCTTATAAGAAGAGGAGGAGACACCAGAACTCTCTCTTCCCCATGTGATGACACAGCAGGAAAGGGAAATCAAAACGGAAAACCAACAATTATAACTCTCACCATGGTCCACAGATTCTCAGTAATGAATCTCGGTATTAATTCCATAGTATCTAACTTTCACCTATACTTTGGAGTAGTGTAAAATTCCCCGAACTAGAGGCAGGCTAGGTGTTGTGAGTGGTCATGTTTTCAAATGCAAGTTCAAGTTCTCCTGACTTTGGATTGGACTGAGGAGGAACATGGGCACTCGACAATAGCTAATGCACACTGCAAGGAGCCAGTTGGCCAAATCCCCATCTCTCTCCCGTAACTGCTTAATAGCCTTTACTTACTATGACGTGGTCTCAAGTGACTCCGGGGGTTCATAAAGGTAAATGAGAAGTAGTCACCCAACCTGGTGTGAGAATACTGCATGCAAATGACAGTCAGGAATCGAGGCTGTCTGGATCACAGCCCTCTGAAACCTCATTCACCGTGGCAACTGCATTATTTTAAATGGAGACAGCAAAGTAACTAGGTCCTACATCCAGAAGTCACAAGATTAGCTCACCGGTGAACCGGCAGTTTGAGAGTTGTGGGAGTTCCAAAGCTCCATAAAGACTTGGTACCTTCTACAGATTTGAGGTCTAGTTTGAAGTCAGGTAGTATAATGCCTCTGGTTTTATTTTATTTTTTTGCTCAGGACTGCTTTGGCTATTGGGGTCTTTTGTTGTTCCATATGAATTTAGGATTGTTTTTTCTATTTCTGTGAAGAATGTCATTGGTATTTTGATGGGGATTGCACCGAATCTGTAGATCACTTTTGGTATTATGGACATTTTCACAACATTAATTCTTCCAATCCATGAACAAGGAATGTCTTTCCACCTCTCTTGGTGTCCTCTTTCTTTCAGCAGAGTTTTGTAGTTCTCATTGTAGAGATCTTTCACCTCTTTGGTTAAATTTATTCCTACGTATTTTATTCTTCTCAGAGTTATTGTAAATGGGCTGGCTTTCTTCTTCTTCTTTTTTTTTTTTTTCCCCTGCTTATTTGTTGTTGCCGTATAAGAATATTCCCAATTTTTATGCATTGATTTTGTATCCTGCACAGTACTGAATTTGTTTAGGAGCTCTAGGAGTTTTTTGGTAGAGGTTATGGATTTTTCTATATGTAGGATCACGTCCAATCCTGTGAAACGTGACGTTTTGATTTTGTCTTTTCCACTGTGGATGCCCTTTCTTTCTTTCTCTTGCCTGATTGCTCTGGCTAGTACTTCCAATGCTATGTTAAATAGGAGTGGTGAGAGTGAGCATCCTTCTCTTATTCCTGTTCCTGAAGGAAAAGCTTTCAATTTTTCCCCATTCAGGACAATGTTGGCAGTGTGATTTTCATATATGGCTTTTATTGGGTTGACATATGTTCCTTCTATACCTACTTAGTTAAGGGTCTTTATCATGAAGGGATGATGCTGAATTTTCTTTTTTTCTTTTTTTTTTTTTTTTTTTCGTGACCGGCACTCAGCCAGTGAGTGCACCGGTCAGTCCTATATAGGATCCGAACCCGCGGCAGGAGCGTCGCTGCACTGCCAGCGCAGCACACTACCAAGTGCGCCACGGGCTCGGCCCATGATGCTGAATTTTCTCAAATGCTTTTTCTGCATCTCTTGAGACAATCGTATAGTTTTTATCCTTGCTTTTGTTCATGTGGTGTATCACATTTATTGATATATGTATGTTGAACCATCCTTGCATCCCTGGGATGAAACCCACATGATCACAGTGTATAATCTTTGTGACGTGCTGTTGTATTCTGTTTGCTCATGTCTTGCTGGAGATTTTCGTGTCTATGTTCATCAAGGTTACTGACCTGTAATTTTCTTTTCGGTTGTTGTGTCTTTGTCTGATTTGGGGATCGGGATGATGCTGGCCTCATAGAATTAATTTAGGAGAACGGCCTCTGTTTCAATTTCTTGGAGTAGTCTGAAAAGGATGGTTGTTAATGCTTCTTTAAAACTTTGGTAGAATGCAGCAGTGAAGCCATCTGGTCCTGGGCTTTTCTGTGTTGGGGTACTGTTGATGACTGCATCATTCTCATTGCTTCTTATTGGTCTCTTCGGGTTCTGCATTTCTCCTTGGTTCAGTCTTAGTAGTTTACGGGTCTTCAGAAATCTATCCATTTCCTCCAGGTTTTCAAATTTGTTGGAGTATAGTTGTTCTGAACAATCTCTAATGATTCTTTGTATTTCTGTGGAATCGGTTGCAATGTCTCCCTTTCCATTTCTGATTTTTGTTATTCGGGCCTTCTCTCTTCTTTTCTAAGTAGTCTGGCCAACAGCTTGCGTAGTTTGTTTTTCCCCTGGGGAAAAAAAAAAAAGCATTTTGCTTCATTGATTTTCTGCATCATTCTTTTGGTCTCTACTTCGTTTAGTTCGACTCTGTTCTTAATCATTGCTTTCCATCTACTAGTTTGGTGCTTAGATTGTTCTTGGTTTTCTACTTACTTGAGATTTAATGTTAGATTATTTGAAGTGTTTCCATTCTTTTGATGTAAGCGCTTTTTACCGGCAACTCATCTTTGACAAGGCCACCAAGAATATACACTAGGGAAAGGACGGCACCTTCAATAAATAGTGCTGGGGAAACCGGACATCCATGCGTAGAAAAGTCAAACTAGGCCCATACCTTTCACCATACACAAAATCAACTCGAAATGGATTAAAGACTCAAATATAAGAACTGAAACTATAAAACTCCTAGATGAAAACACAGGGGACATACTTCAGGATGTAGGACTGGACAAAGACTTTATGAATAAAACCCCAAAAGCACAAGCAGTAAAAGTAAACATATTGCAATGTATCAAACCATAAAGCTTCTGCACAGCAAAAGAAGGCACACAGACAAGGGGCTAATATCCAGACATATAAGCAACTCAAACAACCCAAGAGCACATAAACAAGTTATTCAATATTAAAATGGGCAGAGACAGTTTTCAAAGAAAGACATGAATTTTCATGGCTTTCCAGCAAAGGGGATCGTAAGTAAGGCCAGTCCACGGGAGTCTGCAGAGGTCGCAGCAACAGACCGTAGCTGAGCGTACAAGGACTGCTTCCTACAGAATGATGTGCATACAGCAACCCAGCCCGCTGGAGGTGCTGAGACAATCCAAACCTATTTCCAGACACTCATTCCCCCTACCTCCCTTACAAACCCTGTATTTATCGGATTCCTTGTTCTGACCTACCTTCGGGAAGTGCAGCCACTCTACAGCAGGGTTGGCTGAGGGGCACAAAAACAGGTTTATTGATAAAGAAATGGAGTGAGTAGAACACCAGGTAGAAGCTTTGTGCTGTGAATCTGAGAAACAATTTGAAACTTGCCTCAGAGGCACACACCCACTGTGCTGCCCCTGTATAATCTGAGGGACCTTCAGAATCCTGCCTACCTGCCAGAACCCTGCACGGCATGTCTCCCCACCCCCACCAGCCCAACTGCCCCCACCCCTCCCCCACTGCAGAATTCTGGAGAGCTACATTCTAAGCCTGTTGACATTTAAAATTGGACCCTGAGCATCTGCAGTTGACAGTTTGCTGTCCGGGTCCTGCGCTAGACTTTTCTCACTGTGGAGACTGCCGTGCCACTGTGGTCAGTCCCCAAGCCTATGGGGATGGCTTCAAAGGGAGGTAAGTCTGCAGGGTCTGGGGTGTGTTATCACACCCGTCACCCCTCAAACCCATGGGAGTTCAAATGTGACACTTGCCCTGGGACAGCTGGTTGGGTGGAAATAGAGGAAGAGAGAGCACCGGACTTACCCAAGGACATCTCACCCGGGAGACGGGGGAAGCCACTGGCATCCTGAGGCTGCAGGGGGAAGGGGGCTTCTCACAGGTGGATCCAGATGCCTCAGGAGAAACCTACCGGGTGATGAGAAAGGACACAGCAGTTGTACTGACTCTTTCCAGAAGGGAAACAGGTGACTTATGTTTCTAAGTCAACACAGGTCAACGTGTGTTTGTAGGCAATGGTGGACTGTGTCGTGCTTGTGCCACAGGGGGGCTCAAGAAGAAAGCCTGAGTCCTGCGTCCTTTCTTCAGACACCTGGGGCTTGTGCTATGGTACTGTCCTGAGGGATACAAACCGGAGTATTCCAGATCTTAGAGGAGTAGCGGGGAGAAACGGTCTCAGCCAGAAAACCGTTCAGTGGAACAGTTCTCTCTGACCAAGATTACCGTGAAATATCCCCTCCGTCAGTGAGGCTGGAGGTCGCTCTAACTGCAGCAGTCCAGTCTCGGCTCACGTCTGCCCAGAGATGGCTTCTCATTCGGTCCAGATCGCTGTTGTCTCTGTTCACCAGGGACAGGGCAGCCAGAAACTGCAAACAAGATGGGGCTTGCTCTTCGCGGAGCTGTTCTGAATTGCTGTCCCTTTGGGGGACGCTCGGGTCTTCAGACCCATTCATCTTCCACCCTGTCTCATGGCCTGTCCTCTGCCCTTCGTTTCATGTGGAGATGAAGACTTTGTTCATACTCCATGTCTAGCCCATCGTGAACAGGGGACAGATGAGGCGTGCTGTCGGCTTTACAGTGGAAGGTTCTGAAAGGCTGGTTTCCTTCCCGAGAGAGGAAGCAGAGCAGCACACCATTAGGAAGATCTTCTATTATTATGACTGTTGTTATTCAAAGTTAGGACATATGTCCTGATCAGTTAGGACCATGTCCTATGGACCTTGCTCTCCGTGACTACGGTTGACCTGAAACCCTAGTGAACAGGGATGTACCCAGACAACTTTCCTGTCACACTGGCTCATGCCTGGTTCTTTGTGGGCCATCACTGAGAGCTCAAAGGAGAAGGATCACAGAAGGTCTCCATTATCCACGGCCAACTCTAACCATCAGCAGCTATTCAAATCTCTACGAACCTCCACTGGGAGCCGCAGGGCTCCGCATTTCCTGGCCTTTCTAGTCCTCTGCAGCCCTCTCTGGCTGTGCAGTGACAGGGTCTCAGGGAATTCATCATCTAACTCACAGACCACCTCCTGAGAACAGAGCTGCCTCAGTGACAGCACGAACGAACCACTGTGCATGGGGACAAGTGTGCCCCGAACCTGGCCTCTGTTCCATGCTTGCTGTGGGTGGTACCAGGAGAAGCACATCCTCACTGGGCTGCTGCATTATGGGGTTCCCTCAGGGCTCCTGGGCGATAGTTGAGGCACAGATTTTGTTCAAGTTCATTTGTTTGGGTTGTGAGGGCTTTATGAGGAGCATCAGGAAAAGGAGCACTGAGAAAGAGAAGGGCTCATAACCTTGTGAATCTGCTGGCTTCACATAGGTCACGTGGGGGGCGCCTGCAACTGGCACTGGAGAAGGTGCCCTTCATGGGGGTGTGCACACTGAGGGGCGTTGTGCCGCCAAGCAGAGTCCACCCCAACTCACATCTAGGGGCAATCCCACGAGGCTGGCGGGTCCACGTGCCGGGGACACCCTGGGGAGCTTCTCAGAGGCAAGGGAAGCTTAGGTGTTACTTCTTGACTGACGGGGGTCAGAGGATCTCAGTGAATGAGAAGCAAGTTCTCTAGTAGAATGATCCCCAACCCAAGGGGGAGCATGACATTCACTTGGGGGCAAACTGCACAATTCCCCGTCCTATGGCCCTCAAATGCTGGGATGCCTCGCTCTGGTTCACACTGACTCTAAGGGAAGGGAGAGCCTCCGTCCTGGTGGCCGCGTCCCCTGCTCATTCGCCCCTCTCCTTTGTCTCCACAGCATCTGCAGTGCTGGGGCCCAGCGTGACCCTGAACCCTCCGTTCACTTCCTTCCGTCCGCTGTTTCCCACGCCTGCTTCCGGCCCAGTCCCCGGGCCGCCCTGCGAGCAGCCCCCACCTGCCCTAGTGATGTCAGCGTTGCCTCCTGGTGGCCCCCTGGTGCGGTCTGCTTTCCCCAGGATGCCTCAGGGGACCGGAGCCGCTGGCCATGGCCCGAGTGGGGCCGGGGCTTTCAACATCATTGTCCCAGTCAGGACGCAAGGGGCTCCAGCAGAGCCCTCTCACACTCAGACCACTGTCCTGGCTCAGGCCCCCCTCAACTGGAGTGCTCCAGGGGCCCTCTGCGGGGGTGCTCAGTGTCCTGCTCCCCTGCTGTTGGCAGCTCCCGCTGTAGGGACCGTGATGCCTGCTGCATCCATCGGGGGCACGTGGGCTGGAGAGGGGTACTGGTTCCCAGGCCAGCCCCTTCCAGCTCCCCTTCCAGCAGCCCAGCTGGGTCCGACCGTGGTCCCAGGGAATGACGGGCCACGTCCACATGGGGCTGGTGGGGAGGGCGGCAAGGCCCCCTCCCAGGCCAAGGCCGCGCCAGAGGACTCCTGTAACCCCAGGAGTGTTTACGACAACTTCCGACGCTGGCAGCGCTTCAAGTCCCTGGCCCGCGGGCACCTGCCCCAGAGTCCTGATGCTGAAGCTCTGTCCTGCTTCCTCATGTGAGTGCCCTCCTTGGGGGATGGAGCTAATCCCACCGCTCCCACATGAAGGGGAACGAAGGACGGACGAGGAGGGCAGCCTATTTAGGGGAACTTGGATGAAGGTCACGTGGGCGACGGCCCATGCATTCTCAGCAGTTTAACTAATGTCCCACTCCGGTTCACGACGTACATTCATGAGCCTTAGGTCGACTGATCCCCAACACCCTGTGAGTCCACCAAACTTGGTTTTTAACAGTTACCATAATATGCACAGAAGGTAAAGGCCAGAGTGAGTTTCCGGTGTGACATGAGCCACAACTTGGATTCAGGTCTCTGCCTTCACCCGTGATTCCTCCCCGTGTCCTCTCATGCCCAGCACAGGACCTGAGTGAGGATGGCTTCGGGACGTCACATGGAGGGACTGGGGGGAGAAGGCACAGGCCACAGGAGGAGCCTTACACATGTACCCCCTCACTCTTCTGGAAAATTCTAGCGAGGAGACTGAGGTAGTCAAGCCACACATTGGGACCTGGTTGGGCCCCCATCACTGGGTTTGGATCCTGCGCAGAGTCGCCTTCTTTATCCCTGAATGCCTCCTAGACAGAGAGACAATTCCGCTTCATTCGGAGGGTGGGAAGATTGTCTGACTCATGTCTGATGCACTCAGCAGGGTCTCTGGCATGTGCTGTCCCTCGTTATTGTTGTTTTCGTATTATGATGATGATTACTATTACCGTCAACACTAAGAACAGGCAACCTAGAAGAGGACAGTGTTCCCAAAGTCACATGTCCCACCACAGGGAGTGAGGGGACCGTGAGCCCAGGAGCCCAGGACCAGGGGCTGAGGTGATGGGAGGCAGCGACGTCCGTAGCCAGGAGCGTTTGTCTTTCCCTCCCCAACACCTGCCTCCTTCCACCTGCAGGCCCTCGTGTTCCTGGGGCCATCACATGGAGCACGTATCCTAGTCCACGGGACACGGGACATGGCTGCATACCTGCCCCGCTCCCACACTGGCTGCCCTCCACGGGAAGCTGCACACAGTGTATAAATTAAAGGGGCCCCCAAATCCTTGTCCCCAGTGATTTCAGTGTCCCGCACATGCTGAGCAGTCGGAGTTCCCCTTGGACCAAAGTCCCAGGTGCCCTAGGCTGTCCTGAGTCCCTAAATGGAGCCACCACCCCCAGGCCTTGCCCGGTCAGCTCAGGCACCGGTCTCCTTTGGCTCTGGATCCCCGCGCCTGCTCTGCACGCTGAGGGACTCTGACGCTGTGTCCCCAAGGGCTGCCTCTCTAGAGAGTCACCAGGAGCTGATTAAGTGCTCAGTCCTGGGGCCTTGGAACGGCCATTCTAGGCAGTTCTCGGTCAGCTCAGGCTGCCATAACAAAACGCCACAGGACAGGTGCTTTAGACAACAGACTTTCACGTCTCCCAGTTCAGGAAGCGGAAGTCCCAGATGAGGTCCCGGCAGATTCAGTTCCGGGCAAGGACTTTCCGCCTGGCTTTCGATGGCTGTGTCCCCACATCACAGGGAGTTCTGGTGTCTTTTCCTCTTCTCACACTCACAGGGACACAAATCCCATCACGGGGCCTCCCAATTATCTAATCTAAACCTGATGATCCCCAAAGGCTCCACCTCCAAATACCATCACATTGCAAGCTAGGGCCACAACATGTGAATTTTGGGGACACACACATTCAGTCCGTAACACACAATAATACTAAGGCCTCCAAGGGAAGTCAGAGAGGCCAAGCAGTCCCTTGGTGCTGAGGTTGACACATGTTGGTTGTCCTGGAGGCCGAAGAGCCCACACTGGGAGGACAGGCACAGGTGACAGGACAGGTGGGATGTGTGTGATGTGGCGGGGCACGGGTGTGGGCCGGTCAGCTGGGATGGGAGGAGGGCAGGGGCATTGTGACTGACACTGAGGACTTACAGCCCAGTGCTTCGGTCCCTGGCCCGGCTGAAGCCCACCATGAGCCTGGAGGACGGAGTGCGGCGGGCCATGCAGGAATGGCAGGGCACGAGCAATTATGACCGCATGAACTATTATGACATGGCAGCAAAGTGAGTCAGGGATGCAGGGCCTGAGGGGCTGTGGGGCGGGCTGAGGGTGGGTGAAAGGGGGAGGGGCTGGTGCGGTGGGCTCATCGGCAGGGATGCCGTGAGGAGGGGGATCCGCTAGGTCCGGCCCCTCCCTGGGGCCCTGCCTCCCCCGGGAAGCTCTCCATCCACCTGGGTGCTTGGGCTTCTCTCTCCTACCCACCCCGGAATCTCCGCCCTCCCCTGGCCTCGGGTCAAACCCTGCCCAGATGCTGAAACGGGGATGGGGAAGAGTAACCAGCACAGCCCAGTGGGGTTCGGCTCCAGCTGTGGGGACCCTGCAGGAGGGAAGCTAGTGACTACTGACAAAGTCGGGACCACGTCTCCTCATGAAAAGTGGCCAGAAATAGGTCACCTGCCATCCCAGAATGGGCTGGGGCAGAAGAGCTTGGGCAGGGGAAGCCAGCACCTCACACACCCCCAGACACGTCTCTGGCCTCCCTGCCTTTGCTGCACGGCAATCCACTCCGTGAACACCAATCACCCTCACAGAAAATGCACCCTCTCCTCTCAGCTGAGCTCCCACTTCCTGCAACATCTCCGGGGCCCTTCTCTCCCAGGCTATTGTCAGGGGCTCACAGTACCAGCCCAGGATTCCCGGATCCGGGCAAGGATTCCTCATGTCATTTGCAGTCAGTCACATCCCTGACCTAGCTTCTGGCTGTCAGCTCTTCTGAGTGGCCCTGGGCAGGGATAGGAGGAGCAGGGTCCCCTGAGGGCCGGGCCTGGGTCACACAGGCCTTCATTCAGGAAGCCCCCCTGGATGTTTTCTGCCCTGCAGGTGTAGGTGAGCCAGCGTACCCCTGCAACTGTTCCGCAGGTGGGGGAGCAGCCCGGCCCACCCAAAGCCCTTCCTCCCCCATCCCTGGCCAGGCCTCCCTCTCAGCATGGCTATGGCTCTCCCTCTGCCCGCCAGGTTCATGGAATTTGAAGCTGAGGAGGAGATGCAGCTCCGGGTGCTGCAGTGTGTGAAGGGGCCCCAGGGCCTGCCTCCTCCAGCCCCACCAAAGCTTGCTCCTCCAGGGCCACCAGTCCCCAACACTGTGCCACGGTCAGGTACGGCAAGCATATTCCCACAGGAGCCAATACAAAGGCCTAAGGGGGCCTGCGGAGGCCTTGTGCCCTCATCTTGTCCCTTTCCTGTAAGGGGAGGGGGCGCTTGCTCTTTCAGCGAGAGCAGCCAGTGAGAACCTGGGGCTCCACTGCCCTGGATCAGGAACTAGGTATTGGCCTGGTCCAGTAGTTTCGTAGCTGCTATCGGCCTTGGCTGTCCAGGACCCAATGTACAGTCTTCCCAGGAAGCAGTGCTGGGTGGGGAGACGTCCCAGAATCTTGGTGGCTCCAAAGTCTTTCCAGGTAACTCAGTCTCACATGACCCACCTCGGGTAGTGTATCCTCCCACGGGGCCTGACGTGCAGCCTGGACCCATTTCATGGCCCTCAGTTCCAACCTCCCCCCAGTGTGGCTGGAGGTGGCCGCTACAGCCCAGCCACGCACCTGTCCTCCCTCCTGTCCTAGGGTGTGCTCCCAGGAAGGCTGGCCGCAGGGCACCATCCACTCGCCCGCTGTCATGCAGACCCCAGCAGCTGACCCAGGCCAAGGCACCCAAGGAGATCCCACCAGAAGCTGTCCAGGAGTATGTGGATATCATGGAGGCACTGCTGGGGCCTCATGCAAATTGGGAGGATGAAGATATCGAGGAGCAGCAGGAGCAGGACGGGACTGACCCGGACCCAGGTCTCCTGAGCTACATTAACAAGCTGTGCTCCCAGGAAGACTTCATCACCAAGGTGGGCTGGCTTGGAGCCCTCGTGTGGGGGAGGTTTTCTGGGGAACGGCAGTCCCAGCCCCATGGAATTCAGTTCTATTCATCCCTCAGCTACGGAGCAGTGTGTGTGTGAGAGACAGAGAAAGTCTGTGTGTAGCTGCTAGTGGCCATGAGTTAGAACGACCCTGCTGTGTGGACAGGAGAGACAGGCATTACTTTCTGCTTCTCCTCGAGGTCCCCCTGGCTGCAGTTCACTCCCTGCCAAAGACACTCATGCCCCTTTCCCCCTGCTCCAGGTGGAGGCCATCGTCCACCCCCGATTCCTGGCAGCTTTGCTTTCCCCAGACCCAAACTTGGATCCCTTGGCTCTGACTGAGGTGCTGGAGCAGGAAGAAGGACTCACCCTAGCACAGGTAACACACGGGAGACAGGGACACCAGGGCACCCAGGGGAGAAAGGGCCAGCAGATCTCCTAGGGGAGGGAAGGGCACCAGGCAAACGAGGGGGAACACGTGACCCTGTGCCCCTGAAGCCCACGTGATTTTGTCTAGTCTTACCCTGCTGGGGGTGCATGGCCTCCGGAGGGGAACCGCCTGGGTCAGAGGAGTAGGTGCAGAAGAGCAGGAACGAGAGGACAGAGCCAGGGAGGGAGGGCAGGGGGCGAAGCTGGAAGGAGGCCCAGCAGGGCACAGCACAGTCACAGTCCCTGCCTCTGACACCAAGCCAAGCCTCCTCTCACCTTCGCCACCTCCCGCCCAAATGCAGGGTTCTCCACCATCCTGCCAGCCCCTCCCCACACCTGGGGCAGAGCCAGTGAGTGCCACTTTGCTCCCCCCAGCTGGTGGAAAAGCGCCTCGCGGCCCCGAATGACGCAGGAGGTGTGGGGGCCACCCCAGCTCATGGCGCACCCCAATTGGAGTCACATCCTAAGACTGCAGCTGGCCAAGGAGGAGAGCGCGAAGACCGTGGCCCCCAAGGAGGGGTCATCACAGAAACCTGCCCAGCAGAGGCGGCTTCCCATGACCCTCGACCGCGCAGCCGAGACAACCCCGACCTGCCCAGGCCCAAGGAGCCTGCCCTCTGGCCAGATCATCAGGAGTCACGCAAGCTGAGGGCTGCCCATCTCAGCTCCCCTCCCCAGGGCCACAGACCCTCCTCGCCTGGTCTCCGGGGAGCCTGTCCTGTTATGCCTGCGCAGGGCCCGGCAGTCAGGTCCAGTGAAGTCGAGGAGGACCTCCCCAGCCTGGACTTCCTCCTGACCTTGCAGTACAGCCTGCAGCCCTGGGGGCTGTCCCTGAGCCCCGTCCCTGCTCGGCGTCTGGCTCGACCCTCACGTCCTCAAAAGCGGAGGGGCGACCCATTGGTCTCTGGGAGGAGGAAGAAGCAGCACTACAGCCAGTAGGGGCCGTGGGCCGGCCTCTCAGGGGTGCCAGTCCCTCTGGACTGGATTTGACCCTCACTGCATCCTGTGGCCCGAGGGATCCCGAGCTCCCATCACCCAGTGCTGACCCAGCTGCTCCTCAGCTACGGGCAGGGTGGGGGAGGCAGGACAGGGGAGAGAGGGTGGGGGGGTCTGGATGGGGAATTGGGGTGGGGGAGGGGGGCCTGTTTGGGGGATGAGGGTGGGGGAGAGGCGAGGCACAGGTCCGGGAGGCAGCACGTTGGGGGCGTTGTATGTAATGGGGGTTTGTATACAAGTGTGAATAAAAGTGGTATTGTTGGGAAATGCCCTGGGACTACTGCCTCTGTTCTCACGTCTGTGCCACTAAGTGGAGACAGGCCTGTGAGGAAGGAAGGATCTGGGAGATGCCAGGCTCCAAGGACCCACCGGTGCCCGACCATCAACTCCTTCTCTAGATTCTGAGATCTGATTCCTCCCCCAGGACCCATGTGGGATCCTTGACTAAAAGGGTGTCGGCCCCCACATGCAGAGCTGTGGTCATGGGGTGGGGGTGTCCCAGCAACAGTGGCAGGTGGGCAAAACCGTCCAGCACCACGGTGGCCTGGCTGTCTGCTAGGGGGAGGAAGGGGCCATGTCTGGGCGTCTCCTGCCCATCCACCCACGGAGCTCGCTGCTTAGCCCCCAGATGCTCCTCTGCACCTTTCCTCCCCTGTCCCACGTCAGCAGCATCCATGTCCCACCCGCCCCTGTGCCTTTGTGAAGTGTGAAGGAAGCTAACTCTTGGTGGCGGGTCAGCTGGCTGCTGCCCCTCCTATTCCCAGGTGGGTCTCCACATTGGAGAAGGCCTCAGAGCTTGGCTAGATTAAGACGGCGTGGTGTGAAGCCGCACACCACGGCCCTCAAGCCCAGAAGCTTCCAGAACATCATGCCATGCAGGTCCTCGTTGGGGGCATCCTCACGGGAACCCACTACTGTCCCTGCTGTCCAGCTCAGCGCACACATCAGGCGCTGAGGGAAAACGCGGGGATCGAAGGCTGGAGCCCTGGACCCACTCCTCACTAGTTCCCTGACTCTTCCACATTCAGAGCTGTCCTCAGGAGCCCCTCTTAGGTTTTAGGAATGTGGAGCAAGTCGTGTTTGGAGGGGACTTGGCCCATGCCCTAGTACGTGTGGGCACTCAGTCGAGCACAGGCATCATCTCGGTCACACCTCGGGGCTCCTGCTGCTACTCCTGTCCTCGCCACCTGACTGCTGTCTGTCCTGGGGCCCTTTTGTGGTTGAACAGTTCCCAGGAGGAGGCACAACCTCTGCTTCCCCAGCACCGTGCCCTGCCTCAACCTTACAATCTGCCCCTGACCCTGTACAGTGGGGCCAGCTGGAGGGCTGTTACAGTCACAATGTCGTGTCCCCCAAATCCGCATGTTGAAGCCCTAAGCCCCATCGTGATGGTATCTGGGGGTGGTGCCTTTGGGAGGTTGTTGGGGTAAGAGGAGATCAGAGGGTGGAGCCCTAATGACGGGGATTAGCGCCCTTATAAGAAGAGGAGGAGACACCAGAACTCTCTCTTCCCCATGTGATGACACAGCAGGAAAGGGAAATCAAAACGGAAAACCAACAATTATAACTCTCACCATGGTCCACAGATTCTCAGTAATGAATCTCGGTATTAATTCCATAGTATCTAACTTTCACCTATACTTTGGAGTAGTGTAAAATTCCCCGAACTAGAGGCAGGCTAGGTGTTGTGAGTGGTCATGTTTTCAAATGCAAGTTCAAGTTCTCCTGACTTTGGATTGGACTGAGGAGGAACATGGGCACTCGACAATAGCTAATGCACACTGCAAGGAGCCAGTTGGCCAAATCCCCATCTCTCTCCCGTAACTGCTTAATAGCCTTTACTTACTATGACGTGGTCTCAAGTGACTCCGGGGGTTCATAAAGGTAAATGAGAAGTAGTCACCCAACCTGGTGTGAGAATACTGCATGCAAATGACAGTCAGGAATCGAGGCTGTCTGGATCACAGCCCTCTGAAACCTCATTCACCGTGGCAACTGCATTATTTTAAATGGAGACAGCAAAGTAACTAGGTCCTACATCCAGAAGTCACAAGATTAGCTCACCGGTGAACCGGCAGTTTGAGAGTTGTGGGAGTTCCAAAGCTCCATAAAGACTTGGTACCTTCTACAGATTTGAGGTCTAGTTTGAAGTCAGGTAGTATAATGCCTCTGGTTTTGTTTTATTTTTTTGCTCAGGACTGCTTTGGCTATTGGGGTCTTTTGTTGTTCCATATGAATTTAGGATTGTTTTTTCTATTTCTGTGAAGAATGTCATTGGTATTTTGATGGGGATTGCACCGAATCTGTAGATCACTTTTGGTATTATGGACATTTTCACAACATTAATTCTTCCAATCCATGAACAAGGAATGTCTTTCCACCTCTCTTGGTGTCCTCTTTCTTTCAGCAGAGTTTTGTAGTTCTCATTGTAGAGATCTTTCACCTCTTTGGTTAAATTTATTCCTACGTATTTTATTCTTCTCAGAGTTATTGTAAATGGGCTGGCTTTCTTCTTCTTCTTTTTTTTTTTTCCCCTGCTTATTTGTTGTTGCCGTATAAGAATATTCCCAATTTTTATGCATTGATTTTGTATCCTGCACAGTACTGAATTTGTTTAGGAGCTCTAGGAGTTTTTTGGTAGAGGTTATGGATTTTTCTATATGTAGGATCACGTCCAATCCTGTGAAACGTGACGTTTTGATTTTGTCTTTTCCACTGTGGATGCCCTTTCTTTCTTTCTCTTGCCTGATTGCTCTGGCTAGTACTTCCAATGCTATGTTAAATAGGAGTGGTGAGAGTGAGCATCCTTCTCTTATTCCTGTTCCTGAAGGAAAAGCTTTCAATTTTTCCCCATTCAGGACAATGTTGGCAGTGTGATTTTCATATATGGCTTTTATTGGGTTGACATATGTTCCTTCTATACCTACTTAGTTAAGGGTCTTTATCATGAAGGGATGATGCTGAATTTTCTTTTTTTCTTTTTTTTTTTTTTTTTTCGTGACCGGCACTCAGCCAGTGAGTGCACCGGTCAGTCCTATATAGGATCCGAACCCGCGGCAGGAGCGTCGCTGCACTGCCAGCGCAGCACACTACCAAGTGCGCCACGGGCTCGGCCCATGATGCTGAATTTTCTCAAATGCTTTTTCTGCATCTCTTGAGACAATCGTATAGTTTTTATCCTTGCTTTTGTTCATGTGGTGTATCACATTTATTGATATATGTATGTTGAACCATCCTTGCATCCCTGGGATGAAACCCACATGATCACAGTGTATAATCTTTGTGACGTGCTGTTGTATTCTGTTTGCTCATGTCTTGCTGGAGATTTTC
The DNA here is from genome assembly GCF_027409185.1 of Cynocephalus volans. NCBI lineage: Eukaryota > Metazoa > Chordata > Mammalia > Dermoptera > Cynocephalidae > Cynocephalus > Cynocephalus volans. The sequence goes on from NC_084465.1 coordinate 158,212,595, forward strand.
GTGTCTATGTTCATCAAGGTTACTGACCTGTAATTTTCTTTTCGGTTGTTGTGTCTTTGTCTGATTTGGGGATCGGGATGATGCTGGCCTCATAGAATTAATTTAGGAGAACGGCCTCTGTTTCAATTTCTTGGAGTAGTCTGAAAAGGATGGTTGTTAATGCTTCTTTAAAACTTTGGTAGAATGCAGCAGTGAAGCCATCTGGTCCTGGGCTTTTCTGTGTTGGGGTACTGTTGATGACTGCATCATTCTCATTGCTTCTTATTGGTCTCTTTGGGTTCTGCATTTCTCCTTGGTTCAGTCTTAGTAGTTTACGGGTCTTCAGAAATCTATCCATTTCCTCCAGGTTTTCAAATTTGTTGGAGTATAGTTGTTCTGAACAATCTCTAATGATTCTTTGTATTTCTGTGGAATCGGTTGCAATGTCTCCCTTTCCATTTCTGATTTTTGTTATTCGGGCCTTCTCTCTTCTTTTCTAAGTAGTCTGGCCAACAGCTTGCGTAGTTTGTTTTTCCCCTGGGGAAAAAAAAAAAAGCATTTTGCTTCATTGATTTTCTGCATCATTCTTTTGGTCTCTACTTCGTTTAGTTCGACTCTGTTCTTAATCATTGCTTTCCATCTACTAGTTTGGTGCTTAGATTGTTCTTGGTTTTCTACTTACTTGAGATTTAATGTTAGATTGTTTGAAGTGTTTCCATTCTTTTGATGTAAGCGCTTTTTACCGGCAACTCATCTTTGACAAGGCCACCAAGAATATACACTAGGGAAAGGACGGCACCTTCAATAAATAGTGCTGGGGAAACCGGACATCCATGCGTAGAAAAGTCAAACTAGGCCCATACCTTTCACCATACACAAAATCACCTCGAAATGGATTAAAGACTCAAATATAAGAACTGAAACTATAAAACTCCTAGATGAAAACACAGGGGACATACTTCAGGATGTAGGACTGGACAAAGACTTTATGAATAAAACCCCAAAAGCACAAGCAGTAAAAGTAAACATATTGCAATGTATCAAACCATAAAGCTTCTGCACAGCAAAAGAAGGCACACAGACAAGGGGCTAATATCCAGACATATAAGCAACTCAAACAACCCAAGAGCACATAAACAAGTTATTCAATATTAAAATGGGCAGAGACAGTTTTCAAAGAAAGACATGAATTTTCATGGCTTTCCAGCAAAGGGGATCGTAAGTAAGGCCAGTCCACGGGAGTCTGCAGAGGTCGCAGCAACAGACCGTAGCTGAGCGTACAAGGACTGCTTCCTACAGAATGATGTGCATACAGCAACCCAGCCCGCTGGAGGTGCTGAGACAATCCAAACCTATTTCCAGACACTCATTCCCCCTACCTCCCTTACAAACCCTGTATTTATCGGATTCCTTGTTCTGACCTACCTTCGGGAAGTGCAGCCACTCTACAGCAGGGTTGGCTGAGGGGCACAAAAACAGGTTTATTGATAAAGAAATGGAGTGAGTAGAACACCAGGTAGAAGCTTTGTGCTGTGAATCTGAGAAACAATTTGAAACTTGCCTCAGAGGCACACACCCACTGTGCTGCCCCTGTATAATCTGAGGGACCTTCAGAATCCTGCCTACCTGCCAGAACCCTGCACGGCATGTCTTCCCACCCCCACCAGCCCAACTGCCCCCACCCCTCCCCCACTGCAGAATTCTGGAGAGCTACATTCTAAGCCTGTTGACATTTAAAATTGGACCCTGAGCATCTGCAGTTGACAGTTTGCTGTCCGGGTCCTGCGCTAGACTTTTCTCACTGTGGAGACTGCCGTGCCACTGTGGTCAGTCCCCAAGCCTATGGGGATGGCTTCAAAGGGAGGTAAGTCTGCAGGGTCTGGGGTGTGTTATCACACCCCTGTCACCCCTCAAACCCATGGGAGTTCAAATGTGACACTTGCCCTGGGACAGCTGGTTGGGTGGAAATAGAGGAAGAGAGAGCACCGGACTTACCCAAGGACATCTCACCCGGGAGACGGGGGAAGCCACTGGCATCCTGAGGCTGCAGGGGGAAGGGGGCTTCTCACAGGTGGATCCAGATGCCTCAGGAGAAACCTACCGGGTGATGAGAAAGGACACAGCAGTTGTACTGACTCTTTCCAGAAGGGAAACAGGTGACTTATGTTTCTAAGTCAACACAGGTCAACGTGTGTTTGTAGGCAATGGTGGACTGTGTCGTGCTTGTGCCACAGGGGGGCTCAAGAAGAAAGCCTGAGTCCTGCGTCCTTTCTTCAGACACCTGGGGCTTGTGCTATGGTACTGTCCTGAGGGATACAAACCAGAGTATTCCAGATCTTAGAGGAGTAGCGGGGAGAAACGGTCTCAGCCAGAAAACCGTTCAGTGGAACAGTTCTCTCTGACCAAGATTACCGTGAAATATCCCCTCCGTCAGTGAGGCTGGAGGTCGCTCTAACTGCAGCAGTCCAGTCTCGGCTCACGTCTGCCCAGAGATGGCTTCTCATTCGGTCCAGATCGCTGTTGTCTCTGTTCACCAGGGACAGGGCAGCCAGAAACTGCAAACAAGATGGGGCTTGCTCTTCGCGGAGCTGTTCTGAATTGCTGTCCCTTTGGGGGACGCTCGGGTCTTCAGACCCATTCATCTTCCACCCTGTCTCATGGCCTGTCCTCTGCCCTTCGTTTCATGTGGAGATGAAGACTTTGTTCATACTCCATGTCTAGCCCATCGTGAACAGGGGACAGATGAGGCGTGCTGTCGGCTTTACAGTGGAAGGTTCTGAAAGGCTGGTTTCCTTCCCGAGAGAGGAAGCAGAGCAGCACACCATTAGGAAGATCTTCTATTATTATGACTGTTGTTATTCAAAGTTAGGACATATGTCCTGATCAGTTAGGACCATGTCCTATGGACCTTGCTCTCCGTGACTACGGTTGACCTGAAAGCCTAGTGAACAGGGATGTACCCAGACAACTTTCCTGTCACACTGGCTCATGCCTGGTTCTTTGTGGGCCATCACTGAGAGCTCAAAGGAGAAGGATCACAGAAGGTCTCCATTATCCACGGCCAACTCTAACCATCAGCAGCTATTCAAATCTCTACGAACCTCCACTGGGAGCCGCAGGGCTCCGCATTTCCTGGCCTTTCTAGTCCTCTGCAGCCCTCTCTGGCTGTGCAGTGACAGGGTCTCAGGGAATTCATCATCTAACTCACAGACCACCTCCTGAGAACAGAGCTGCCTCAGTGACAGCACGAACGAACCACTGTGCATGGGGACAAGTGTGCCCCGAACCTGGCCTCTGTTCCATGCTTGCTGTGGGTGGTACCAGGAGAAGCACATCCTCACTGGGCTGCTGCATTATGGGGTTCCCTCAGGGCTCCTGGGCGATAGTTGAGGCACAGATTTTGTTCAAGTTCATTTGTTTGGGTTGTGAGGGCTTTATGAGGAGCATCAGGAAAAGGAGCACTGAGAAAGAGAAGGGCTCATAACCTTGTGAATCTGCTGGCTTCACATAGGTCACGTGGGGGGCGCCTGCAACTGGCACTGGAGAAGGTGCCCTTCATGGGGGTGTGCACACTGAGGGGCGTTGTGCCGCCAAGCAGAGTCCACCCCAACTCACATCTAGGGGCAATCCCACGAGGCTGGCGGGTCCACGTGCCGGGGACACCCTGGGGAGCTTCTCAGAGGCAAGGGAAGCTTAGGTGTTACTTCTTGACTGACGGGGGTCAGAGGATCTCAGTGAATGAGAAGCAAGTTCTCTAGTAGAATGATCCCCAACCCAAGGGGGAGCATGACATTCACTTGGGGGCAAACTGCACAATTCCCCGTCCTATGGCCCTCAAATGCTGGGATGCCTCGCTCTGGTTCACACTGACTCTAAGGGAAGGGAGAGCCTCCGTCCTGGTGGCCGCGTCCCCTGCTCATTCGCCCCTCTCCTTTGTCTCCACAGCATCTGCAGTGCTGGGGCCCAGCGTGACCCTGAACCCTCCGTTCACTTCCTTCCGTCCGCTGTTTCCCACGCCTGCTTCCGGCCCAGTCCCCGGGCCGCCCTGCGAGCAGCCCCCACCTGCCCTAGTGATGTCAGCGTTGCCTCCTGGTGGCCCCCTGGTGCGGTCTGCTTTCCCCAGGATGCCTCAGGGGACCGGAGCCGCTGGCCATGGCCCGAGTGGGGCCGGGGCTTTCAACATCATTGTCCCAGTCAGGACGCAAGGGGCTCCAGCAGAGCCCTCTCACACTCAGACCACTGTCCTGGCTCAGGCCCCCCTCAACTGGAGTGCTCCAGGGGCCCTCTGCGGGGGTGCTCAGTGTCCTGCTCCCCTGCTGTTGGCAGCTCCCGCTGTAGGGACCGTGATGCCTGCTGCATCCATCGGGGGCACGTGGGCTGGAGAGGGGTACTGGTTCCCAGGCCAGCCCCTTCCAGCTCCCCTTCCAGCAGCCCAGCTGGGTCCGACCGTGGTCCCAGGGAATGACGGGCCACGTCCACATGGGGCTGGTGGGGAGGGCGGCAAGGCCCCCTCCCAGGCCAAGGCCGCGCCAGAGGACTCCTGTAACCCCAGGAGTGTTTACGACAACTTCCGACGCTGGCAGCGCTTCAAGTCCCTGGCCCGCGGGCACCTGCCCCAGAGTCCTGATGCTGAAGCTCTGTCCTGCTTCCTCATGTGAGTGCCCTCCTTGGGGGATGGAGCTAATCCCACCGCTCCCACATGAAGGGGAACGAAGGACGGACGAGGAGGGCAGCCTATTTAGGGGAACTTGGATGAAGGTCACGTGGGCGACGGCCCATGCATTCTCAGCAGTTTAACTAATGTCCCACTCCGGTTCACGACGTACATTCATGAGCCTTAGGTCGACTGATCCCCAACACCCTGTGAGTCCACCAAACTTGGTTTTTAACAGTTACCATAATATGCACAGAAGGTAAAGGCCAGAGTGAGTTTCCGGTGTGACATGAGCCACAACTTGGATTCAGGTCTCTGCCTTCACCCGTGATTCCTCCCCGTGTCCTCTCATGCCCAGCACAGGACCTGAGTGAGGATGGCTTCGGGACGTCACATGGAGGGACTGGGGGGAGAAGGCACAGGCCACAGGAGGAGCCTTACACATGTACCCCCTCACTCTTCTGGAAAATTCTAGCGAGGAGACTGAGGTAGTCAAGCCACACATTGGGACCTGGTTGGGCCCCCATCACTGGGTTTGGATCCTGCGCAGAGTCGCCTTCTTTATCCCTGAATGCCTCCTAGACAGAGAGACAATTCCGCTTCATTCGGAGGGTGGGAAGATTGTCTGACTCATGTCTGATGCACTCAGCAGGGTCTCTGGCATGTGCTGTCCCTCGTTATTGTTGTTTTCGTATTATGATGATGATTACTATTACCGTCAACACTAAGAACAGGCAACCTAGAAGAGGACAGTGTTCCCAAAGTCACATGTCCCACCACAGGGAGTGAGGGGACCGTGAGCCCAGGAGCCCAGGACCAGGGGCTGAGGTGATGGGAGGCAGCGACGTCCGTAGCCAGGAGCGTTTGTCTTTCCCTCCCCAACACCTGCCTCCTTCCACCTGCAGGCCCTCGTGTTCCTGGGGCCATCACATGGAGCACGTATCCTAGTCCACGGGACACGGGACATGGCTGCATACCTGCCCCGCTCCCACACTGGCTGCCCTCCACGGGAAGCTGCACACAGTGTATAAATTAAAGGGGCCCCCAAATCCTTGTCCCCAGTGATTTCAGTGTCCCGCACATGCTGAGCAGTCGGAGTTCCCCTTGGACCAAAGTCCCAGGTGCCCTAGGCTGTCCTGAGTCCCTAAATGGAGCCACCGCCCCCAGGCCTTGCCCGGTCAGCTCAGGCACCGGTCTCCTTTGGCTCTGGATCCCCGCGCCTGCTCTGCACGCTGAGGGACTCTGACGCTGTGTCCCCAAGGGCTGCCTCTCTAGAGAGTCACCAGGAGCTGATTAAGTGCTCAGTCCTGGGGCCTTGGAACGGCCATTCTAGGCAGTTCTCGGTCAGCTCAGGCTGCCATAACAAAACGCCACAGGACAGGTGCTTTAGACAACAGACTTTCACGTCTCCCAGTTCAGGAAGCGGAAGTCCCAGATGAGGTCCCGGCAGATTCAGTTCCGGGCAAGGACTTTCCGCCTGGCTTTCGATGGCTGTGTCCCCACATCACAGGGAGTTCTGGTGTCTTTTCCTCTTCTCACACTCACAGGGACACAAATCCCATCACGGGGCCTCCCAATTATCTAATCTAAACCTGATGATCCCCAAAGGCTCCACCTCCAAATACCATCACATTGCAAGCTAGGGCCACAACATGTGAATTTTGGGGACACACACATTCAGTCCGTAACACACAATAATACTAAGGCCTCCAAGGGAAGTCAGAGAGGCCAAGCAGTCCCTTGGTGCTGAGGTTGACACATGTTGGTTGTCCTGGAGGCCGAAGAGCCCACACTGGGAGGACAGGCACAGGTGACAGGACAGGTGGGATGTGTGTGATGTGGCGGGGCACGGGTGTGGGCCGGTCAGCTGGGATGGGAGGAGGGCAGGGGCATTGTGACTGACACTGAGGACTTACAGCCCAGTGCTTCGGTCCCTGGCCCGGCTGAAGCCCACCATGAGCCTGGAGGACGGAGTGCGGCGGGCCATGCAGGAATGGCAGGGCACGAGCAATTATGACCGCATGAACTATTATGACATGGCAGCAAAGTGAGTCAGGGATGCAGGGCCTGAGGGGCTGTGGGGCGGGCTGAGGGTGGGTGAAAGGGGGAGGGGCTGGTGCGGTGGGCTCATCGGCAGGGATGCCGTGAGGAGGGGGATCCGCTAGGTCCGGCCCCTCTCTGGGGCCCTGCCTCCCCCGGGAAGCTCTCCATCCACCTGGGTGCTTGGGCTTCTCTCTCCTACCCACCCCGGAATCTCCGCCCTCCCCTGGCCTCGGGTCAAACCCTGCCCAGATGCTGAAACGGGGATGGGGAAGAGTAACCAGCACAGCCCAGTGGGGTTCGGCTCCAGCTGTGGGGACCCTGCAGGAGGGAAGCTAGTGACTACTGACAAAGTCGGGACCACGTCTCCTCATGAAAAGTGGCCAGAAATAGGTCACCTGCCATCCCAGAATGGGCTGGGGCAGAAGAGCTTGGGCAGGGGAAGCCAGCACCTCACACACCCCCAGACACGTCTCTGGCCTCCCTGCCTTTGCTGCACGGCAATCCACTCCGTGAACACCAATCACCCTCACAGAAAATGCCCCCTCTCCTCTCAGCTGAGCTCCCACTTCCTGCAACATCTCCGGGGCCCTTCTCTCCCAGGCTATTGTCAGGGGCTCACAGTACCAGCCCAGGATTCCCGGATCCGGGCAAGGATTCCTCATGTCATTTGCAGTCAGTCACATCCCTGACCTAGCTTCTGGCTGTCAGCTCTTCTGAGTGGCCCTGGGCAGGGATAGGAGGAGCAGGGTCCCCTGAGGGCCGGGCCTGGGTCACACAGGCCTTCATTCAGGAAGACCCCCTGGATGTTTTCTGCCCTGCAGGTGTAGGTGAGCCAGCGTACCCCTGCAACTGTTCCGCAGGTGGGGGAGCAGCCCGGCCCACCCAAAGCCCTTCCTCCCCCATCCCTGGCCAGGCCTCCCTCTCAGCATGGCTATGGCTCTCCCTCTGCCCGCCAGGTTCATGGAATTTGAAGCTGAGGAGGAGATGCAGCTCCGGGTGCTGCAGTGTGTGAAGGGGCCCCAGGGCCTGCCTCCTCCAGCCCCACCAAAGCTTGCTCCTCCAGGGCCACCAGTCCCCAACACTGTGCCACGGTCAGGTACGGCAAGCATATTCCCACAGGAGCCAATACAAAGGCCTAAGGGGGCCTGCGGAGGCCTTGTGCCCTCATCTTGTCCCTTTCCTGTAAGGGGAGGGGGCGCTTGCTCTTTCAGCGAGAGCAGCCAGTGAGAACCTGGGGCTCCACTGCCCTGGATCAGGAACTAGGTATTGGCCTGGTCCAGTAGTTTCGTAGCTGCTATCGGCCTTGGCTGTCCAGGACCCAATGTACAGTCTTCCCAGGAAGCAGTGCTGGGTGGGGAGACGTCCCAGAATCTTGGTGGCTCCAAAGTCTTTCCAGGTAACTCAGTCTCACATGACCCACCTCGGGTAGTGTATCCTCCCACGGGGCCTGACGTGCAGCCTGGACCCATTTCATGGCCCTCAGTTCCAACCTCCCCCCAGTGTGGCTGGAGGTGGCCGCTACAGCCCAGCCACGCACCTGTCCTCCCTCCTGTCCTAGGGTGTGCTCCCAGGAAGGCTGGCCGCAGGGCACCATCCACTCGCCCGCTGTCATGCAGACCCCAGCAGCTGACCCAGGCCAAGGCACCCAAGGAGATCCCACCAGAAGCTGTCCAGGAGTATGTGGATATCATGGAGGCACTGCTGGGGCCTCATGCAAATTGGGAGGATGAAGATATCGAGGAGCAGCAGGAGCAGGACGGGACTGACCCGGACCCAGGTCTCCTGAGCTACATTAACAAGCTGTGCTCCCAGGAAGACTTCATCACCAAGGTGGGCTGGCTTGGAGCCCTCGTGTGGGGGAGGTTTTCTGGGGAACGGCAGTCCCAGCCCCATGGAATTCAGTTCTATTCATCCCTCAGCTACGGAGCAGTGTGTGTGTGAGAGACAGAGAAAGTCTGTGTGTAGCTGCTAGTGGCCATGAGTTAGAACGACCCTGCTGTGTGGACAGGAGAGACAGGCATTACTTTCTGCTTCTCCTCGAGGTCCCCCTGGCTGCAGTTCACTCCCTGCCAAAGACACTCATGCCCCTTTCCCCCTGCTCCAGGTGGAGGCCATCGTCCACCCCCGATTCCTGGCAGCTTTGCTTTCCCCAGACCCAAACTTGGATCCCTTGGCTCTGACTGAGGTGCTGGAGCAGGAAGAAGGACTCACCCTAGCACAGGTAACACACGGGAGACAGGGACACCAGGGCACCCAGGGGAGAAAGGGCCAGCAGATCTCCTAGGGGAGGGAAGGGCACCAGGCAAACGAGGGGGAACACGTGACCCTGTGCCCCTGAAGCCCACGTGATTTTGTCTAGTCTTACCCTGCTGGGGGTGCATGGCCTCCGGAGGGGAACCGCCTGGGTCAGAGGAGTAGGTGCAGAAGAGCAGGAACGAGAGGACAGAGCCAGGGAGGGAGGGCAGGGGGCGAAGCTGGAAGGAGGCCCAGCAGGGCACAGCACAGTCACAGTCCCTGCCTCTGACACCAAGCCAAGCCTCCTCTCACCTTCGCCACCTCCCGCCCAAATGCAGGGTTCTCCACCATCCTGCCAGCCCCTCCCCACACCTGGGGCAGAGCCAGTGAGTGCCACTTTGCTCCCCCCAGCTGGTGGAAAAGCGCCTCGCGGCCCCGAATGACGCAGGAGGTGTGGGGGCCACCCCAGCTCATGGCGCACCCCAATTGGAGTCACATCCTAAGACTGCAGCTGGCCAAGGAGGAGAGCGCGAAGACCGTGGCCCCCAAGGAGGGGTCATCACAGAAACCTGCCCAGCAGAGGCGGCTTCCCATGACCCTCGACCGCGCAGCCGAGACAACCCCGACCTGCCCAGGCCCAAGGAGCCTGCCCTCTGGCCAGATCATCAGGAGTCACGCAAGCTGAGGGCTGCCCATCTCAGCTCCCCTCCCCAGGGCCACAGACCCTCCTCGCCTGGTCTCCGGGGAGCCTGTCCTGTTATGCCTGCGCAGGGCCCGGCAGTCAGGTCCAGTGAAGTCGAGGAGGACCTCCCCAGCCTGGACTTCCTCCTGACCTTGCAGTACAGCCTGCAGCCCTGGGGGCTGTCCCTGAGCCCCGTCCCTGCTCGGCGTCTGGCTCGACCCTCACGTCCTCAAAAGCGGAGGGGCGACCCATTGGTCTCTGGGAGGAGGAAGAAGCAGCACTACAGCCAGTAGGGGCCGTGGGCCGGCCTCTCAGGGGTGCCAGTCCCTCTGGACTGGATTTGACCCTCACTGCATCCTGTGGCCCGAGGGATCCCGAGCTCCCATCACCCAGTGCTGACCCAGCTGCTCCTCAGCTACGGGCAGGGTGGGGGAGGCAGGACAGGGGAGAGAGGGTGGGGGGGTCTGGATGGGGAATTGGGGTGGGGGAGGGGGGCCTGTTTGGGGGATGAGGGTGGGGGAGAGGCGAGGCACAGGTCCGGGAGGCAGCACGTTGGGGGCGTTGTATGTAATGGGGGTTTGTATACAAGTGTGAATAAAAGTGGTATTGTTGGGAAATGCCCTGGGACTACTGCCTCTGTTCTCATGTCTGTGCCACTAAGTGGAGACAGGCCTGTGAGGAAGGAAGGATCTGGGAGATGCCAGGCTCCAAGGACCCACCGGTGCCCGACCATCAACTCCTTCTCTAGATTCTGAGATCTGATTCCTCCCCCAGGACCCATGTGGGATCCTTGACTAAAAGGGTGTCGGCCCCCACATGCAGAGCTGTGGTCATGGGGTGGGGGTGTCCCAGCAACAGTGGCAGGTGGGCAAAACCGTCCAGCACCACGGTGGCCTGGCTGTCTGCTAGGGGGAGGAAGGGGCCATGTCTGGGCGTCTCCTGCCCATCCACCCACGGAGCTCGCTGCTTAGCCCCCAGATGCTCCTCTGCACCTTTCCTCCCCTGTCCCACGTCAGCAGCATCCATGTCCCACCCGCCCCTGTGCCTTTGTGAAGTGTGAAGGAAGCTAACTCTTGGTGGCGGGTCAGCTGGCTGCTGCCCCTCCTATTCCCAGGTGGGTCTCCACATTGGAGAAGGCCTCAGAGCTTGGCTAGATTAGGACGGCGTGGTGTGAAGCCGCACACCACGGCCCTCAAGCCCAGAAGCTTCCAGAACATCATGCCATGCAGGTCCTCGTTGGGGGCATCCTCATGGGAACCCACTACTGTCCCTGCTGTCCAGCTCAGCGCACACATCAGGCGCTGAGGGAAAACGCGGGGATCGAAGGCTGGAGCCCTGGACCCACTCCTCACTAGTTCCCTGACTCTTCCACATTCAGAGCTGTCCTCAGGAGCCCCTCTTAGGTTTTAGGAATGTGGAGCAAGTCGTGTTTGGAGGGGACTTGGCCCATGCCCTAGTACGTGTGGGCACTCAGTCGAGCACAGGCATCATCTCGGTCACACCTCGGGGCTCCTGCTGCTACTCCTGTCCTCGCCACCTGACTGCTGTCTGTCCTGGGGCCCTTTTGTGGTTGAACAGTTCCCAGGAGGAGGCACAACCTCTGCTTCCCCAGCACCGTGCCCTGCCTCAACCTTACAATCTGCCCCTGACCCTGTACAGTGGGGCCAGCTGGAGGGCTGTTACAGTCACAATGTCGTGTCCCCCAAATCCGCATGTTGAAGCCCTAAGCCCCATCGTGATGGTATCTGGGGGTGGTGCCTTTGGGAGGTTGTTGGGGTAAGAGGAGATCAGAGGGTGGAGCCCTAATGACGGGGATTAGCGCCCTTATAAGAAGAGGAGGAGACACCAGAACTCTCTCTTCCCCATGTGATGACACAGCAGGAAAGGGAAATCAAAACGGAAAACCAACAATTATAACTCTCACCATGGTCCACAGATTCTCAGTAATGAATCTCGGTATTAATTCCATAGTATCTAACTTTCACCTATACTTTGGAGTAGTGTAAAATTCCCCGAACTAGAGGCAGGCTAGGTGTTGTGAGTGGTCATGTTTTCAAATGCAAGTTCAAGTTCTCCTGACTTTGGATTGGACTGAGGAGGAACATGGGCACTCGACAATAGCTAATGCACACTGCAAGGAGCCAGTTGGCCAAATCCCCATCTCTCTCCCGTAACTGCTTAATAGCCTTTACTTACTATGACGTGGTCTCAAGTGACTCCGGGGGTTCATAAAGGTAAATGAGAAGTAGTCACCCAACCTGGTGTGAGAATACTGCATGCAAATGACAGTCAGGAATCGAGGCTGTCTGGATCACAGCCCTCTGAAACCTCATTCACCGTGGCAACTGCATTATTTTAAATGGAGACAGCAAAGTAACTAGGTCCTACATCCAGAAGTCACAAGATTAGCTCACCGGTGAACCGGCAGTTTGAGAGTTGTGGGAGTTCCAAAGCTCCATAAAGACTTGGTACCTTCTACAGATTTGAGGTCTAGTTTGAAGTCAGGTAGTATAATGCCTCTGGTTTTATTTTATTTTTTTGCTCAGGACTGCTTTGGCTATTGGGGTCTTTTGTTGTTCCATATGAATTTAGGATTGTTTTTTCTATTTCTGTGAAGAATGTCATTGGTATTTTGATGGGGATTGCACCGAATCTGTAGATCACTTTTGGTATTATGGACATTTTCACAACATTAATTCTTCCAATCCATGAACAAGGAATGTCTTTCCACCTCTCTTGGTGTCCTCTTTCTTTCAGCAGAGTTTTGTAGTTCTCATTGTAGAGATCTTTCACCTCTTTGGTTAAATTTATTCCTACGTATTTTATTCTTCTCAGAGTTATTGTAAATGGGCTGGCTTTCTTCTTCTTCTTTTTTTTTTTTTTCCCCTGCTTATTTGTTGTTGCCGTATAAGAATATTCCCAATTTTTATGCATTGATTTTGTATCCTGCACAGTACTGAATTTGTTTAGGAGCTCTAGGAGTTTTTTGGTAGAGGTTATGGATTTTTCTATATGTAGGATCACGTCCAATCCTGTGAAACGTGACGTTTTGATTTTGTCTTTTCCACTGTGGATGCCCTTTCTTTCTTTCTCTTGCCTGATTGCTCTGGCTAGTACTTCCAATGCTATGTTAAATAGGAGTGGTGAGAGTGAGCATCCTTCTCTTATTCCTGTTCCTGAAGGAAAAGCTTTCAATTTTTCCCCATTCAGGACAATGTTGGCAGTGTGATTTTCATATATGGCTTTTATTGGGTTGACATATGTTCCTTCTATACCTACTTAGTTAAGGGTCTTTATCATGAAGGGATGATGCTGAATTTTCTTTTTTTCTTTTTTTTTTTTTTTTTTCGTGACCGGCACTCAGCCAGTGAGTGCACCGGTCAGTCCTATATAGGATCCGAACCCGCGGCAGGAGCGTCGCTGCACTGCCAGCGCAGCACACTACCAAGTGCGCCACGGGCTCGGCCCATGATGCTGAATTTTCTCAAATGCTTTTTCTGCATCTCTTGAGACAATCGTATAGTTTTTATCCTTGCTTTTGTTCATGTGGTGTATCACATTTATTGATATATGTATGTTGAACCATCCTTGCATCCCTGGGATGAAACCCACATGATCACAGTGTATAATCTTTGTGACGTGCTGTTGTATTCTGTTTGCTCATGTCTTGCTGGAGATTTTCGTGTCTATGTTCATCAAGGTTACTGACCTGTAATTTTCTTTTCGGTTGTTGTGTCTTTGTCTGATTTGGGGATCGGGATGATGCTGGCCTCATAGAATTAATTTAGGAGAACGGCCTCTGTTTCAATTTCTTGGAGTAGTCTGAAAAGGATGGTTGTTAATGCTTCTTTAAAACTTTGGTAGAATGCAGCAGTGAAGCCATCTGGTCCTGGGCTTTTCTGTGTTGGGGTACTGTTGATGACTGCATCATTCTCATTGCTTCTTATTGGTCTCTTCGGGTTCTGCATTTCTCCTTGGTTCAGTCTTAGTAGTTTACGGGTCTTCAGAAATCTATCCATTTCCTCCAGGTTTTCAAATTTGTTGGAGTATAGTTGTTCTGAACAATCTCTAATGATTCTTTGTATTTCTGTGGAATCGGTTGCAATGTCTCCCTTTCCATTTCTGATTTTTGTTATTCGGGCCTTCTCTCTTCTTTTCTAAGTAGTCTGGCCAACAGCTTGCGTAGTTTGTTTTTCCCCTGGGGAAAAAAAAAAAAAGCATTTTGCTTCATTGATTTTCTGCATCATTCTTTTGGTCTCTACTTCGTTTAGTTCGACTCTGTTCTTAATCATTGCTTTCCATCTACTAGTTTGGTGCTTAGATTGTTCTTGGTTTTCTACTTACTTGAGATTTAATGTTAGATTGTTTGAAGTGTTTCCATTCTTTTGATGTAAGCGCTTTTTACCGGCAACTCATCTTTGACAAGGCCACCAAGAATATACACTAGGGAAAGGACGGCACCTTCAATAAATAGTGCTGGGGAAACCGGACATCCATGCGTAGAAAAGTCAAACTAGGCCCATACCTTTCACCATACACAAAATCAACTCGAAATGGATTAAAGACTCAAATATAAGAACTGAAACTATAAAACTCCTAGATGAAAACACAGGGGACATACTTCAGGATGTAGGACTGGACAAAGACTTTATGAATAAAACCCCAAAAGCACAAGCAGTAAAAGTAAACATATTGCAATGTATCAAACCATAAAGCTTCTGCACAGCAAAAGAAGGCACACAGACAAGGGGCTAATATCCAGACATATAAGCAACTCAAACAACCCAAGAGCACATAAACAAGTTATTCAATATTAAAATGGGCAGAGACAGTTTTCAAAGAAAGACATGAATTTTCATGGCTTTCCAGCAAAGGGGATCGTAAGTAAGGCCAGTCCACGGGAGTCTGCAGAGGTCGCAGCAACAGACCGTAGCTGAGCGTACAAGGACTGCTTCCTACAGAATGATGTGCATACAGCAACCCAGCCCGCTGGAGGTGCTGAGACAATCCAAACCTATTTCCAGACACTCATTCCCCCTACCTCCCTTACAAACCCTGTATTTATCGGATTCCTTGTTCTGACCTACCTTCGGGAAGTGCAGCCACTCTACAGCAGGGTTGGCTGAGGGGCACAAAAACAGGTTTATTGATAAAGAAATGGAGTGAGTAGAACACCAGGTAGAAGCTTTGTGCTGTGAATCTGAGAAACAATTTGAAACTTGCCTCAGAGGCACACACCCACTGTGCTGCCCCTGTATAATCTGAGGGACCTTCAGAATCCTGCCTACCTGCCAGAACCCTGCACGGCATGTCTTCCCACCCCCACCAGCCCAACTGCCCCCACCCCTCCCCCACTGCAGAATTCTGGAGAGCTACATTCTAAGCCTGTTGACATTTAAAATTGGACCCTGAGCATCTGCAGTTGACAGTTTGCTGTCCGGGTCCTGCGCTAGACTTTTCTCACTGTGGAGACTGCCGTGCCACTGTGGTCAGTCCCCAAGCCTATGGGGATGGCTTCAAAGGGAGGTAAGTCTGCAGGGTCTGGGGTGTGTTATCACACCCCTGTCACCCCTCAAACCCATGGGAGTTCAAATGTGACACTTGCCCTGGGACAGCTGGTTGGGTGGAAATAGAGGAAGAGAGAGCACCGGACTTACCCAAGGACATCTCACCCGGGAGACGGGGGAAGCCACTGGCATCCTGAGGCTGCAGGGGGAAGGGGGCTTCTCACAGGTGGATCCAGATGCCTCAGGAGAAACCTACCGGGTGATGAGAAAGGACACAGCAGTTGTACTGACTCTTTCCAGAAGGGAAACAGGTGACTTATGTTTCTAAGTCAACACAGGTCAACGTGTGTTTGTAGGCAATGGTGGACTGTGTCGTGCTTGTGCCACAGGGGGGCTCAAGAAGAAAGCCTGAGTCCTGCGTCCTTTCTTCAGACACCTGGGGCTTGTGCTATGGTACTGTCCTGAGGGATACAAACCGGAGTATTCCAGATCTTAGAGGAGTAGCGGGGAGAAACGGTCTCAGCCAGAAAACCGTTCAGTGGGACAGTTCTCTCTGACCAAGATTACCGTGAAATATCCCCTCCGTCAGTGAGGCTGGAGGTCGCTCTAACTGCAGCAGTCCAGTCTCGGCTCACGTCTGCCCAGAGATGGCTTCTCATTCGGTCCAGATCGCTGTTGTCTCTGTTCACCAGGGACAGGGCAGCCAGAAACTGCAAACAAGATGGGGCTTGCTCTTCGCGGAGCTGTTCTGAATTGCTGTCCCTTTGGGGGACGCTCGGGTCTTCAGACCCATTCATCTTCCACCCTGTCTCATGGCCTGTCCTCTGCCCTTCGTTTCATGTGGAGATGAAGACTTTGTTCATACTCCATGTCTAGCCCATCGTGAACAGGGGACAGATGAGGCGTGCTGTCGGCTTTACAGTGGAAGGTTCTGAAAGGCTGGTTTCCTTCCCGAGAGAGGAAGCAGAGCAGCACACCATTAGGAAGATCTTCTATTATTATGACTGTTGTTATTCAAAGTTAGGACATATGTCCTGATCAGTTAGGACCATGTCCTATGGACCTTGCTCTCCGTGACTACGGTTGACCTGAAACCCTAGTGAACAGGGATGTACCCAGACAACTTTCCTGTCACACTGGCTCATGCCTGGTTCTTTGTGGGCCATCACTGAGAGCTCAAAGGAGAAGGATCACAGAAGGTCTCCATTATCCACGGCCAACTCTAACCATCAGCAGCTATTCAAATCTCTACGAACCTCCACTGGGAGCCGCAGGGCTCCGCATTTCCTGGCCTTTCTAGTCCTCTGCAGCCCTCTCTGGCTGTGCAGTGACAGGGTCTCAGGGAATTCATCATCTAACTCACAGACCACCTCCTGAGAACAGAGCTGCCTCAGTGACAGCACGAACGAACCACTGTGCATGGGGACAAGTGTGCCCCGAACCTGGCCTCTGTTCCATGCTTGCTGTGGGTGGTACCAGGAGAAGCACATCCTCACTGGGCTGCTGCATTATGGGGTTCCCTCAGGGCTCCTGGGCGATAGTTGAGGCACAGATTTTGTTCAAGTTCATTTGTTTGGGTTGTGAGGGCTTTATGAGGAGCATCAGGAAAAGGAGCACTGAGAAAGAGAAGGGCTCATAACCTTGTGAATCTGCTGGCTTCACATAGGTCACGTGGGGGGCGCCTGCAACTGGCACTGTAGAAGGTGCCCTTCATGGGGGTGTGCACACTGAGGGGCGTTGTGCCGCCAAGCAGAGTCCACCCCAACTCACATCTAGGGGCAATCCCACGAGGCTGGCGGGTCCACGTGCCGGGGACACCCTGGGGAGCTTCTCAGAGGCAAGGGAAGCTTAGGTGTTACTTCTTGACTGACGGGGGTCAGAGGATCTCAGTGAATGAGAAGCAAGTTCTCTAGTAGAATGATCCCCAACCCAAGGGGGAGCATGACATTCACTTGGGGGCAAACTGCACAATTCCCCGTCCTATGGCCCTCAAATGCTGGGATGCCTCGCTCTGGTTCACACTGACTCTAAGGGAAGGGAGAGCCTCCGTCCTGGTGGCCGCGTCCCCTGCTCATTCGCCCCTCTCCTTTGTCTCCACAGCATCTGCAGTGCTGGGGCCCAGCGTGACCCTGAACCCTCCGTTCACTTCCTTCCGTCCGCTGTTTCCCACGCCTGCTTCCGGCCCAGTCCCCGGGCCGCCCTGCGAGCAGCCCCCACCTGCCCTAGTGATGTCAGCGTTGCCTCCTGGTGGCCCCCTGGTGCGGTCTGCTTTCCCCAGGATGCCTCAGGGGACCGGAGCCGCTGGCCATGGCCCGAGTGGGGCCGGGGCTTTCAACATCATTGTCCCAGTCAGGACGCAAGGGGCTCCAGCAGAGCCCTCTCACACTCAGACCACTGTCCTGGCTCAGGCCCCCCTCAACTGGAGTGCTCCAGGGGCCCTCTGCGGGGGTGCTCAGTGTCCTGCTCCCCTGCTGTTGGCAGCTCCCGCTGTAGGGACCGTGATGCCTGCTGCATCCATCGGGGGCACGTGGGCTGGAGAGGGGTACTGGTTCCCAGGCCAGCCCCTTCCAGCTCCCCTTCCAGCAGCCCAGCTGGGTCCGACCGTGGTCCCAGGGAATGACGGGCCACGTCCACATGGGGCTGGTGGGGAGGGCGGCAAGGCCCCCTCCCAGGCCAAGGCCGCGCCAGAGGACTCCTGTAACCCCAGGAGTGTTTACGACAACTTCCGACGCTGGCAGCGCTTCAAGTCCCTGGCCCGCGGGCACCTGCCCCAGAGTCCTGATGCTGAAGCTCTGTCCTGCTTCCTCATGTGAGTGCCCTCCTTGGGGGATGGAGCTAATCCCACCGCTCCCACATGAAGGGGAACGAAGGACGGACGAGGAGGGCAGCCTATTTAGGGGAACTTGGATGAAGGTCACGTGGGCGACGGCCCATGCATTCTCAGCAGTTTAACTAATGTCCCACTCCGGTTCACGACGTACATTCATGAGCCTTAGGTCGACTGATCCCCAACACCCTGTGAGTCCACCAAACTTGGTTTTTAACAGTTACCATAATATGCACAGAAGGTAAAGGCCAGAGTGAGTTTCCGGTGTGACATGAGCCACAACTTGGATTCAGGTCTCTGCCTTCACCCGTGATTCCTCCCCGTGTCCTCTCATGCCCAGCACAGGACCTGAGTGAGGATGGCTTCGGGACGTCACATGGAGGGACTGGGGGGAGAAGGCACAGGCCACAGGAGGAGCCTTACACATGTACCCCCTCACTCTTCTGGAAAATTCTAGCGAGGAGACTGAGGTAGTCAAGCCACACATTGGGACCTGGTTGGGCCCCCATCACTGGGTTTGGATCCTGCGCAGAGTCGCCTTCTTTATCCCTGAATGCCTCCTAGACAGAGAGACAATTCCGCTTCATTCGGAGGGT
Source organism: Cynocephalus volans (assembly GCF_027409185.1). NCBI lineage: Eukaryota > Metazoa > Chordata > Mammalia > Dermoptera > Cynocephalidae > Cynocephalus > Cynocephalus volans. Next base: position 158,231,118 of record NC_084465.1, read on the forward strand.
GGGAAGATTGTCTGACTCATGTCTGATGCACTCAGCAGGGTCTCTGGCATGTGCTGTCCCTCGTTATTGTTGTTTTCGTATTATGATGATGATTACTATTACCGTCAACACTAAGAACAGGCAACCTAGAAGAGGACAGTGTTCCCAAAGTCACATGTCCCACCACAGGGAGTGAGGGGACCGTGAGCCCAGGAGCCCAGGACCAGGGGCTGAGGTGATGGGAGGCAGCGACGTCCGTAGCCAGGAGCGTTTGTCTTTCCCTCCCCAACACCTGCCTCCTTCCACCTGCAGGCCCTCGTGTTCCTGGGGCCATCACATGGAGCACGTATCCTAGTCCACGGGACACGGGACATGGCTGCATACCTGCCCCGCTCCCACACTGGCTGCCCTCCACGGGAAGCTGCACACAGTGTATAAATTAAAGGGGCCCCCAAATCCTTGTCCCCAGTGATTTCAGTGTCCCGCACATGCTGAGCAGTCGGAGTTCCCCTTGGACCAAAGTCCCAGGTGCCCTAGGCTGTCCTGAGTCCCTAAATGGAGCCACCGCCCCCAGGCCTTGCCCGGTCAGCTCAGGCACCGGTCTCCTTTGGCTCTGGATCCCCGCGCCTGCTCTGCACGCTGAGGGACTCTGACGCTGTGTCCCCAAGGGCTGCCTCTCTAGAGAGTCACCAGGAGCTGATTAAGTGCTCAGTCCTGGGGCCTTGGAACGGCCATTCTAGGCAGTTCTCGGTCAGCTCAGGCTGCCATAACAAAACGCCACAGGACAGGTGCTTTAGACAACAGACTTTCACGTCTCCCAGTTCAGGAAGCGGAAGTCCCAGATGAGGTCCCGGCAGATTCAGTTCCGGGCAAGGACTTTCCGCCTGGCTTTCGATGGCTGTGTCCCCACATCACAGGGAGTTCTGGTGTCTTTTCCTCTTCTCACACTCACAGGGACACAAATCCCATCACGGGGCCTCCCAATTATCTAATCTAAACCTGATGATCCCCAAAGGCTCCACCTCCAAATACCATCACATTGCAAGCTAGGGCCACAACATGTGAATTTTGGGGACACACACATTCAGTCCGTAACACACAATAATACTAAGGCCTCCAAGGGAAGTCAGAGAGGCCAAGCAGTCCCTTGGTGCTGAGGTTGACACATGTTGGTTGTCCTGGAGGCCGAAGAGCCCACACTGGGAGGACAGGCACAGGTGACAGGACAGGTGGGATGTGTGTGATGTGGCGGGGCACGGGTGTGGGCCGGTCAGCTGGGATGGGAGGAGGGCAGGGGCATTGTGACTGACACTGAGGACTTACAGCCCAGTGCTTCGGTCCCTGGCCCGGCTGAAGCCCACCATGAGCCTGGAGGACGGAGTGCGGCGGGCCATGCAGGAATGGCAGGGCACGAGCAATTATGACCGCATGAACTATTATGACATGGCAGCAAAGTGAGTCAGGGATGCAGGGCCTGAGGGGCTGTGGGGCGGGCTGAGGGTGGGTGAAAGGGGGAGGGGCTGGTGCGGTGGGCTCATCGGCAGGGATGCCGTGAGGAGGGGGATCCGCTAGGTCCGGCCCCTCCCTGGGGCCCTGCCTCCCCCGGGAAGCTCTCCATCCACCTGGGTGCTTGGGCTTCTCTCTCCTACCCACCCCGGAATCTCCGCCCTCCCCTGGCCTCGGGTCAAACCCTGCCCAGATGCTGAAACGGGGATGGGGAAGAGTAACCAGCACAGCCCAGTGGGGTTCGGCTCCAGCTGTGGGGACCCTGCAGGAGGGAAGCTAGTGACTACTGACAAAGTCGGGACCACGTCTCCTCATGAAAAGTGGCCAGAAATAGGTCACCTGCCATCCCAGAATGGGCTGGGGCAGAAGAGCTTGGGCAGGGGAAGCCAGCACCTCACACACCCCCAGACACGTCTCTGGCCTCCCTGCCTTTGCTGCACGGCAATCCACTCCGTGAACACCAATCACCCTCACAGAAAATGCACCCTCTCCTCTCAGCTGAGCTCCCACTTCCTGCAACATCTCCGGGGCCCTTCTCTCCCAGGCTATTGTCAGGGGCTCACAGTACCAGCCCAGGATTCCCGGATCCGGGCAAGGATTCCTCATGTCATTTGCAGTCAGTCACATCCCTGACCTAGCTTCTGGCTGTCAGCTCTTCTGAGTGGCCCTGGGCAGGGATAGGAGGAGCAGGGTCCCCTGAGGGCCGGGCCTGGGTCACACAGGCCTTCATTCAGGAAGACCCCCTGGATGTTTTCTGCCCTGCAGGTGTAGGTGAGCCAGCGTACCCCTGCAACTGTTCCGCAGGTGGGGGAGCAGCCCGGCCCACCCAAAGCCCTTCCTCCCCCATCCCTGGCCAGGCCTCCCTCTCAGCATGGCTATGGCTCTCCCTCTGCCCGCCAGGTTCATGGAATTTGAAGCTGAGGAGGAGATGCAGCTCCGGGTGCTGCAGTGTGTGAAGGGGCCCCAGGGCCTGCCTCCTCCAGCCCCACCAAAGCTTGCTCCTCCAGGGCCACCAGTCCCCAACACTGTGCCACGGTCAGGTACGGCAAGCATATTCCCACAGGAGCCAATACAAAGGCCTAAGGGGGCCTGCGGAGGCCTTGTGCCCTCATCTTGTCCCTTTCCTGTAAGGGGAGGGGGCGCTTGCTCTTTCAGCGAGAGCAGCCAGTGAGAACCTGGGGCTCCACTGCCCTGGATCAGGAACTAGGTATTGGCCTGGTCCAGTAGTTTCGTAGCTGCTATCGGCCTTGGCTGTCCAGGACCCAATGTACAGTCTTCCCAGGAAGCAGTGCTGGGTGGGGAGACGTCCCAGAATCTTGGTGGCTCCAAAGTCTTTCCAGGTAACTCAGTCTCACATGACCCACCTCGGGTAGTGTATCCTCCCACGGGGCCTGACGTGCAGCCTGGACCCATTTCATGGCCCTCAGTTCCAACCTCCCCCCAGTGTGGCTGGAGGTGGCCGCTACAGCCCAGCCACGCACCTGTCCTCCCTCCTGTCCTAGGGTGTGCTCCCAGGAAGGCTGGCCGCAGGGCACCATCCACTCGCCCGCTGTCATGCAGACCCCAGCAGCTGACCCAGGCCAAGGCACCCAAGGAGATCCCACCAGAAGCTGTCCAGGAGTATGTGGATATCATGGAGGCACTGCTGGGGCCTCATGCAAATTGGGAGGATGAAGATATCGAGGAGCAGCAGGAGCAGGACGGGACTGACCCGGACCCAGGTCTCCTGAGCTACATTAACAAGCTGTGCTCCCAGGAAGACTTCATCACCAAGGTGGGCTGGCTTGGAGCCCTCGTGTGGGGGAGGTTTTCTGGGGAACGGCAGTCCCAGCCCCATGGAATTCAGTTCTATTCATCCCTCAGCTACGGAGCAGTGTGTGTGTGAGAGACAGAGAAAGTCTGTGTGTAGCTGCTAGTGGCCATGAGTTAGAACGACCCTGCTGTGTGGACAGGAGAGACAGGCATTACTTTCTGCTTCTCCTCGAGGTCCCCCTGGCTGCAGTTCACTCCCTGCCAAAGACACTCATGCCCCTTTCCCCCTGCTCCAGGTGGAGGCCATCGTCCACCCCCGATTCCTGGCAGCTTTGCTTTCCCCAGACCCAAACTTGGATCCCTTGGCTCTGACTGAGGTGCTGGAGCAGGAAGAAGGACTCACCCTAGCACAGGTAACACACGGGAGACAGGGACACCAGGGCACCCAGGGGAGAAAGGGCCAGCAGATCTCCTAGGGGAGGGAAGGGCACCAGGCAAACGAGGGGGAACACGTGACCCTGTGCCCCTGAAGCCCACGTGATTTTGTCTAGTCTTACCCTGCTGGGGGTGCATGGCCTCCGGAGGGGAACCGCCTGGGTCAGAGGAGTAGGTGCAGAAGAGCAGGAACGAGAGGACAGAGCCAGGGAGGGAGGGCAGGGGGCGAAGCTGGAAGGAGGCCCAGCAGGGCACAGCACAGTCACAGTCCCTGCCTCTGACACCAAGCCAAGCCTCCTCTCACCTTCGCCACCTCCCGCCCAAATGCAGGGTTCTCCACCATCCTGCCAGCCCCTCCCCACACCTGGGGCAGAGCCAGTGAGTGCCACTTTGCTCCCCCCAGCTGGTGGAAAAGCGCCTCGCGGCCCCGAATGACGCAGGAGGTGTGGGGGCCACCCCAGCTCATGGCGCACCCCAATTGGAGTCACATCCTAAGACTGCAGCTGGCCAAGGAGGAGAGCGCGAAGACCGTGGCCCCCAAGGAGGGGTCATCACAGAAACCTGCCCAGCAGAGGCGGCTTCCCATGACCCTCGACCGCGCAGCCGAGACAACCCCGACCTGCCCAGGCCCAAGGAGCCTGCCCTCTGGCCAGATCATCAGGAGTCACGCAAGCTGAGGGCTGCCCATCTCAGCTCCCCTCCCCAGGGCCACAGACCCTCCTCGCCTGGTCTCCGGGGAGCCTGTCCTGTTATGCCTGCGCAGGGCCCGGCAGTCAGGTCCAGTGAAGTCGAGGAGGACCTCCCCAGCCTGGACTTCCTCCTGACCTTGCAGTACAGCCTGCAGCCCTGGGGGCTGTCCCTGAGCCCCGTCCCTGCTCGGCGTCTGGCTCGACCCTCACGTCCTCAAAAGCGGAGGGGCGACCCATTGGTCTCTGGGAGGAGGAAGAAGCAGCACTACAGCCAGTAGGGGCCGTGGGCCAGCCTCTCAGGGGTGCCAGTCCCTCTGGACTGGATTTGACCCTCACTGCATCCTGTGGCCCGAGGGATCCCGAGCTCCCATCACCCAGTGCTGACCCAGCTGCTCCTCAGCTACGGGCAGGGTGGGGGAGGCAGGACAGGGGAGAGAGGGTGGGGGGGTCTGGATGGGGAATTGGGGTGGGGGAGGGGGGCCTGTTTGGGGGATGAGGGTGGGGGAGAGGCGAGGCACAGGTCCGGGAGGCAGCACGTTGGGGGCGTTGTATGTAATGGGGGTTTGTATACAAGTGTGAATAAAAGTGGTATTGTTGGGAAATGCCCTGGGACTACTGCCTCTGTTCTCATGTCTGTGCCACTAAGTGGAGACAGGCCTGTGAGGAAGGAAGGATCTGGGAGATGCCAGGCTCCAAGGACCCACCGGTGCCCGACCATCAACTCCTTCTCTAGATTCTGAGATCTGATTCCTCCCCCAGGACCCATGTGGGATCCTTGACTAAAAGGGTGTCGGCCCCCACATGCAGAGCTGTGGTCATGGGGTGGGGGTGTCCCAGCAACAGTGGCAGGTGGGCAAAACCGTCCAGCACCACGGTGGCCTGGCTGTCTGCTAGGGGGAGGAAGGGGCCATGTCTGGGCGTCTCCTGCCCATCCACCCACGGAGCTCGCTGGTTAGCCCCCAGATGCTCCTCTGCACCTTTCCTCCCCTGTCCCACGTCAGCAGCATCCATGTCCCACCCGCCCCTGTGCCTTTGTGAAGTGTGAAGGAAGCTAACTCTTGGTGGCGGGTCAGCTGGCTGCTGCCCCTCCTATTCCCAGGTGGGTCTCCACATTGGAGAAGGCCTCAGAGCTTGGCTAGATTAAGACGGCGTGGTGTGAAGCCGCACACCACGGCCCTCAAGCCCAGAAGCTTCCAGAACATCATGCCATGCAGGTCCTCGTTGGGGGCATCCTCACGGGAACCCACTACTGTCCCTGCTGTCCAGCTCAGCGCACACATCAGGCGCTGAGGGAAAACGCGGGGATCGAAGGCTGGAGCCCTGGACCCACTCCTCACTAGTTCCCTGACTCTTCCACATTCAGAGCTGTCCTCAGGAGCCCCTCTTAGGTTTTAGGAATGTGGAGCAAGTCGTGTTTGGAGGGGACTTGGCCCATGCCCTAGTACGTGTGGGCACTCAGTCGAGCACAGGCATCATCTCGGTCACACCTCGGGGCTCCTGCTGCTACTCCTGTCCTCGCCACCTGACTGCTGTCTGTCCTGGGGCCCTTTTGTGGTTGAACAGTTCCCAGGAGGAGGCACAACCTCTGCTTCCCCAGCACCGTGCCCTGCCTCAACCTTACAATCTGCCCCTGACCCTGTACAGTGGGGCCAGCTGGAGGGCTGTTACAGTCACAATGTCGTGTCCCCCAAATCCGCATGTTGAAGCCCTAAGCCCCATCGTGATGGTATCTGGGGGTGGTGCCTTTGGGAGGTTGTTGGGGTAAGAGGAGATCAGAGGGTGGAGCCCTAATGACGGGGATTAGCGCCCTTATAAGAAGAGGAGGAGACACCAGAACTCTCTCTTCCCCATGTGATGACACAGCAGGAAAGGGAAATCAAAACGGAAAACCAACAATTATAACTCTCACCATGGTCCACAGATTCTCAGTAATGAATCTCGGTATTAATTCCATAGTATCTAACTTTCACCTATACTTTGGAGTAGTGTAAAATTCCCCGAACTAGAGGCAGGCTAGGTGTTGTGAGTGGTCATGTTTTCAAATGCAAGTTCAAGTTCTCCTGACTTTGGATTGGACTGAGGAGGAACATGGGCACTCGACAATAGCTAATGCACACTGCAAGGAGCCAGTTGGCCAAATCCCCATCTCTCTCCCGTAACTGCTTAATAGCCTTTACTTACTATGACGTGGTCTCAAGTGACTCCGGGGGTTCATAAAGGTAAATGAGAAGTAGTCACCCAACCTGGTGTGAGAATACTGCATGCAAATGACAGTCAGGAATCGAGGCTGTCTGGATCACAGCCCTCTGAAACCTCATTCACCGTGGCAACTGCATTATTTTAAATGGAGACAGCAAAGTAACTAGGTCCTACATCCAGAAGTCACAAGATTAGCTCACCGGTGAACCGGCAGTTTGAGAGTTGTGGGAGTTCCAAAGCTCCATAAAGACTTGGTACCTTCTACAGATTTGAGGTCTAGTTTGAAGTCAGGTAGTATAATGCCTCTGGTTTTGTTTTATTTTTTTGCTCAGGACTGCTTTGGCTATTGGGGTCTTTTGTTGTTCCATATGAATTTAGGATTGTTTTTTCTATTTCTGTGAAGAATGTCATTGGTATTTTGATGGGGATTGCACCGAATCTGTAGATCACTTTTGGTATTATGGACATTTTCACAACATTAATTCTTCCAATCCATGAACAAGGAATGTCTTTCCACCTCTCTTGGTGTCCTCTTTCTTTCAGCAGAGTTTTGTAGTTCTCATTGTAGAGATCTTTCACCTCTTTGGTTAAATTTATTCCTACGTATTTTATTCTTCTCAGAGTTATTGTAAATGGGCTGGCTTTCTTCTTCTTCTTTTTTTTTTTTTCCCCTGCTTATTTGTTGTTGCCGTATAAGAATATTCCCAATTTTTATGCATTGATTTTGTATCCTGCACAGTACTGAATTTGTTTAGGAGCTCTAGGAGTTTTTTGGTAGAGGTTATGGATTTTTCTATATGTAGGATCACGTCCAATCCTGTGAAACGTGACGTTTTGATTTTGTCTTTTCCACTGTGGATGCCCTTTCTTTCTTTCTCTTGCCTGATTGCTCTGGCTAGTACTTCCAATGCTATGTTAAATAGGAGTGGTGAGAGTGAGCATCCTTCTCTTATTCCTGTTCCTGAAGGAAAAGCTTTCAATTTTTCCCCATTCAGGACAATGTTGGCAGTGTGATTTTCATATATGGCTTTTATTGGGTTGACATATGTTCCTTCTATACCTACTTAGTTAAGGGTCTTTATCATGAAGGGATGATGCTGAATTTTCTTTTTTTCTTTTTTTTTTTTTTTTTTCGTGACCGGCACTCAGCCAGTGAGTGCACCGGTCAGTCCTATATAGGATCCGAACCCGCGGCAGGAGCGTCGCTGCACTGCCAGCGCAGCACACTACCAAGTGCGCCACGGGCTCGGCCCATGATGCTGAATTTTCTCAAATGCTTTTTCTGCATCTCTTGAGACAATCGTATAGTTTTTATCCTTGCTTTTGTTCATGTGGTGTATCACATTTATTGATATATGTATGTTGAACCATCCTTGCATCCCTGGGATGAAACCCACATGATCACAGTGTATAATCTTTGTGACGTGCTGTTGTATTCTGTTTGCTCATGTCTTGCTGGAGATTTTCGTGTCTATGTTCATCAAGGTTACTGACCTGTAATTTTCTTTTCGGTTGTTGTGTCTTTGTCTGATTTGGGGATCGGGATGATGCTGGCCTCATAGAATTAATTTAGGAGAACGGCCTCTGTTTCAATTTCTTGGAGTAGTCTGAAAAGGATGGTTGTTAATGCTTCTTTAAAACTTTGGTAGAATGCAGCAGTGAAGCCATCTGGTCCTGGGCTTTTCTGTGTTGGGGTACTGTTGATGACTGCATCATTCTCATTGCTTCTTATTGGTCTCTTCGGGTTCTGCATTTCTCCTTGGTTCAGTCTTAGTAGTTTACGGGTCTTCAGAAATCTATCCATTTCCTCCAGGTTTTCAAATTTGTTGGAGTATAGTTGTTCTGAACAATCTCTAATGATTCTTTGTATTTCTGTGGAATCGGTTGCAATGTCTCCCTTTCCATTTCTGATTTTTGTTATTCGGGCCTTCTCTCTTCTTTTCTAAGTAGTCTGGCCAACAGCTTGCGTAGTTTGTTTTTCCCCTGGGGAAAAAAAAAAAAAGCATTTTGCTTCATTGATTTTCTGCATCATTCTTTTGGTCTCTACTTCGTTTAGTTCGACTCTGTTCTTAATCATTGCTTTCCATCTACTAGTTTGGTGCTTAGATTGTTCTTGGTTTTCTACTTACTTGAGATTTAATGTTAGATTGTTTGAAGTGTTTCCATTCTTTTGATGTAAGCGCTTTTTACCGGCAACTCATCTTTGACAAGGCCACCAAGAATATACACTAGGGAAAGGACGGCACCTTCAATAAATAGTGCTGGGGAAACCGGACATCCATGCGTAGAAAAGTCAAACTAGGCCCATACCTTTCACCATACACAAAATCACCTCGAAATGGATTAAAGACTCAAATATAAGAACTGAAACTATAAAACTCCTAGATGAAAACACAGGGGACATACTTCAGGATGTAGGACTGGACAAAGACTTTATGAATAAAACCCCAAAAGCACAAGCAGTAAAAGTAAACATATTGCAATGTATCAAACCATAAAGCTTCTGCACAGCAAAAGAAGGCACACAGACAAGGGGCTAATATCCAGACATATAAGCAACTCAAACAACCCAAGAGCACATAAACAAGTTATTCAATATTAAAATGGGCAGAGACAGTTTTCAAAGAAAGACATGAATTTTCATGGCTTTCCAGCAAAGGGGATCGTAAGTAAGGCCAGTCCACGGGAGTCTGCAGAGGTCGCAGCAACAGACCGTAGCTGAGCGTACAAGGACTGCTTCCTACAGAATGATGTGCATACAGCAACCCAGCCCGCTGGAGGTGCTGAGACAATCCAAACCTATTTCCAGACACTCATTCCCCCTACCTCCCTTACAAACCCTGTATTTATCGGATTCCTTGTTCTGACCTACCTTCGGGAAGTGCAGCCACTCTACAGCAGGGTTGGCTGAGGGGCACAAAAACAGGTTTATTGATAAAGAAATGGAGTGAGTAGAACACCAGGTAGAAGCTTTGTGCTGTGAATCTGAGAAACAATTTGAAACTTGCCTCAGAGGCACACACCCACTGTGCTGCCCCTGTATAATCTGAGGGACCTTCAGAATCCTGCCTACCTGCCAGAACCCTGCACGGCATGTCTCCCCACCCCCACCAGCCCAACTGCCCCCACCCCTCCCCCACTGCAGAATTCTGGAGAGCTACATTCTAAGCCTGTTGACATTTAAAATTGGACCCTGAGCATCTGCAGTTGACAGTTTGCTGTCCGGGTCCTGCGCTAGACTTTTCTCACTGTGGAGACTGCCGTGCCACTGTGGTCAGTCCCCAAGCCTATGGGGATGGCTTCAAAGGGAGGTAAGTCTGCAGGGTCTGGGGTGTGTTATCACACCCGTCACCCCTCAAACCCATGGGAGTTCAAATGTGACACTTGCCCTGGGACAGCTGGTTGGGTGGAAATAGAGGAAGAGAGAGCACCGGACTTACCCAAGGACATCTCACCCGGGAGACGGGGGAAGCCACTGGCATCCTGAGGCTGCAGGGGGAAGGGGGCTTCTCACAGGTGGATCCAGATGCCTCAGGAGAAACCTACCGGGTGATGAGAAAGGACACAGCAGTTGTACTGACTCTTTCCAGAAGGGAAACAGGTGACTTATGTTTCTAAGTCAACACAGGTCAACGTGTGTTTGTAGGCAATGGTGGACTGTGTCGTGCTTGTGCCACAGGGGGGCTCAAGAAGAAAGCCTGAGTCCTGCGTCCTTTCTTCAGACACCTGGGGCTTGTGCTATGGTACTGTCCTGAGGGATACAAACCGGAGTATTCCAGATCTTAGAGGAGTAGCGGGGAGAAACGGTCTCAGCCAGAAAACCGTTCAGTGGAACAGTTCTCTCTGACCAAGATTACCGTGAAATATCCCCTCCGTCAGTGAGGCTGGAGGTCACTCTAACTGCAGCAGTCCAGTCTCGGCTCACGTCTGCCCAGAGATGGCTTCTCATTCGGTCCAGATCGCTGTTGTCTCTGTTCACCAGGGACAGGGCAGCCAGAAACTGCAAACAAGATGGGGCTTGCTCTTCGCGGAGCTGTTCTGAATTGCTGTCCCTTTGGGGGACGCTCGGGTCTTCAGACCCATTCATCTTCCACCCTGTCTCATGGCCTGTCCTCTGCCCTTCGTTTCATGTGGAGATGAAGACTTTGTTCATACTCCATGTCTAGCCCATCGTGAACAGGGGACAGATGAGGCGTGCTGTCGGCTTTACAGTGGAAGGTTCTGAAAGGCTGGTTTCCTTCCCGAGAGAGGAAGCAGAGCAGCACACCATTAGGAAGATCTTCTATTATTATGACTGTTGTTATTCAAAGTTAGGACATATGTCCTGATCAGTTAGGACCATGTCCTATGGACCTTGCTCTCCGTGACTACGGTTGACCTGAAAGCCTAGTGAACAGGGATGTACCCAGACAACTTTCCTGTCACACTGGCTCATGCCTGGTTCTTTGTGGGCCATCACTGAGAGCTCAAAGGAGAAGGATCACAGAAGGTCTCCATTATCCACGGCCAACTCTAACCATCAGCAGCTATTCAAATCTCTACGAACCTCCACTGGGAGCCGCAGGGCTCCGCATTTCCTGGCCTTTCTAGTCCTCTGCAGCCCTCTCTGGCTGTGCAGTGACAGGGTCTCAGGGAATTCATCATCTAACTCACAGACCACCTCCTGAGAACAGAGCTGCCTCAGTGACAGCACGAACGAACCACTGTGCATGGGGACAAGTGTGCCCCGAACCTGGCCTCTGTTCCATGCTTGCTGTGGGTGGTACCAGGAGAAGCACATCCTCACTGGGCTGCTGCATTATGGGGTTCCCTCAGGGCTCCTGGGCGATAGTTGAGGCACAGATTTTGTTCAAGTTCATTTGTTTGGGTTGTGAGGGCTTTATGAGGAGCATCAGGAAAAGGAGCACTGAGAAAGAGAAGGGCTCATAACCTTGTGAATCTGCTGGCTTCACATAGGTCACGTGGGGGGCGCCTGCAACTGGCACTGGAGAAGGTGCCCTTCATGGGGGTGTGCACACTGAGGGGCGTTGTGCCGCCAAGCAGAGTCCACCCCAACTCACATCTAGGGGCAATCCCACGAGGCTGGCGGGTCCACGTGCCGGGGACACCCTGGGGAGCTTCTCAGAGGCAAGGGAAGCTTAGGTGTTACTTCTTGACTGACGGGGGTCAGAGGATCTCAGTGAATGAGAAGCAAGTTCTCTAGTAGAATGATCCCCAACCCAAGGGGGAGCATGACATTCACTTGGGGGCAAACTGCACAATTCCCCGTCCTATGGCCCTCAAATGCTGGGATGCCTCGCTCTGGTTCACACTGACTCTAAGGGAAGGGAGAGCCTCCGTCCTGGTGGCCGCGTCCCCTGCTCATTCGCCCCTCTCCTTTGTCTCCACAGCATCTGCAGTGCTGGGGCCCAGCGTGACCCTGAACCCTCCGTTCACTTCCTTCCGTCCGCTGTTTCCCACGCCTGCTTCCGGCCCAGTCCCCGGGCCGCCCTGCGAGCAGCCCCCACCTGCCCTAGTGATGTCAGCGTTGCCTCCTGGTGGCCCCCTGGTGCGGTCTGCTTTCCCCAGGATGCCTCAGGGGACCGGAGCCGCTGGCCATGGCCCGAGTGGGGCCGGGGCTTTCAACATCATTGTCCCAGTCAGGACGCAAGGGGCTCCAGCAGAGCCCTCTCACACTCAGACCACTGTCCTGGCTCAGGCCCCCCTCAACTGGAGTGCTCCAGGGGCCCTCTGCGGGGGTGCTCAGTGTCCTGCTCCCCTGCTGTTGGCAGCTCCCGCTGTAGGGACCGTGATGCCTGCTGCATCCATCGGGGGCACGTGGGCTGGAGAGGGGTACTGGTTCCCAGGCCAGCCCCTTCCAGCTCCCCTTCCAGCAGCCCAGCTGGGTCCGACCGTGGTCCCAGGGAATGACGGGCCACGTCCACATGGGGCTGGTGGGGAGGGCGGCAAGGCCCCCTCCCAGGCCAAGGCCGCGCCAGAGGACTCCTGTAACCCCAGGAGTGTTTACGACAACTTCCGACGCTGGCAGCGCTTCAAGTCCCTGGCCCGCGGGCACCTGCCCCAGAGTCCTGATGCTGAAGCTCTGTCCTGCTTCCTCATGTGAGTGCCCTCCTTGGGGGATGGAGCTAATCCCACCGCTCCCACATGAAGGGGAACGAAGGACGGACGAGGAGGGCAGCCTATTTAGGGGAACTTGGATGAAGGTCACGTGGGCGACGGCCCATGCATTCTCAGCAGTTTAACTAATGTCCCACTCCGGTTCACGACGTACATTCATGAGCCTTAGGTCGACTGATCCCCAACACCCTGTGAGTCCACCAAACTTGGTTTTTAACAGTTACCATAATATGCACAGAAGGTAAAGGCCAGAGTGAGTTTCCGGTGTGACATGAGCCACAACTTGGATTCAGGTCTCTGCCTTCACCCGTGATTCCTCCCCGTGTCCTCTCATGCCCAGCACAGGACCTGAGTGAGGATGGCTTCGGGACGTCACATGGAGGGACTGGGGGGAGAAGGCACAGGCCACAGGAGGAGCCTTACACATGTACCCCCTCACTCTTCTGGAAAATTCTAGCGAGGAGACTGAGGTAGTCAAGCCACACATTGGGACCTGGTTGGGCCCCCATCACTGGGTTTGGATCCTGCGCAGAGTCGCCTTCTTTATCCCTGAATGCCTCCTAGACAGAGAGACAATTCCGCTTCATTCGGAGGGTGGGAAGATTGTCTGACTCATGTCTGATGCACTCAGCAGGGTCTCTGGCATGTGCTGTCCCTCGTTATTGTTGTTTTCGTATTATGATGATGATTACTATTACCGTCAACACTAAGAACAGGCAACCTAGAAGAGGACAGTGTTCCCAAAGTCACATGTCCCACCACAGGGAGTGAGGGGACCGTGAGCCCAGGAGCCCAGGACCAGGGGCTGAGGTGATGGGAGGCAGCGACGTCCGTAGCCAGGAGCGTTTGTCTTTCCCTCCCCAACACCTGCCTCCTTCCACCTGCAGGCCCTCGTGTTCCTGGGGCCATCACATGGAGCACGTATCCTAGTCCACGGGACACGGGACATGGCTGCATACCTGCCCCGCTCCCACACTGGCTGCCCTCCACGGGAAGCTGCACACAGTGTATAAATTAAAGGGGCCCCCAAATCCTTGTCCCCAGTGATTTCAGTGTCCCGCACATGCTGAGCAGTCGGAGTTCCCCTTGGACCAAAGTCCCAGGTGCCCTAGGCTGTCCTGAGTCCCTAAATGGAGCCACCGCCCCCAGGCCTTGCCCGGTCAGCTCAGGCACCGGTCTCCTTTGGCTCTGGATCCCCGCGCCTGCTCTGCACGCTGAGGGACTCTGACGCTGTGTCCCCAAGGGCTGCCTCTCTAGAGAGTCACCAGGAGCTGATTAAGTGCTCAGTCCTGGGGCCTTGGAACGGCCATTCTAGGCAGTTCTCGGTCAGCTCAGGCTGCCATAACAAAACGCCACAGGACAGGTGCTTTAGACAACAGACTTTCACGTCTCCCAGTTCAGGAAGCGGAAGTCCCAGATGAGGTCCCGGCAGATTCAGTTCCGGGCAAGGACTTTCCGCCTGGCTTTCGATGGCTGTGTCCCCACATCACAGGGAGTTCTGGTGTCTTTTCCTCTTCTCACACTCACAGGGACACAAATCCCATCACGGGGCCTCCCAATTATCTAATCTAAACCTGATGATCCCCAAAGGCTCCACCTCCAAATACCATCACATTGCAAGCTAGGGCCACAACATGTGAATTTTGGGGACACACACATTCAGTCCGTAACACACAATAATACTAAGGCCTCCAAGGGAAGTCAGAGAGGCCAAGCAGTCCCTTGGTGCTGAGGTTGACACATGTTGGTTGTCCTGGAGGCCGAAGAGCCCACACTGGGAGGACAGGCACAGGTGACAGGACAGGTGGGATGTGTGTGATGTGGCGGGGCACGGGTGTGGGCCGGTCAGCTGGGATGGGAGGAGGGCAGGGGCATTGTGACTGACACTGAGGACTTACAGCCCAGTGCTTCGGTCCCTGGCCCGGCTGAAGCCCACCATGAGCCTGGAGGACGGAGTGCGGCGGGCCATGCAGGAATGGCAGGGCACGAGCAATTATGACCGCATGAACTATTATGACATGGCAGCAAAGTGAGTCAGGGATGCAGGGCCTGAGGGGCTGTGGGGCGGGCTGAGGGTGGGTGAAAGGGGGAGGGGCTGGTGCGGTGGGCTCATCGGCAGGGATGCCGTGAGGAGGGGGATCCGCTAGGTCCGGCCCCTCTCTGGGGCCCTGCCTCCCCCGGGAAGCTCTCCATCCACCTGGGTGCTTGGGCTTCTCTCTCCTACCCACCCCGGAATCTCCGCCCTCCCCTGGCCTCGGGTCAAACCCTGCCCAGATGCTGAAACGGGGATGGGGAAGAGTAACCAGCACAGCCCAGTGGGGTTCGGCTCCAGCTGTGGGGACCCTGCAGGAGGGAAGCTAGTGACTACTGACAAAGTCGGGACCACGTCTCCTCATGAAAAGTGGCCAGAAATAGGTCACCTGCCATCCCAGAATGGGCTGGGGCAGAAGAGCTTGGGCAGGGGAAGCCAGCACCTCACACACCCCCAGACACGTCTCTGGCCTCCCTGCCTTTGCTGCACGGCAATCCACTCCGTGAACACCAATCACCCTCACAGAAAATGCCCCCTCTCCTCTCAGCTGAGCTCCCACTTCCTGCAACATCTCCGGGGCCCTTCTCTCCCAGGCTATTGTCAGGGGCTCACAGTACCAGCCCAGGATTCCCGGATCCGGGCAAGGATTCCTCATGTCATTTGCAGTCAGTCACATCCCTGACCTAGCTTCTGGCTGTCAGCTCTTCTGAGTGGCCCTGGGCAGGGATAGGAGGAGCAGGGTCCCCTGAGGGCCGGGCCTGGGTCACACAGGCCTTCATTCAGGAAGACCCCCTGGATGTTTTCTGCCCTGCAGGTGTAGGTGAGCCAGCGTACCCCTGCAACTGTTCCGCAGGTGGGGGAGCAGCCCGGCCCACCCAAAGCCCTTCCTCCCCCATCCCTGGCCAGGCCTCCCTCTCAGCATGGCTATGGCTCTCCCTCTGCCCGCCAGGTTCATGGAATTTGAAGCTGAGGAGGAGATGCAGCTCCGGGTGCTGCAGTGTGTGAAGGGGCCCCAGGGCCTGCCTCCTCCAGCCCCACCAAAGCTTGCTCCTCCAGGGCCACCAGTCCCCAACACTGTGCCACGGTCAGGTACGGCAAGCATATTCCCACAGGAGCCAATACAAAGGCCTAAGGGGGCCTGCGGAGGCCTTGTGCCCTCATCTTGTCCCTTTCCTGTAAGGGGAGGGGGCGCTTGCTCTTTCAGCGAGAGCAGCCAGTGAGAACCTGGGGCTCCACTGCCCTGGATCAGGAACTAGGTATTGGCCTGGTCCAGTAGTTTCGTAGCTGCTATCGGCCTTGGCTGTCCAGGACCCAATGTACAGTCTTCCCAGGAAGCAGTGCTGGGTGGGGAGACGTCCCAGAATCTTGGTGGCTCCAAAGTCTTTCCAGGTAACTCAGTCTCACATGACCCACCTCGGGTAGTGTATCCTCCCACGGGGCCTGACGTGCAGCCTGGACCCATTTCATGGCCCTCAGTTCCAACCTCCCCCCAGTGTGGCTGGAGGTGGCCGCTACAGCCCAGCCACGCACCTGTCCTCCCTCCTGTCCTAGGGTGTGCTCCCAGGAAGGCTGGCCGCAGGGCACCATCCACTCGCCCGCTGTCATGCAGACCCCAGCAGCTGACCCAGGCCAAGGCACCCAAGGAGATCCCACCAGAAGCTGTCCAGGAGTATGTGGATATCATGGAGGCACTGCTGGGGCCTCATGCAAATTGGGAGGATGAAGATATCGAGGAGCAGCAGGAGCAGGACGGGACTGACCCGGACCCAGGTCTCCTGAGCTACATTAACAAGCTGTGCTCCCAGGAAGACTTCATCACCAAGGTGGGCTGGCTTGGAGCCCTCGTGTGGGGGAGGTTTTCTGGGGAACGGCAGTCCCAGCCCCATGGAATTCAGTTCTATTCATCCCTCAGCTACGGAGCAGTGTGTGTGTGAGAGACAGAGAAAGTCTGTGTGTAGCTGCTAGTGGCCATGAGTTAGAACGACCCTGCTGTGTGGACAGGAGAGACAGGCATTACTTTCTGCTTCTCCTCGAGGTCCCCCTGGCTGCAGTTCACTCCCTGCCAAAGACACTCATGCCCCTTTCCCCCTGCTCCAGGTGGAGGCCATCGTCCACCCCCGATTCCTGGCAGCTTTGCTTTCCCCAGACCCAAACTTGGATCCCTTGGCTCTGACTGAGGTGCTGGAGCAGGAAGAAGGACTCACCCTAGCACAGGTAACACACGGGAGACAGGGACACCAGGGCACCCAGGGGAGAAAGGGCCAGCAGATCTCCTAGGGGAGGGAAGGGCACCAGGCAAACGAGGGGGAACACGTGACCCTGTGCCCCTGAAGCCCACGTGATTTTGTCTAGTCTTACCCTGCTGGGGGTGCATGGCCTCCGGAGGGGAACCGCCTGGGTCAGAGGAGTAGGTGCAGAAGAGCAGGAACGAGAGGACAGAGCCAGGGAGGGAGGGCAGGGGGCGAAGCTGGAAGGAGGCCCAGCAGGGCACAGCACAGTCACAGTCCCTGCCTCTGACACCAAGCCAAGCCTCCTCTCACCTTCGCCACCTCCCGCCCAAATGCAGGGTTCTCCACCATCCTGCCAGCCCCTCCCCACACCTGGGGCAGAGCCAGTGAGTGCCACTTTGCTCCCCCCAGCTGGTGGAAAAGCGCCTCGCGGCCCCGAATGACGCAGGAGGTGTGGGGGCCACCCCAGCTCATGGCGCACCCCAATTGGAGTCACATCCTAAGACTGCAGCTGGCCAAGGAGGAGAGCGCGAAGACCGTGGCCCCCAAGGAGGGGTCATCACAGAAACCTGCCCAGCAGAGGCGGCTTCCCATGACCCTCGACCGCGCAGCCGAGACAACCCCGACCTGCCCAGGCCCAAGGAGCCTGCCCTCTGGCCAGATCATCAGGAGTCACGCAAGCTGAGGGCTGCCCATCTCAGCTCCCCTCCCCAGGGCCACAGACCCTCCTCGCCTGGTCTCCGGGGAGCCTGTCCTGTTATGCCTGCGCAGGGCCCGGCAGTCAGGTCCAGTGAAGTCGAGGAGGACCTCCCCAGCCTGGACTTCCTCCTGACCTTGCAGTACAGCCTGCAGCCCTGGGGGCTGTCCCTGAGCCCCGTCCCTGCTCGGCGTCTGGCTCGACCCTCACGTCCTCAAAAGCGGAGGGGCGACCCATTGGTCTCTGGGAGGAGGAAGAAGCAGCACTACAGCCAGTAGGGGCCGTGGGCCGGCCTCTCAGGGGTGCCAGTCCCTCTGGACTGGATTTGACCCTCACTGCATCCTGTGGCCCGAGGGATCCCGAGCTCCCATCACCCAGTGCTGACCCAGCTGCTCCTCAGCTACGGGCAGGGTGGGGGAGGCAGGACAGGGGAGAGAGGGTGGGGGGGTCTGGATGGGGAATTGGGGTGGGGGAGGGGGGCCTGTTTGGGGGATGAGGGTGGGGGAGAGGCGAGGCACAGGTCCGGGAGGCAGCACGTTGGGGGCGTTGTATGTAATGGGGGTTTGTATACAAGTGTGAATAAAAGTGGTATTGTTGGGAAATGCCCTGGGACTACTGCCTCTGTTCTCATGTCTGTGCCACTAAGTGGAGACAGGCCTGTGAGGAAGGAAGGATCTGGGAGATGCCAGGCTCCAAGGACCCACCGGTGCCCGACCATCAACTCCTTCTCTAGATTCTGAGATCTGATTCCTCCCCCAGGACCCATGTGGGATCCTTGACTAAAAGGGTGTCGGCCCCCACATGCAGAGCTGTGGTCATGGGGTGGGGGTGTCCCAGCAACAGTGGCAGGTGGGCAAAACCGTCCAGCACCACGGTGGCCTGGCTGTCTGCTAGGGGGAGGAAGGGGCCATGTCTGGGCGTCTCCTGCCCATCCACCCACGGAGCTCGCTGGTTAGCCCCCAGATGCTCCTCTGCACCTTTCCTCCCCTGTCCCACGTCAGCAGCATCCATGTCCCACCCGCCCCTGTGCCTTTGTGAAGTGTGAAGGAAGCTAACTCTTGGTGGCGGGTCAGCTGGCTGCTGCCCCTCCTATTCCCAGGTGGGTCTCCACATTGGAGAAGGCCTCAGAGCTTGGCTAGATTAGGACGGCGTGGTGTGAAGCCGCACACCACGGCCCTCAAGCCCAGAAGCTTCCAGAACATCATGCCATGCAGGTCCTCGTTGGGGGCATCCTCATGGGAACCCACTACTGTCCCTGCTGTCCAGCTCAGCGCACACATCAGGCGCTGAGGGAAAACGCGGGGATCGAAGGCTGGAGCCCTGGACCCACTCCTCACTAGTTCCCTGACTCTTCCACATTCAGAGCTGTCCTCAGGAGCCCCTCTTAGGTTTTAGGAATGTGGAGCAAGTCGTGTTTGGAGGGGACTTGGCCCATGCCCTAGTACGTGTGGGCACTCAGTCGAGCACAGGCATCATCTCGGTCACACCTCGGGGCTCCTGCTGCTACTCCTGTCCTCGCCACCTGACTGCTGTCTGTCCTGGGGCCCTTTTGTGGTTGAACAGTTCCCAGGAGGAGGCACAACCTCTGCTTCCCCAGCACCGTGCCCTGCCTCAACCTTACAATCTGCCCCTGACCCTGTACAGTGGGGCCAGCTGGAGGGCTGTTACAGTCACAATGTCGTGTCCCCCAAATCCGCATGTTGAAGCCCTAAGCCCCATCGTGATGGTATCTGGGGGTGGTGCCTTTGGGAGGTTGTTGGGGTAAGAGGAGATCAGAGGGTGGAGCCCTAATGACGGGGATTAGCGCCCTTATAAGAAGAGGAGGAGACACCAGAACTCTCTCTTCCCCATGTGATGACACAGCAGGAAAGGGAAATCAAAACGGAAAACCAACAATTATAACTCTCACCATGGTCCACAGATTCTCAGTAATGAATCTCGGTATTAATTCCATAGTATCTAACTTTCACCTATACTTTGGAGTAGTGTAAAATTCCCCGAACTAGAGGCAGGCTAGGTGTTGTGAGTGGTCATGTTTTCAAATGCAAGTTCAAGTTCTCCTGACTTTGGATTGGACTGAGGAGGAACATGGGCACTCGACAATAGCTAATGCACACTGCAAGGAGCCAGTTGGCCAAATCCCCATCTCTCTCCCGTAACTGCTTAATAGCCTTTACTTACTATGACGTGGTCTCAAGTGACTCCGGGGGTTCATAAAGGTAAATGAGAAGTAGTCACCCAACCTGGTGTGAGAATACTGCATGCAAATGACAGTCAGGAATCGAGGCTGTCTGGATCACAGCCCTCTGAAACCTCATTCACCGTGGCAACTGCATTATTTTAAATGGAGACAGCAAAGTAACTAGGTCCTACATCCAGAAGTCACAAGATTAGCTCACCGGTGAACCGGCAGTTTGAGAGTTGTGGGAGTTCCAAAGCTCCATAAAGACTTGGTACCTTCTACAGATTTGAGGTCTAGTTTGAAGTCAGGTAGTATAATGCCTCTGGTTTTATTTTATTTTTTTGCTCAGGACTGCTTTGGCTATTGGGGTCTTTTGTTGTTCCATATGAATTTAGGATTGTTTTTTCTATTTCTGTGAAGAATGTCATTGGTATTTTGATGGGGATTGCACCGAATCTGTAGATCACTTTTGGTATTATGGACATTTTCACAACATTAATTCTTCCAATCCATGAACAAGGAATGTCTTTCCACCTCTCTTGGTGTCCTCTTTCTTTCAGCAGAGTTTTGTAGTTCTCATTGTAGAGATCTTTCACCTCTTTGGTTAAATTTATTCCTACGTATTTTATTCTTCTCAGAGTTATTGTAAATGGGCTGGCTTTCTTCTTCTTCTTTTTTTTTTTTTTCCCCTGCTTATTTGTTGTTGCCGTATAAGAATATTCCCAATTTTTATGCATTGATTTTGTATCCTGCACAGTACTGAATTTGTTTAGGAGCTCTAGGAGTTTTTTGGTAGAGGTTATGGATTTTTCTATATGTAGGATCACGTCCAATCCTGTGAAACGTGACGTTTTGATTTTGTCTTTTCCACTGTGGATGCCCTTTCTTTCTTTCTCTTGCCTGATTGCTCTGGCTAGTACTTCCAATGCTATGTTAAATAGGAGTGGTGAGAGTGAGCATCCTTCTCTTATTCCTGTTCCTGAAGGAAAAGCTTTCAATTTTTCCCCATTCAGGACAATGTTGGCAGTGTGATTTTCATATATGGCTTTTATTGGGTTGACATATGTTCCTTCTATACCTACTTAGTTAAGGGTCTTTATCATGAAGGGATGATGCTGAATTTTCTTTTTTTCTTTTTTTTTTTTTTTTTTCGTGACCGGCACTCAGCCAGTGAGTGCACCGGTCAGTCCTATATAGGATCCGAACCCGCGGCAGGAGCGTCGCTGCACTGCCAGCGCAGCACACTACCAAGTGCGCCACGGGCTCGGCCCATGATGCTGAATTTTCTCAAATGCTTTTTCTGCATCTCTTGAGACAATCGTATAGTTTTTATCCTTGCTTTTGTTCATGTGGTGTATCACATTTATTGATATATGTATGTTGAACCATCCTTGCATCCCTGGGATGAAACCCACATGATCACAGTGTATAATCTTTGTGACGTGCTGTTGTATTCTGTTTGCTCATGTCTTGCTGGAGATTTTCGTGTCTATGTTCATCAAGGTTACTGACCTGTAATTTTCTTTTCGGTTGTTGTGTCTTTGTCTGATTTGGGGATCGGGATGATGCTGGCCTCATAGAATTAATTTAGGAGAACGGCCTCTGTTTCAATTTCTTGGAGTAGTCTGAAAAGGATGGTTGTTAATGCTTCTTTAAAACTTTGGTAGAATGCAGCAGTGAAGCCATCTGGTCCTGGGCTTTTCTGTGTTGGGGTACTGTTGATGACTGCATCATTCTCATTGCTTCTTATTGGTCTCTTCGGGTTCTGCATTTCTCCTTGGTTCAGTCTTAGTAGTTTACGGGTCTTCAGAAATCTATCCATTTCCTCCAGGTTTTCAAATTTGTTGGAGTATAGTTGTTCTGAACAATCTCTAATGATTCTTTGTATTTCTGTGGAATCGGTTGCAATGTCTCCCTTTCCATTTCTGATTTTTGTTATTCGGGCCTTCTCTCTTCTTTTCTAAGTAGTCTGGCCAACAGCTTGCGTAGTTTGTTTTTCCCCTGGGGAAAAAAAAAAAAAGCATTTTGCTTCATTGATTTTCTGCATCATTCTTTTGGTCTCTACTTCGTTTAGTTCGACTCTGTTCTTAATCATTGCTTTCCATCTACTAGTTTGGTGCTTAGATTGTTCTTGGTTTTCTACTTACTTGAGATTTAATGTTAGATTGTTTGAAGTGTTTCCATTCTTTTGATGTAAGCGCTTTTTACCGGCAACTCATCTTTGACAAGGCCACCAAGAATATACACTAGGGAAAGGACGGCACCTTCAATAAATAGTGCTGGGGAAACCGGACATCCATGCGTAGAAAAGTCAAACTAGGCCCATACCTTTCACCATACACAAAATCAACTCGAAATGGATTAAAGACTCAAATATAAGAACTGAAACTATAAAACTCCTAGATGAAAACACAGGGGACATACTTCAGGATGTAGGACTGGACAAAGACTTTATGAATAAAACCCCAAAAGCACAAGCAGTAAAAGTAAACATATTGCAATGTATCAAACCATAAAGCTTCTGCACAGCAAAAGAAGGCACACAGACAAGGGGCTAATATCCAGACATATAAGCAACTCAAACAACCCAAGAGCACATAAACAAGTTATTCAATATTAAAATGGGCAGAGACAGTTTTCAAAGAAAGACATGAATTTTCATGGCTTTCCAGCAAAGGGGATCGTAAGTAAGGCCAGTCCACGGGAGTCTGCAGAGGTCGCAGCAACAGACCGTAGCTGAGCGTACAAGGACTGCTTCCTACAGAATGATGTGCATACAGCAACCCAGCCCGCTGGAGGTGCTGAGACAATCCAAACCTATTTCCAGACACTCATTCCCCCTACCTCCCTTACAAACCCTGTATTTATCGGATTCCTTGTTCTGACCTACCTTCGGGAAGTGCAGCCACTCTACAGCAGGGTTGGCTGAGGGGCACAAAAACAGGTTTATTGATAAAGAAATGGAGTGAGTAGAACACCAGGTAGAAGCTTTGTGCTGTGAATCTGAGAAACAATTTGAAACTTGCCTCAGAGGCACACACCCACTGTGCTGCCCCTGTATAATCTGAGGGACCTTCAGAATCCTGCCTACCTGCCAGAACCCTGCACGGCATGTCTTCCCACCCCCACCAGCCCAACTGCCCCCACCCCTCCCCCACTGCAGAATTCTGGAGAGCTACATTCTAAGCCTGTTGACATTTAAAATTGGACCCTGAGCATCTGCAGTTGACAGTTTGCTGTCCGGGTCCTGCGCTAGACTTTTCTCACTGTGGAGACTGCCGTGCCACTGTGGTCAGTCCCCAAGCCTATGGGGATGGCTTCAAAGGGAGGTAAGTCTGCAGGGTCTGGGGTGTGTTATCACACCCCTGTCACCCCTCAAACCCATGGGAGTTCAAATGTGACACTTGCCCTGGGACAGCTGGTTGGGTGGAAATAGAGGAAGAGAGAGCACCGGACTTACCCAAGGACATCTCACCCGGGAGACGGGGGAAGCCACTGGCATCCTGAGGCTGCAGGGGGAAGGGGGCTTCTCACAGGTGGATCCAGATGCCTCAGGAGAAACCTACCGGGTGATGAGAAAGGACACAGCAGTTGTACTGACTCTTTCCAGAAGGGAAACAGGTGACTTATGTTTCTAAGTCAACACAGGTCAACGTGTGTTTGTAGGCAATGGTGGACTGTGTCGTGCTTGTGCCACAGGGGGGCTCAAGAAGAAAGCCTGAGTCCTGCGTCCTTTCTTCAGACACCTGGGGCTTGTGCTATGGTACTGTCCTGAGGGATACAAACCGGAGTATTCCAGATCTTAGAGGAGTAGCGGGGAGAAACGGTCTCAGCCAGAAAACCGTTCAGTGGGACAGTTCTCTCTGACCAAGATTACCGTGAAATATCCCCTCCGTCAGTGAGGCTGGAGGTCGCTCTAACTGCAGCAGTCCAGTCTCGGCTCACGTCTGCCCAGAGATGGCTTCTCATTCGGTCCAGATCGCTGTTGTCTCTGTTCACCAGGGACAGGGCAGCCAGAAACTGCAAACAAGATGGGGCTTGCTCTTCGCGGAGCTGTTCTGAATTGCTGTCCCTTTGGGGGACGCTCGGGTCTTCAGACCCATTCATCTTCCACCCTGTCTCATGGCCTGTCCTCTGCCCTTCGTTTCATGTGGAGATGAAGACTTTGTTCATACTCCATGTCTAGCCCATCGTGAACAGGGGACAGATGAGGCGTGCTGTCGGCTTTACAGTGGAAGGTTCTGAAAGGCTGGTTTCCTTCCCGAGAGAGGAAGCAGAGCAGCACACCATTAGGAAGATCTTCTATTATTATGACTGTTGTTATTCAAAGTTAGGACATATGTCCTGATCAGTTAGGACCATGTCCTATGGACCTTGCTCTCCGTGACTACGGTTGACCTGAAACCCTAGTGAACAGGGATGTACCCAGACAACTTTCCTGTCACACTGGCTCATGCCTGGTTCTTTGTGGGCCATCACTGAGAGCTCAAAGGAGAAGGATCACAGAAGGTCTCCATTATCCACGGCCAACTCTAACCATCAGCAGCTATTCAAATCTCTACGAACCTCCACTGGGAGCCGCAGGGCTCCGCATTTCCTGGCCTTTCTAGTCCTCTGCAGCCCTCTCTGGCTGTGCAGTGACAGGGTCTCAGGGAATTCATCATCTAACTCACAGACCACCTCCTGAGAACAGAGCTGCCTCAGTGACAGCACGAACGAACCACTGTGCATGGGGACAAGTGTGCCCCGAACCTGGCCTCTGTTCCATGCTTGCTGTGGGTGGTACCAGGAGAAGCACATCCTCACTGGGCTGCTGCATTATGGGGTTCCCTCAGGGCTCCTGGGCGATAGTTGAGGCACAGATTTTGTTCAAGTTCATTTGTTTGGGTTGTGAGGGCTTTATGAGGAGCATCAGGAAAAGGAGCACTGAGAAAGAGAAGGGCTCATAACCTTGTGAATCTGCTGGCTTCACATAGGTCACGTGGGGGGCGCCTGCAACTGGCACTGGAGAAGGTGCCCTTCATGGGGGTGTGCACACTGAGGGGCGTTGTGCCGCCAAGCAGAGTCCACCCCAACTCACATCTAGGGGCAATCCCACGAGGCTGGCGGGTCCACGTGCCGGGGACACCCTGGGGAGCTTCTCAGAGGCAAGGGAAGCTTAGGTGTTACTTCTTGACTGACGGGGGTCAGAGGATCTCAGTGAATGAGAAGCAAGTTCTCTAGTAGAATGATCCCCAACCCAAGGGGGAGCATGACATTCACTTGGGGGCAAACTGCACAATTCCCCGTCCTATGGCCCTCAAATGCTGGGATGCCTCGCTCTGGTTCACACTGACTCTAAGGGAAGGGAGAGCCTCCGTCCTGGTGGCCGCGTCCCCTGCTCATTCGCCCCTCTCCTTTGTCTCCACAGCATCTGCAGTGCTGGGGCCCAGCGTGACCCTGAACCCTCCGTTCACTTCCTTCCGTCCGCTGTTTCCCACGCCTGCTTCCGGCCCAGTCCCCGGGCCGCCCTGCGAGCAGCCCCCACCTGCCCTAGTGATGTCAGCGTTGCCTCCTGGTGGCCCCCTGGTGCGGTCTGCTTTCCCCAGGATGCCTCAGGGGACCGGAGCCGCTGGCCATGGCCCGAGTGGGGCCGGGGCTTTCAACATCATTGTCCCAGTCAGGACGCAAGGGGCTCCAGCAGAGCCCTCTCACACTCAGACCACTGTCCTGGCTCAGGCCCCCCTCAACTGGAGTGCTCCAGGGGCCCTCTGCGGGGGTGCTCAGTGTCCTGCTCCCCTGCTGTTGGCAGCTCCCGCTGTAGGGACCGTGATGCCTGCTGCATCCATCGGGGGCACGTGGGCTGGAGAGGGGTACTGGTTCCCAGGCCAGCCCCTTCCAGCTCCCCTTCCAGCAGCCCAGCTGGGTCCGACCGTGGTCCCAGGGAATGACGGGCCACGTCCACATGGGGCTGGTGGGGAGGGCGGCAAGGCCCCCTCCCAGGCCAAGGCCGCGCCAGAGGACTCCTGTAACCCCAGGAGTGTTTACGACAACTTCCGACGCTGGCAGCGCTTCAAGTCCCTGGCCCGCGGGCACCTGCCCCAGAGTCCTGATGCTGAAGCTCTGTCCTGCTTCCTCATGTGAGTGCCCTCCTTGGGGGATGGAGCTAATCCCACCGCTCCCACATGAAGGGGAACGAAGGACGGACGAGGAGGGCAGCCTATTTAGGGGAACTTGGATGAAGGTCACGTGGGCGACGGCCCATGCATTCTCAGCAGTTTAACTAATGTCCCACTCCGGTTCACGACGTACATTCATGAGCCTTAGGTCGACTGATCCCCAACACCCTGTGAGTCCACCAAACTTGGTTTTTAACAGTTACCATAATATGCACAGAAGGTAAAGGCCAGAGTGAGTTTCCGGTGTGACATGAGCCACAACTTGGATTCAGGTCTCTGCCTTCACCCGTGATTCCTCCCCGTGTCCTCTCATGCCCAGCACAGGACCTGAGTGAGGATGGCTTCGGGACGTCACATGGAGGGACTGGGGGGAGAAGGCACAGGCCACAGGAGGAGCCTTACACATGTACCCCCTCACTCTTCTGGAAAATTCTAGCGAGGAGACTGAGGTAGTCAAGCCACACATTGGGACCTGGTTGGGCCCCCATCACTGGGTTTGGATCCTGCGCAGAGTCGCCTTCTTTATCCCTGAATGCCTCCTAGACAGAGAGACAATTCCGCTTCATTCGGAGGGTGGGAAGATTGTCTGACTCATGTCTGATGCACTCAGCAGGGTCTCTGGCATGTGCTGTCCCTCGTTATTGTTGTTTTCGTATTATGATGATGATTACTATTACCGTCAACACTAAGAACAGGCAACCTAGAAGAGGACAGTGTTCCCAAAGTCACATGTCCCACCACAGGGAGTGAGGGGACCGTGAGCCCAGGAGCCCAGGACCAGGGGCTGAGGTGATGGGAGGCAGCGACGTCCGTAGCCAGGAGCGTTTGTCTTTCCCTCCCCAACACCTGCCTCCTTCCACCTGCAGGCCCTCGTGTTCCTGGGGCCATCACATGGAGCACGTATCCTAGTCCACGGGACACGGGACATGGCTGCATACCTGCCCCGCTCCCACACTGGCTGCCCTCCACGGGAAGCTGCACACAGTGTATAAATTAAAGGGGCCCCCAAATCCTTGTCCCCAGTGATTTCAGTGTCCCGCACATGCTGAGCAGTCGGAGTTCCCCTTGGACCAAAGTCCCAGGTGCCCTAGGCTGTCCTGAGTCCCTAAATGGAGCCACCGCCCCCAGGCCTTGCCCGGTCAGCTCAGGCACCGGTCTCCTTTGGCTCTGGATCCCCGCGCCTGCTCTGCACGCTGAGGGACTCTGACGCTGTGTCCCCAAGGGCTGCCTCTCTAGAGAGTCACCAGGAGCTGATTAAGTGCTCAGTCCTGGGGCCTTGGAACGGCCATTCTAGGCAGTTCTCGGTCAGCTCAGGCTGCCATAACAAAACGCCACAGGACAGGTGCTTTAGACAACAGACTTTCACGTCTCCCAGTTCAGGAAGCGGAAGTCCCAGATGAGATCCCGGCAGATTCAGTTCCGGGCAAGGACTTTCCGCCTGGCTTTCGATGGCTGTGTCCCCACATCACAGGGAGTTCTGGTGTCTTTTCCTCTTCTCACACTCACAGGGACACAAATCCCATCACGGGGCCTCCCAATTATCTAATCTAAACCTGATGATCCCCAAAGGCTCCACCTCCAAATACCATCACATTGCAAGCTAGGGCCACAACATGTGAATTTTGGGGACACACACATTCAGTCCGTAACACACAATAATACTAAGGCCTCCAAGGGAAGTCAGAGAGGCCAAGCAGTCCCTTGGTGCTGAGGTTGACACATGTTGGTTGTCCTGGAGGCCGAAGAGCCCACACTGGGAGGACAGGCACAGGTGACAGGACAGGTGGGATGTGTGTGATGTGGCGGGGCACGGGTGTGGGCCGGTCAGCTGGGATGGGAGGAGGGCAGGGGCATTGTGACTGACACTGAGGACTTACAGCCCAGTGCTTCGGTCCCTGGCCCGGCTGAAGCCCACCATGAGCCTGGAGGACGGAGTGCGGCGGGCCATGCAGGAATGGCAGGGCACGAGCAATTATGACCGCATGAACTATTATGACATGGCAGCAAAGTGAGTCAGGGATGCAGGGCCTGAGGGGCTGTGGGGCGGGCTGAGGGTGGGTGAAAGGGGGAGGGGCTGGTGCGGTGGGCTCATCGGCAGGGATGCCGTGAGGAGGGGGATCCGCTAGGTCCGGCCCCTCCCTGGGGCCCTGCCTCCCCCGGGAAGCTCTCCATCCACCTGGGTGCTTGGGCTTCTCTCTCCTACCCACCCCGGAATCTCCGCCCTCCCCTGGCCTCGGGTCAAACCCTGCCCAGATGCTGAAACGGGGATGGGGAAGAGTAACCAGCACAGCCCAGTGGGGTTCGGCTCCAGCTGTGGGGACCCTGCAGGAGGGAAGCTAGTGACTACTGACAAAGTCGGGACCACGTCTCCTCATGAAAAGTGGCCAGAAATAGGTCACCTGCCATCCCAGAATGGGCTGGGGCAGAAGAGCTTGGGCAGGGGAAGCCAGCACCTCACACACCCCCAGACACGTCTCTGGCCTCCCTGCCTTTGCTGCACGGCAATCCACTCCGTGAACACCAATCACCCTCACAGAAAATGCACCCTCTCCTCTCAGCTGAGCTCCCACTTCCTGCAACATCTCCGGGGCCCTTCTCTCCCAGGCTATTGTCAGGGGCTCACAGTACCAGCCCAGGATTCCCGGATCCGGGCAAGGATTCCTCATGTCATTTGCAGTCAGTCACATCCCTGACCTAGCTTCTGGCTGTCAGCTCTTCTGAGTGGCCCTGGGCAGGGATAGGAGGAGCAGGGTCCCCTGAGGGCCGGGCCTGGGTCACACAGGCCTTCATTCAGGAAGACCCCCTGGATGTTTTCTGCCCTGCAGGTGTAGGTGAGCCAGCGTACCCCTGCAACTGTTCCGCAGGTGGGGGAGCAGCCCGGCCCACCCAAAGCCCTTCCTCCCCCATCCCTGGCCAGGCCTCCCTCTCAGCATGGCTATGGCTCTCCCTCTGCCCGCCAGGTTCATGGAATTTGAAGCTGAGGAGGAGATGCAGCTCCGGGTGCTGCAGTGTGTGAAGGGGCCCCAGGGCCTGCCTCCTCCAGCCCCACCAAAGCTTGCTCCTCCAGGGCCACCAGTCCCCAACACTGTGCCACGGTCAGGTACGGCAAGCATATTCCCACAGGAGCCAATACAAAGGCCTAAGGGGGCCTGCGGAGGCCTTGTGCCCTCATCTTGTCCCTTTCCTGTAAGGGGAGGGGGCGCTTGCTCTTTCAGCGAGAGCAGCCAGTGAGAACCTGGGGCTCCACTGCCCTGGATCAGGAACTAGGTATTGGCCTGGTCCAGTAGTTTCGTAGCTGCTATCGGCCTTGGCTGTCCAGGACCCAATGTACAGTCTTCCCAGGAAGCAGTGCTGGGTGGGGAGACGTCCCAGAATCTTGGTGGCTCCAAAGTCTTTCCAGGTAACTCAGTCTCACATGACCCACCTCGGGTAGTGTATCCTCCCACGGGGCCTGACGTGCAGCCTGGACCCATTTCATGGCCCTCAGTTCCAACCTCCCCCCAGTGTGGCTGGAGGTGGCCGCTACAGCCCAGCCACGCACCTGTCCTCCCTCCTGTCCTAGGGTGTGCTCCCAGGAAGGCTGGCCGCAGGGCACCATCCACTCGCCCGCTGTCATGCAGACCCCAGCAGCTGACCCAGGCCAAGGCACCCAAGGAGATCCCACCAGAAGCTGTCCAGGAGTATGTGGATATCATGGAGGCACTGCTGGGGCCTCATGCAAATTGGGAGGATGAAGATATCGAGGAGCAGCAGGAGCAGGACGGGACTGACCCGGACCCAGGTCTCCTGAGCTACATTAACAAGCTGTGCTCCCAGGAAGACTTCATCACCAAGGTGGGCTGGCTTGGAGCCCTCGTGTGGGGGAGGTTTTCTGGGGAACGGCAGTCCCAGCCCCATGGAATTCAGTTCTATTCATCCCTCAGCTACGGAGCAGTGTGTGTGTGAGAGACAGAGAAAGTCTGTGTGTAGCTGCTAGTGGCCATGAGTTAGAACGACCCTGCTGTGTGGACAGGAGAGACAGGCATTACTTTCTGCTTCTCCTCGAGGTCCCCCTGGCTGCAGTTCACTCCCTGCCAAAGACACTCATGCCCCTTTCCCCCTGCTCCAGGTGGAGGCCATCGTCCACCCCCGATTCCTGGCAGCTTTGCTTTCCCCAGACCCAAACTTGGATCCCTTGGCTCTGACTGAGGTGCTGGAGCAGGAAGAAGGACTCACCCTAGCACAGGTAACACACGGGAGACAGGGACACCAGGGCACCCAGGGGAGAAAGGGCCAGCAGATCTCCTAGGGGAGGGAAGGGCACCAGGCAAACGAGGGGGAACACGTGACCCTGTGCCCCTGAAGCCCACGTGATTTTGTCTAGTCTTACCCTGCTGGGGGTGCATGGCCTCCGGAGGGGAACCGCCTGGGTCAGAGGAGTAGGTGCAGAAGAGCAGGAACGAGAGGACAGAGCCAGGGAGGGAGGGCAGGGGGCGAAGCTGGAAGGAGGCCCAGCAGGGCACAGCACAGTCACAGTCCCTGCCTCTGACACCAAGCCAAGCCTCCTCTCACCTTCGCCACCTCCCGCCCAAATGCAGGGTTCTCCACCATCCTGCCAGCCCCTCCCCACACCTGGGGCAGAGCCAGTGAGTGCCACTTTGCTCCCCCCAGCTGGTGGAAAAGCGCCTCGCGGCCCCGAATGACGCAGGAGGTGTGGGGGCCACCCCAGCTCATGGCGCACCCCAATTGGAGTCACATCCTAAGACTGCAGCTGGCCAAGGAGGAGAGCGCGAAGACCGTGGCCCCCAAGGAGGGGTCATCACAGAAACCTGCCCAGCAGAGGCGGCTTCCCATGACCCTCGACCGCGCAGCCGAGACAACCCCGACCTGCCCAGGCCCAAGGAGCCTGCCCTCTGGCCAGATCATCAGGAGTCACGCAAGCTGAGGGCTGCCCATCTCAGCTCCCCTCCCCAGGGCCACAGACCCTCCTCGCCTGGTCTCCGGGGAGCCTGTCCTGTTATGCCTGCGCAGGGCCCGGCAGTCAGGTCCAGTGAAGTCGAGGAGGACCTCCCCAGCCTGGACTTCCTCCTGACCTTGCAGTACAGCCTGCAGCCCTGGGGGCTGTCCCTGAGCCCCGTCCCTGCTCGGCGTCTGGCTCGACCCTCACGTCCTCAAAAGCGGAGGGGCGACCCATTGGTCTCTGGGAGGAGGAAGAAGCAGCACTACAGCCAGTAGGGGCCGTGGGCCAGCCTCTCAGGGGTGCCAGTCCCTCTGGACTGGATTTGACCCTCACTGCATCCTGTGGCCCGAGGGATCCCGAGCTCCCATCACCCAGTGCTGACCCAGCTGCTCCTCAGCTACGGGCAGGGTGGGGGAGGCAGGACAGGGGAGAGAGGGTGGGGGGGTCTGGATGGGGAATTGGGGTGGGGGAGGGGGGCCTGTTTGGGGGATGAGGGTGGGGGAGAGGCGAGGCACAGGTCCGGGAGGCAGCACGTTGGGGGCGTTGTATGTAATGGGGGTTTGTATACAAGTGTGAATAAAAGTGGTATTGTTGGGAAATGCCCTGGGACTACTGCCTCTGTTCTCATGTCTGTGCCACTAAGTGGAGACAGGCCTGTGAGGAAGGAAGGATCTGGGAGATGCCAGGCTCCAAGGACCCACCGGTGCCCGACCATCAACTCCTTCTCTAGATTCTGAGATCTGATTCCTCCCCCAGGACCCATGTGGGATCCTTGACTAAAAGGGTGTCGGCCCCCACATGCAGAGCTGTGGTCATGGGGTGGGGGTGTCCCAGCAACAGTGGCAGGTGGGCAAAACCGTCCAGCACCACGGTGGCCTGGCTGTCTGCTAGGGGGAGGAAGGGGCCATGTCTGGGCGTCTCCTGCCCATCCACCCACGGAGCTCGCTGCTTAGCCCCCAGATGCTCCTCTGCACCTTTCCTCCCCTGTCCCACGTCAGCAGCATCCATGTCCCACCCGCCCCTGTGCCTTTGTGAAGTGTGAAGGAAGCTAACTCTTGGTGGCGGGTCAGCTGGCTGCTGCCCCTCCTATTCCCAGGTGGGTCTCCACATTGGAGAAGGCCTCAGAGCTTGGCTAGATTAAGACGGCGTGGTGTGAAGCCGCACACCACGGCCCTCAAGCCCAGAAGCTTCCAGAACATCATGCCATGCAGGTCCTCGTTGGGGGCATCCTCACGGGAACCCACTACTGTCCCTGCTGTCCAGCTCAGCGCACACATCAGGCGCTGAGGGAAAACGCGGGGATCGAAGGCTGGAGCCCTGGACCCACTCCTCACTAGTTCCCTGACTCTTCCACATTCAGAGCTGTCCTCAGGAGCCCCTCTTAGGTTTTAGGAATGTGGAGCAAGTCGTGTTTGGAGGGGACTTGGCCCATGCCCTAGTACGTGTGGGCACTCAGTCGAGCACAGGCATCATCTCGGTCACACCTCGGGGCTCCTGCTGCTACTCCTGTCCTCGCCACCTGACTGCTGTCTGTCCTGGGGCCCTTTTGTGGTTGAACAGTTCCCAGGAGGAGGCACAACCTCTGCTTCCCCAGCACCGTGCCCTGCCTCAACCTTACAATCTGCCCCTGACCCTGTACAGTGGGGCCAGCTGGAGGGCTGTTACAGTCACAATGTCGTGTCCCCCAAATCCGCATGTTGAAGCCCTAAGCCCCATCGTGATGGTATCTGGGGGTGGTGCCTTTGGGAGGTTGTTGGGGTAAGAGGAGATCAGAGGGTGGAGCCCTAATGACGGGGATTAGCGCCCTTATAAGAAGAGGAGGAGACACCAGAACTCTCTCTTCCCCATGTGATGACACAGCAGGAAAGGGAAATCAAAACGGAAAACCAACAATTATAACTCTCACCATGGTCCACAGATTCTCAGTAATGAATCTCGGTATTAATTCCATAGTATCTAACTTTCACCTATACTTTGGAGTAGTGTAAAATTCCCCGAACTAGAGGCAGGCTAGGTGTTGTGAGTGGTCATGTTTTCAAATGCAAGTTCAAGTTCTCCTGACTTTGGATTGGACTGAGGAGGAACATGGGCACTCGACAATAGCTAATGCACACTGCAAGGAGCCAGTTGGCCAAATCCCCATCTCTCTCCCGTAACTGCTTAATAGCCTTTACTTACTATGACGTGGTCTCAAGTGACTCCGGGGGTTCATAAAGGTAAATGAGAAGTAGTCACCCAACCTGGTGTGAGAATACTGCATGCAAATGACAGTCAGGAATCGAGGCTGTCTGGATCACAGCCCTCTGAAACCTCATTCACCGTGGCAACTGCATTATTTTAAATGGAGACAGCAAAGTAACTAGGTCCTACATCCAGAAGTCACAAGATTAGCTCACCGGTGAACCGGCAGTTTGAGAGTTGTGGGAGTTCCAAAGCTCCATAAAGACTTGGTACCTTCTACAGATTTGAGGTCTAGTTTGAAGTCAGGTAGTATAATGCCTCTGGTTTTATTTTATTTTTTTGCTCAGGACTGCTTTGGCTATTGGGGTCTTTTGTTGTTCCATATGAATTTAGGATTGTTTTTTCTATTTCTGTGAAGAATGTCATTGGTATTTTGATGGGGATTGCACCGAATCTGTAGATCACTTTTGGTATTATGGACATTTTCACAACATTAATTCTTCCAATCCATGAACAAGGAATGTCTTTCCACCTCTCTTGGTGTCCTCTTTCTTTCAGCAGAGTTTTGTAGTTCTCATTGTAGAGATCTTTCACCTCTTTGGTTAAATTTATTCCTACGTATTTTATTCTTCTCAGAGTTATTGTAAATGGGCTGGCTTTCTTCTTCTTCTTTTTTTTTTTTTTCCCCTGCTTATTTGTTGTTGCCGTATAAGAATATTCCCAATTTTTATGCATTGATTTTGTATCCTGCACAGTACTGAATTTGTTTAGGAGCTCTAGGAGTTTTTTGGTAGAGGTTATGGATTTTTCTATATGTAGGATCACGTCCAATCCTGTGAAACGTGACGTTTTGATTTTGTCTTTTCCACTGTGGATGCCCTTTCTTTCTTTCTCTTGCCTGATTGCTCTGGCTAGTACTTCCAATGCTATGTTAAATAGGAGTGGTGAGAGTGAGCATCCTTCTCTTATTCCTGTTCCTGAAGGAAAAGCTTTCAATTTTTCCCCATTCAGGACAATGTTGGCAGTGTGATTTTCATATATGGCTTTTATTGGGTTGACATATGTTCCTTCTATACCTACTTAGTTAAGGGTCTTTATCATGAAGGGATGATGCTGAATTTTCTTTTTTTCTTTTTTTTTTTTTTTTTTCGTGACCGGCACTCAGCCAGTGAGTGCACCGGTCAGTCCTATATAGGATCCGAACCCGCGGCAGGAGCGTCGCTGCACTGCCAGCGCAGCACACTACCAAGTGCGCCACGGGCTCGGCCCATGATGCTGAATTTTCTCAAATGCTTTTTCTGCATCTCTTGAGACAATCGTATAGTTTTTATCCTTGCTTTTGTTCATGTGGTGTATCACATTTATTGATATATGTATGTTGAACCATCCTTGCATCCCTGGGATGAAACCCACATGATCACAGTGTATAATCTTTGTGACGTGCTGTTGTATTCTGTTTGCTCATGTCTTGCTGGAGATTTTCGTGTCTATGTTCATCAAGGTTACTGACCTGTAATTTTCTTTTCGGTTGTTGTGTCTTTGTCTGATTTGGGGATCGGGATGATGCTGGCCTCATAGAATTAATTTAGGAGAACGGCCTCTGTTTCAATTTCTTGGAGTAGTCTGAAAAGGATGGTTGTTAATGCTTCTTTAAAACTTTGGTAGAATGCAGCAGTGAAGCCATCTGGTCCTGGGCTTTTCTGTGTTGGGGTACTGTTGATGACTGCATCATTCTCATTGCTTCTTATTGGTCTCTTCGGGTTCTGCATTTCTCCTTGGTTCAGTCTTAGTAGTTTACGGGTCTTCAGAAATCTATCCATTTCCTCCAGGTTTTCAAATTTGTTGGAGTATAGTTGTTCTGAACAATCTCTAATGATTCTTTGTATTTCTGTGGAATCGGTTGCAATGTCTCCCTTTCCATTTCTGATTTTTGTTATTCGGGCCTTCTCTCTTCTTTTCTAAGTAGTCTGGCCAACAGCTTGCGTAGTTTGTTTTTCCCCTGGGGAAAAAAAAAAAAGCATTTTGCTTCATTGATTTTCTGCATCATTCTTTTGGTCTCTACTTCGTTTAGTTCGACTCTGTTCTTAATCATTGCTTTCCATCTACTAGTTTGGTGCTTAGATTGTTCTTGGTTTTCTACTTACTTGAGATTTAATGTTAGATTATTTGAAGTGTTTCCATTCTTTTGATGTAAGCGCTTTTTACCGGCAACTCATCTTTGACAAGGCCACCAAGAATATACACTAGGGAAAGGACGGCACCTTCAATAAATAGTGCTGGGGAAACCGGACATCCATGCGTAGAAAAGTCAAACTAGGCCCATACCTTTCACCATACACAAAATCAACTCGAAATGGATTAAAGACTCAAATATAAGAACTGAAACTATAAAACTCCTAGATGAAAACACAGGGGACATACTTCAGGATGTAGGACTGGACAAAGACTTTATGAATAAAACCCCAAAAGCACAAGCAGTAAAAGTAAACATATTGCAATGTATCAAACCATAAAGCTTCTGCACAGCAAAAGAAGGCACACAGACAAGGGGCTAATATCCAGACATATAAGCAACTCAAACAACCCAAGAGCACATAAACAAGTTATTCAATATTAAAATGGGCAGAGACAGTTTTCAAAGAAAGACATGAATTTTCATGGCTTTCCAGCAAAGGGGATCGTAAGTAAGGCCAGTCCACGGGAGTCTGCAGAGGTCGCAGCAACAGACCGTAGCTGAGCGTACAAGGACTGCTTCCTACAGAATGATGTGCATACAGCAACCCAGCCCGCTGGAGGTGCTGAGACAATCCAAACCTATTTCCAGACACTCATTCCCCCTACCTCCCTTACAAACCCTGTATTTATCGGATTCCTTGTTCTGACCTACCTTCGGGAAGTGCAGCCACTCTACAGCAGGGTTGGCTGAGGGGCACAAAAACAGGTTTATTGATAAAGAAATGGAGTGAGTAGAACACCAGGTAGAAGCTTTGTGCTGTGAATCTGAGAAACAATTTGAAACTTGCCTCAGAGGCACACACCCACTGTGCTGCCCCTGTATAATCTGAGGGACCTTCAGAATCCTGCCTACCTGCCAGAACCCTGCACGGCATGTCTCCCCACCCCCACCAGCCCAACTGCCCCCACCCCTCCCCCACTGCAGAATTCTGGAGAGCTACATTCTAAGCCTGTTGACATTTAAAATTGGACCCTGAGCATCTGCAGTTGACAGTTTGCTGTCCGGGTCCTGCGCTAGACTTTTCTCACTGTGGAGACTGCCGTGCCACTGTGGTCAGTCCCCAAGCCTATGGGGATGGCTTCAAAGGGAGGTAAGTCTGCAGGGTCTGGGGTGTGTTATCACACCCGTCACCCCTCAAACCCATGGGAGTTCAAATGTGACACTTGCCCTGGGACAGCTGGTTGGGTGGAAATAGAGGAAGAGAGAGCACCGGACTTACCCAAGGACATCTCACCCGGGAGACGGGGGAAGCCACTGGCATCCTGAGGCTGCAGGGGGAAGGGGGCTTCTCACAGGTGGATCCAGATGCCTCAGGAGAAACCTACCGGGTGATGAGAAAGGACACAGCAGTTGTACTGACTCTTTCCAGAAGGGAAACAGGTGACTTATGTTTCTAAGTCAACACAGGTCAACGTGTGTTTGTAGGCAATGGTGGACTGTGTCGTGCTTGTGCCACAGGGGGGCTCAAGAAGAAAGCCTGAGTCCTGCGTCCTTTCTTCAGACACCTGGGGCTTGTGCTATGGTACTGTCCTGAGGGATACAAACCGGAGTATTCCAGATCTTAGAGGAGTAGCGGGGAGAAACGGTCTCAGCCAGAAAACCGTTCAGTGGAACAGTTCTCTCTGACCAAGATTACCGTGAAATATCCCCTCCGTCAGTGAGGCTGGAGGTCACTCTAACTGCAGCAGTCCAGTCTCGGCTCACGTCTGCCCAGAGATGGCTTCTCATTCGGTCCAGATCGCTGTTGTCTCTGTTCACCAGGGACAGGGCAGCCAGAAACTGCAAACAAGATGGGGCTTGCTCTTCGCGGAGCTGTTCTGAATTGCTGTCCCTTTGGGGGACGCTCGGGTCTTCAGACCCATTCATCTTCCACCCTGTCTCATGGCCTGTCCTCTGCCCTTCGTTTCATGTGGAGATGAAGACTTTGTTCATACTCCATGTCTAGCCCATCGTGAACAGGGGACAGATGAGGCGTGCTGTCGGCTTTACAGTGGAAGGTTCTGAAAGGCTGGTTTCCTTCCCGAGAGAGGAAGCAGAGCAGCACACCATTAGGAAGATCTTCTATTATTATGACTGTTGTTATTCAAAGTTAGGACATATGTCCTGATCAGTTAGGACCATGTCCTATGGACCTTGCTCTCCGTGACTACGGTTGACCTGAAACCCTAGTGAACAGGGATGTACCCAGACAACTTTCCTGTCACACTGGCTCATGCCTGGTTCTTTGTGGGCCATCACTGAGAGCTCAAAGGAGAAGGATCACAGAAGGTCTCCATTATCCACGGCCAACTCTAACCATCAGCAGCTATTCAAATCTCTACGAACCTCCACTGGGAGCCGCAGGGCTCCGCATTTCCTGGCCTTTCTAGTCCTCTGCAGCCCTCTCTGGCTGTGCAGTGACAGGGTCTCAGGGAATTCATCATCTAACTCACAGACCACCTCCTGAGAACAGAGCTGCCTCAGTGACAGCACGAACGAACCACTGTGCATGGGGACAAGTGTGCCCCGAACCTGGCCTCTGTTCCATGCTTGCTGTGGGTGGTACCAGGAGAAGCACATCCTCACTGGGCTGCTGCATTATGGGGTTCCCTCAGGGCTCCTGGGCGATAGTTGAGGCACAGATTTTGTTCAAGTTCATTTGTTTGGGTTGTGAGGGCTTTATGAGGAGCATCAGGAAAAGGAGCACTGAGAAAGAGAAGGGCTCATAACCTTGTGAATCTGCTGGCTTCACATAGGTCACGTGGGGGGCGCCTGCAACTGGCACTGGAGAAGGTGCCCTTCATGGGGGTGTGCACACTGAGGGGCGTTGTGCCGCCAAGCAGAGTCCACCCCAACTCACATCTAGGGGCAATCCCACGAGGCTGGCGGGTCCACGTGCCGGGGACACCCTGGGGAGCTTCTCAGAGGCAAGGGAAGCTTAGGTGTTACTTCTTGACTGACGGGGGTCAGAGGATCTCAGTGAATGAGAAGCAAGTTCTCTAGTAGAATGATCCCCAACCCAAGGGGGAGCATGACATTCACTTGGGGGCAAACTGCACAATTCCCCGTCCTATGGCCCTCAAATGCTGGGATGCCTCGCTCTGGTTCACACTGACTCTAAGGGAAGGGAGAGCCTCCGTCCTGGTGGCCGCGTCCCCTGCTCATTCGCCCCTCTCCTTTGTCTCCACAGCATCTGCAGTGCTGGGGCCCAGCGTGACCCTGAACCCTCCGTTCACTTCCTTCCGTCCGCTGTTTCCCACGCCTGCTTCCGGCCCAGTCCCCGGGCCGCCCTGCGAGCAGCCCCCACCTGCCCTAGTGATGTCAGCGTTGCCTCCTGGTGGCCCCCTGGTGCGGTCTGCTTTCCCCAGGATGCCTCAGGGGACCGGAGCCGCTGGCCATGGCCCGAGTGGGGCCGGGGCTTTCAACATCATTGTCCCAGTCAGGACGCAAGGGGCTCCAGCAGAGCCCTCTCACACTCAGACCACTGTCCTGGCTCAGGCCCCCCTCAACTGGAGTGCTCCAGGGGCCCTCTGCGGGGGTGCTCAGTGTCCTGCTCCCCTGCTGTTGGCAGCTCCCGCTGTAGGGACCGTGATGCCTGCTGCATCCATCGGGGGCACGTGGGCTGGAGAGGGGTACTGGTTCCCAGGCCAGCCCCTTCCAGCTCCCCTTCCAGCAGCCCAGCTGGGTCCGACCGTGGTCCCAGGGAATGACGGGCCACGTCCACATGGGGCTGGTGGGGAGGGCGGCAAGGCCCCCTCCCAGGCCAAGGCCGCGCCAGAGGACTCCTGTAACCCCAGGAGTGTTTACGACAACTTCCGACGCTGGCAGCGCTTCAAGTCCCTGGCCCGCGGGCACCTGCCCCAGAGTCCTGATGCTGAAGCTCTGTCCTGCTTCCTCATGTGAGTGCCCTCCTTGGGGGATGGAGCTAATCCCACCGCTCCCACATGAAGGGGAACGAAGGACGGACGAGGAGGGCAGCCTATTTAGGGGAACTTGGATGAAGGTCACGTGGGCGACGGCCCATGCATTCTCAGCAGTTTAACTAATGTCCCACTCCGGTTCACGACGTACATTCATGAGCCTTAGGTCGACTGATCCCCAACACCCTGTGAGTCCACCAAACTTGGTTTTTAACAGTTACCATAATATGCACAGAAGGTAAAGGCCAGAGTGAGTTTCCGGTGTGACATGAGCCACAACTTGGATTCAGGTCTCTGCCTTCACCCGTGATTCCTCCCCGTGTCCTCTCATGCCCAGCACAGGACCTGAGTGAGGATGGCTTCGGGACGTCACATGGAGGGACTGGGGGGAGAAGGCACAGGCCACAGGAGGAGCCTTACACATGTACCCCCTCACTCTTCTG
Source organism: Cynocephalus volans (assembly GCF_027409185.1). Lineage (NCBI taxonomy): Eukaryota > Metazoa > Chordata > Mammalia > Dermoptera > Cynocephalidae > Cynocephalus > Cynocephalus volans. The sequence continues at coordinate 158,270,790 of NC_084465.1, forward strand.
GAAAATTCTAGCGAGGAGACTGAGGTAGTCAAGCCACACATTGGGACCTGGTTGGGCCCCCATCACTGGGTTTGGATCCTGCGCAGAGTCGCCTTCTTTATCCCTGAATGCCTCCTAGACAGAGAGACAATTCCGCTTCATTCGGAGGGTGGGAAGATTGTCTGACTCATGTCTGATGCACTCAGCAGGGTCTCTGGCATGTGCTGTCCCTCGTTATTGTTGTTTTCGTATTATGATGATGATTACTATTACCGTCAACACTAAGAACAGGCAACCTAGAAGAGGACAGTGTTCCCAAAGTCACATGTCCCACCACAGGGAGTGAGGGGACCGTGAGCCCAGGAGCCCAGGACCAGGGGCTGAGGTGATGGGAGGCAGCGACGTCCGTAGCCAGGAGCGTTTGTCTTTCCCTCCCCAACACCTGCCTCCTTCCACCTGCAGGCCCTCGTGTTCCTGGGGCCATCACGTGGAGCACGTATCCTAGTCCACGGGACACGGGACATGGCTGCATACCTGCCCCGCTCCCACACTGGCTGCCCTCCACGGGAAGCTGCACACAGTGTATAAATTAAAGGGGCCCCCAAATCCTTGTCCCCAGTGATTTCAGTGTCCCGCACATGCTGAGCAGTCGGAGTTCCCCTTGGACCAAAGTCCCAGGTGCCCTAGGCTGTCCTGAGTCCCTAAATGGAGCCACCGCCCCCAGGCCTTGCCCGGTCAGCTCAGGCACCGGTCTCCTTTGGCTCTGGATCCCCGCGCCTGCTCTGCACGCTGAGGGACTCTGACGCTGTGTCCCCAAGGGCTGCCTCTCTAGAGAGTCACCAGGAGCTGATTAAGTGCTCAGTCCTGGGGCCTTGGAACGGCCATTCTAGGCAGTTCTCGGTCAGCTCAGGCTGCCATAACAAAACGCCACAGGACAGGTGCTTTAGACAACAGACTTTCACGTCTCCCAGTTCAGGAAGCGGAAGTCCCAGATGAGGTCCCGGCAGATTCAGTTCCGGGCAAGGACTTTCCGCCTGGCTTTCGATGGCTGTGTCCCCACATCACAGGGAGTTCTGGTGTCTTTTCCTCTTCTCACACTCACAGGGACACAAATCCCATCACGGGGCCTCCCAATTATCTAATCTAAACCTGATGATCCCCAAAGGCTCCACCTCCAAATACCATCACATTGCAAGCTAGGGCCACAACATGTGAATTTTGGGGACACACACATTCAGTCCGTAACACACAATAATACTAAGGCCTCCAAGGGAAGTCAGAGAGGCCAAGCAGTCCCTTGGTGCTGAGGTTGACACGTTGGTTGTCCTGGAGGCCGAAGAGCCCACACTGGGAGGACAGGCACAGGTGACAGGACAGGTGGGATGTGTGTGATGTGGCGGGGCACGGGTGTGGGCCGGTCAGCTGGGATGGGAGGAGGGCAGGGGCATTGTGACTGACACTGAGGACTTACAGCCCAGTGCTTCGGTCCCTGGCCCGGCTGAAGCCCACCATGAGCCTGGAGGACGGAGTGCGGCGGGCCATGCAGGAATGGCAGGGCACGAGCAATTATGACCGCATGAACTATTATGACATGGCAGCAAAGTGAGTCAGGGATGCAGGGCCTGAGGGGCTGTGGGGCGGGCTGAGGGTGGGTGAAAGGGGGAGGGGCTGGTGCGGTGGGCTCATCGGCAGGGATGCCGTGAGGAGGGGGATCCGCTAGGTCCGGCCCCTCCCTGGGGCCCTGCCTCCCCCGGGAAGCTCTCCATCCACCTGGGTGCTTGGGCTTCTCTCTCCTACCCACCCCGGAATCTCCGCCCTCCCCTGGCCTCGGGTCAAACCCTGCCCAGATGCTGAAACGGGGATGGGGAAGAGTAACCAGCACAGCCCAGTGGGGGTCGGCTCCAGCTGTGGGGACCCTGCAGGAGGGAAGCTAGTGACTACTGACAAAGTCGGGACCACGTCTCCTCATGAAAAGTGGCCAGAAATAGGTCACCTGCCATCCCAGAATGGGCTGGGGCAGAAGAGCTTGGGCAGGGGAAGCCAGCACCTCACACACCCCCAGACACGTCTCTGGCCTCCCTGCCTTTGCTGCACGGCAATCCACTCCGTGAACACCAATCACCCTCACAGAAAATGCACCCTCTCCTCTCAGCTGAGCTCCCACTTCCTGCAACATCTCCGGGGCCCTTCTCTCCCAGGCTATTGTCAGGGGCTCACAGTACCAGCCCAGGATTCCCGGATCCGGGCAAGGATTCCTCATGTCATTTGCAGTCAGTCACATCCCTGACCTAGCTTCTGGCTGTCAGCTCTTCTGAGTGGCCCTGGGCAGGGATAGGAGGAGCAGGGTCCCCTGAGGGCCGGGCCTGGGTCACACAGGCCTTCATTCAGGAAGACCCCCTGGATGTTTTCTGCCCTGCAGGTGTAGGTGAGCCAGCGTACCCCTGCAACTGTTCCGCAGGTGGGGGAGCAGCCCGGCCCACCCAAAGCCCTTCCTCCCCCATCCCTGGCCAGGCCTCCCTCTCAGCATGGCTATGGCTCTCCCTCTGCCCGCCAGGTTCATGGAATTTGAAGCTGAGGAGGAGATGCAGCTCCGGGTGCTGCAGTGTGTGAAGGGGCCCCAGGGCCTGCCTCCTCCAGCCCCACCAAAGCTTGCTCCTCCAGGGCCACCAGTCCCCAACACTGTGCCACGGTCAGGTACGGCAAGCATATTCCCACAGGAGCCAATACAAAGGCCTAAGGGGGCCTGCGGAGGCCTTGTGCCCTCATCTTGTCCCTTTCCTGTAAGGGGAGGGGGCGCTTGCTCTTTCAGCGAGAGCAGCCAGTGAGAACCTGGGGCTCCACTGCCCTGGATCAGGAACTAGGTATTGGCCTGGTCCAGTAGTTTCGTAGCTGCTATCGGCCTTGGCTGTCCAGGACCCAATGTACAGTCTTCCCAGGAAGCAGTGCTGGGTGGGGAGACGTCCCAGAATCTTGGTGGCTCCAAAGTCTTTCCAGGTAACTCAGTCTCACATGACCCACCTCGGGTAGTGTATCCTCCCACGGGGCCTGACGTGCAGCCTGGACCCATTTCATGGCCCTCAGTTCCAACCTCCCCCCAGTGTGGCTGGAGGTGGCCGCTACAGCCCAGCCACGCACCTGTCCTCCCTCCTGTCCTAGGGTGTGCTCCCAGGAAGGCTGGCCGCAGGGCACCATCCACTCGCCCGCTGTCATGCAGACCCCAGCAGCTGACCCAGGCCAAGGCACCCAAGGAGATCCCACCAGAAGCTGTCCAGGAGTATGTGGATATCATGGAGGCACTGCTGGGGCCTCATGCAAACTGGGAGGATGAAGATATCGAGGAGCAGCAGGAGCAGGACGGGACTGACCCGGACCCAGGTCTCCTGAGCTACATTAACAAGCTGTGCTCCCAGGAAGACTTCATCACCAAGGTGGGCTGGCTTGGAGCCCTCGTGTGGGGGAGGTTTTCTGGGGAACGGCAGTCCCAGCCCCATGGAATTCAGTTCTATTCATCCCTCAGCTACGGAGCAGTGTGTGTGTGAGAGACAGAGAAAGTCTGTGTGTAGCTGCTAGTGGCCATGAGTTAGAACGACCCTGCTGTGTGGACAGGAGAGACAGGCATTACTTTCTGCTTCTCCTCGAGGTCCCCCTGGCTGCAGTTCACTCCCTGCCAAAGACACTCATGCCCCTTTCCCCCTGCTCCAGGTGGAGGCCATCGTCCACCCCCGATTCCTGGCAGCTTTGCTTTCCCCAGACCCAAACTTGGATCCCTTGGCTCTGACTGAGGTGCTGGAGCAGGAAGAAGGACTCACCCTAGCACAGGTAACACACGGGAGACAGGGACACCAGGGCACCCAGGGGAGAAAGGGCCAGCAGATCTCCTAGGGGAGGGAAGGGCACCAGGCAAACGAGGGGGAACACGTGACCCTGTGCCCCTGAAGCCCACGTGATTTTGTCTAGTCTTACCCTGCTGGGGGTGCATGGCCTCCGGAGGGGAACCGCCTGGGTCAGAGGAGTAGGTGCAGAAGAGCAGGAACGAGAGGACAGAGCCAGGGAGGGAGGGCAGGGGGCGAAGCTGGAAGGAGGCCCAGCAGGGCACAGCACAGTCACAGTCCCTGCCTCTGACACCAAGCCAAGCCTCCTCTCACCTTCGCCACCTCCCGCCCAAATGCAGGGTTCTCCACCATCCTGCCAGCCCCTCCCCACACCTGGGGCAGAGCCAGTGAGTGCCACTTTGCTCCCCCCAGCTGGTGGAAAAGCGCCTCGCGGCCCCGAATGACGCAGGAGGTGTGGGGGCCACCCCAGCTCATGGCGCACCCCAATTGGAGTCACATCCTAAGACTGCAGCTGGCCAAGGAGGAGAGCGCGAAGACCGTGGCCCCCAAGGAGGGGTCATCACAGAAACCTGCCCAGCAGAGGCGGCTTCCCATGACCCTCGACCGCGCAGCCGAGACAACCCCGACCTGCCCAGGCCCAAGGAGCCTGCCCTCTGGCCAGATCATCAGGAGTCACGCAAGCTGAGGGCTGCCCATCTCAGCTCCCCTCCCCAGGGCCACAGACCCTCCTCGCCTGGTCTCCGGGGAGCCTGTCCTGTTATGCCTGCGCAGGGCCCGGCAGTCAGGTCCAGTGAAGTCGAGGAGGACCTCCCCAGCCTGGACTTCCTCCTGACCTTGCAGTACAGCCTGCAGCCCTGGGGGCTGTCCCTGAGCCCCGTCCCTGCTCGGCGTCTGGCTCGACCCTCACGTCCTCAAAAGCGGAGGGGCGACCCATTGGTCTCTGGGAGGAGGAAGAAGCAGCACTACAGCCAGTAGGGGCCGTGGGCCGGCCTCTCAGGGGTGCCAGTCCCTCTGGACTGGATTTGACCCTCACTGCATCCTGTGGCCCGAGGGATCCCGAGCTCCCATCACCCAGTGCTGACCCAGCTGCTCCTCAGCTACGGGCAGGGTGGGGGAGGCAGGACAGGGGAGAGAGGGTGGGGGGGTCTGGATGGGGAATTGGGGTGGGGGAGGGGGGCCTGTTTGGGGGATGAGGGTGGGGGAGAGGCGAGGCACAGGTCCGGGAGGCAGCACGTTGGGGGCGTTGTATGTAATGGGGGTTTGTATACAAGTGTGAATAAAAGTGGTATTGTTGGGAAATGCCCTGGGACTACTGCCTCTGTTCTCATGTCTGTGCCACTAAGTGGAGACAGGCCTGTGAGGAAGGAAGGATCTGGGAGATGCCAGGCTCCAAGGACCCACCGGTGCCCGACCATCAACTCCTTCTCTAGATTCTGAGATCTGATTCCTCCCCCAGGACCCATGTGGGATCCTTGACTAAAAGGGTGTCGGCCCCCACATGCAGAGCTGTGGTCATGGGGTGGGGGTGTCCCAGCAACAGTGGCAGGTGGGCAAAACCGTCCAGCACCACGGTGGCCTGGCTGTCTGCTAGGGGGAGGAAGGGGCCATGTCTGGGCGTCTCCTGCCCATCCACCCACGGAGCTCGCTGGTTAGCCCCCAGATGCTCCTCTGCACCTTTCCTCCCCTGTCCCACGTCAGCAGCATCCATGTCCCACCCGCCCCTGTGCCTTTGTGAAGTGTGAAGGAAGCTAACTCTTGGTGGCGGGTCAGCTGGCTGCTGCCCCTCCTATTCCCAGGTGGGTCTCCACATTGGAGAAGGCCTCAGAGCTTGGCTAGATTAAGACGGCGTGGTGTGAAGCCGCACACCACGGCCCTCAAGCCCAGAAGCTTCCAGAACATCATGCCATGCAGGTCCTCGTTGGGGGCATCCTCACGGGAACCCACTACTGTCCCTGCTGTCCAGCTCAGCGCACACATCAGGCGCTGAGGGAAAACGCGGGGATCGAAGGCTGGAGCCCTGGACCCACTCCTCACTAGTTCCCTGACTCTTCCACATTCAGAGCTGTCCTCAGGAGCCCCTCTTAGGTTTTAGGAATGTGGAGCAAGTCGTGTTTGGAGGGGACTTGGCCCATGCCCTAGTACGTGTGGGCACTCAGTCGAGCACAGGCATCATCTCGGTCACACCTCGGGGCTCCTGCTGCTACTCCTGTCCTCGCCACCTGACTGCTGTCTGTCCTGGGGCCCTTTTGTGGTTGAACAGTTCCCAGGAGGAGGCACAACCTCTGCTTCCCCAGCACCGTGCCCTGCCTCAACCTTACAATCTGCCCCTGACCCTGTACAGTGGGGCCAGCTGGAGGGCTGTTACAGTCACAATGTCGTGTCCCCCAAATCCGCATGTTGAAGCCCTAAGCCCCATCGTGATGGTATCTGGGGGTGGTGCCTTTGGGAGGTTGTTGGGGTAAGAGGAGATCAGAGGGTGGAGCCCTAATGACGGGGATTAGCGCCCTTATAAGAAGAGGAGGAGACACCAGAACTCTCTCTTCCCCATGTGATGACACAGCAGGAAAGGGAAATCAAAACGGAAAACCAACAATTATAACTCTCACCATGGTCCACAGATTCTCAGTAATGAATCTCGGTATTAATTCCATAGTATCTAACTTTCACCTATACTTTGGAGTAGTGTAAAATTCCCCGAACTAGAGGCAGGCTAGGTGTTGTGAGTGGTCATGTTTTCAAATGCAAGTTCAAGTTCTCCTGACTTTGGATTGGACTGAGGAGGAACATGGGCACTCGACAATAGCTAATGCACACTGCAAGGAGCCAGTTGGCCAAATCCCCATCTCTCTCCCGTAACTGCTTAATAGCCTTTACTTACTATGACGTGGTCTCAAGTGACTCCGGGGGTTCATAAAGGTAAATGAGAAGTAGTCACCCAACCTGGTGTGAGAATACTGCATGCAAATGACAGTCAGGAATCGAGGCTGTCTGGATCACAGCCCTCTGAAACCTCATTCACCGTGGCAACTGCATTATTTTAAATGGAGACAGCAAAGTAACTAGGTCCTACATCCAGAAGTCACAAGATTAGCTCACCGGTGAACCGGCAGTTTGAGAGTTGTGGGAGTTCCAAAGCTCCATAAAGACTTGGTACCTTCTACAGATTTGAGGTCTAGTTTGAAGTCAGGTAGTATAATGCCTCTGGTTTTATTTTATTTTTTTGCTCAGGACTGCTTTGGCTATTGGGGTCTTTTGTTGTTCCATATGAATTTAGGATTGTTTTTTCTATTTCTGTGAAGAATGTCATTGGTATTTTGATGGGGATTGCACCGAATCTGTAGATCACTTTTGGTATTATGGACATTTTCACAACATTAATTCTTCCAATCCATGAACAAGGAATGTCTTTCCACCTCTCTTGGTGTCCTCTTTCTTTCAGCAGAGTTTTGTAGTTCTCATTGTAGAGATCTTTCACCTCTTTGGTTAAATTTATTCCTACGTATTTTATTCTTCTCAGAGTTATTGTAAATGGGCTGGCTTTCTTCTTCTTCTTTTTTTTTTTTTTTTCCCCTGCTTATTTGTTGTTGCCGTATAAGAATATTCCCAATTTTTATGCATTGATTTTGTATCCTGCACAGTACTGAATTTGTTTAGGAGCTCTAGGAGTTTTTTGGTAGAGGTTATGGATTTTTCTATATGTAGGATCACGTCCAATCCTGTGAAACGTGACGTTTTGATTTTGTCTTTTCCACTGTGGATGCCCTTTCTTTCTTTCTCTTGCCTGATTGCTCTGGCTAGTACTTCCAATGCTATGTTAAATAGGAGTGGTGAGAGTGAGCATCCTTCTCTTATTCCTGTTCCTGAAGGAAAAGCTTTCAATTTTTCCCCATTCAGGACAATGTTGGCAGTGTGATTTTCATATATGGCTTTTATTGGGTTGACATATGTTCCTTCTATACCTACTTAGTTAAGGGTCTTTATCATGAAGGGATGATGCTGAATTTTCTTTTTTTCTTTTTTTTTTTTTTTTTTCGTGACCGGCACTCAGCCAGTGAGTGCACCGGTCAGTCCTATATAGGATCCGAACCCGCGGCAGGAGCGTCGCTGCACTGCCAGCGCAGCACACTACCAAGTGCGCCACGGGCTCGGCCCATGATGCTGAATTTTCTCAAATGCTTTTTCTGCATCTCTTGAGACAATCGTATAGTTTTTATCCTTGCTTTTGTTCATGTGGTGTATCACATTTATTGATATATGTATGTTGAACCATCCTTGCATCCCTGGGATGAAACCCACATGATCACAGTGTATAATCTTTGTGACGTGCTGTTGTATTCTGTTTGCTCATGTCTTGCTGGAGATTTTCGTGTCTATGTTCATCAAGGTTACTGACCTGTAATTTTCTTTTCGGTTGTTGTGTCTTTGTCTGATTTGGGGATCGGGATGATGCTGGCCTCATAGAATTAATTTAGGAGAACGGCCTCTGTTTCAATTTCTTGGAGTAGTCTGAAAAGGATGGTTGTTAATGCTTCTTTAAAACTTTGGTAGAATGCAGCAGTGAAGCCATCTGGTCCTGGGCTTTTCTGTGTTGGGGTACTGTTGATGACTGCATCATTCTCATTGCTTCTTATTGGTCTCTTCGGGTTCTGCATTTCTCCTTGGTTCAGTCTTAGTAGTTTACGGGTCTTCAGAAATCTATCCATTTCCTCCAGGTTTTCAAATTTGTTGGAGTATAGTTGTTCTGAACAATCTCTAATGATTCTTTGTATTTCTGTGGAATCGGTTGCAATGTCTCCCTTTCCATTTCTGATTTTTGTTATTCGGGCCTTCTCTCTTCTTTTCTAAGTAGTCTGGCCAACAGCTTGCGTAGTTTGTTTTTCCCCTGGGGAAAAAAAAAAAAAGCATTTTGCTTCATTGATTTTCTGCATCATTCTTTTGGTCTCTACTTCGTTTAGTTCGACTCTGTTCTTAATCATTGCTTTCCATCTACTAGTTTGGTGCTTAGATTGTTCTTGGTTTTCTACTTACTTGAGATTTAATGTTAGATTATTTGAAGTGTTTCCATTCTTTTGATGTAAGCGCTTTTTACCGGCAACTCATCTTTGACAAGGCCACCAAGAATATACACTAGGGAAAGGACGGCACCTTCAATAAATAGTGCTGGGGAAACCGGACATCCATGCGTAGAAAAGTCAAACTAGGCCCATACCTTTCACCATACACAAAATCAACTCGAAATGGATTAAAGACTCAAATATAAGAACTGAAACTATAAAACTCCTAGATGAAAACACAGGGGACATACTTCAGGATGTAGGACTGGACAAAGACTTTATGAATAAAACCCCAAAAGCACAAGCAGTAAAAGTAAACATATTGCAATGTATCAAACCATAAAGCTTCTGCACAGCAAAAGAAGGCACACAGACAAGGGGCTAATATCCAGACATATAAGCAACTCAAACAACCCAAGAGCACATAAACAAGTTATTCAATATTAAAATGGGCAGAGACAGTTTTCAAAGAAAGACATGAATTTTCATGGCTTTCCAGCAAAGGGGATCGTAAGTAAGGCCAGTCCACGGGAGTCTGCAGAGGTCGCAGCAACAGACCGTAGCTGAGCGTACAAGGACTGCTTCCTACAGAATGATGTGCATACAGCAACCCAGCCCGCTGGAGGTGCTGAGACAATCCAAACCTATTTCCAGACACTCATTCCCCCTACCTCCCTTACAAACCCTGTATTTATCGGATTCCTTGTTCTGACCTACCTTCGGGAAGTGCAGCCACTCTACAGCAGGGTTGGCTGAGGGGCACAAAAACAGGTTTATTGATAAAGAAATGGAGTGAGTAGAACACCAGGTAGAAGCTTTGTGCTGTGAATCTGAGAAACAATTTGAAACTTGCCTCAGAGGCACACACCCACTGTGCTGCCCCTGTATAATCTGAGGGACCTTCAGAATCCTGCCTACCTGCCAGAACCCTGCACGGCATGTCTCCCCACCCCCACCAGCCCAACTGCCCCCACCCCTCCCCCACTGCAGAATTCTGGAGAGCTACATTCTAAGCCTGTTGACATTTAAAATTGGACCCTGAGCATCTGCAGTTGACAGTTTGCTGTCCGGGTCCTGCGCTAGACTTTTCTCACTGTGGAGACTGCCGTGCCACTGTGGTCAGTCCCCAAGCCTATGGGGATGGCTTCAAAGGGAGGTAAGTCTGCAGGGTCTGGGGTGTGTTATCACACCCGTCACCCCTCAAACCCATGGGAGTTCAAATGTGACACTTGCCCTGGGACAGCTGGTTGGGTGGAAATAGAGGAAGAGAGAGCACCGGACTTACCCAAGGACATCTCACCCGGGAGACGGGGGAAGCCACTGGCATCCTGAGGCTGCAGGGGGAAGGGGGCTTCTCACAGGTGGATCCAGATGCCTCAGGAGAAACCTACCGGGTGATGAGAAAGGACACAGCAGTTGTACTGACTCTTTCCAGAAGGGAAACAGGTGACTTATGTTTCTAAGTCAACACAGGTCAACGTGTGTTTGTAGGCAATGGTGGACTGTGTCGTGCTTGTGCCACAGGGGGGCTCAAGAAGAAAGCCTGAGTCCTGCGTCCTTTCTTCAGACACCTGGGGCTTGTGCTATGGTACTGTCCTGAGGGATACAAACCGGAGTATTCCAGATCTTAGAGGAGTAGCGGGGAGAAACGGTCTCAGCCAGAAAACCGTTCAGTGGAACAGTTCTCTCTGACCAAGATTACCGTGAAATATCCCCTCCGTCAGTGAGGCTGGAGGTCACTCTAACTGCAGCAGTCCAGTCTCGGCTCACGTCTGCCCAGAGATGGCTTCTCATTCGGTCCAGATCGCTGTTGTCTCTGTTCACCAGGGACAGGGCAGCCAGAAACTGCAAACAAGATGGGGCTTGCTCTTCGCGGAGCTGTTCTGAATTGCTGTCCCTTTGGGGGACGCTCGGGTCTTCAGACCCATTCATCTTCCACCCTGTCTCATGGCCTGTCCTCTGCCCTTCGTTTCATGTGGAGATGAAGACTTTGTTCATACTCCATGTCTAGCCCATCGTGAACAGGGGACAGATGAGGCGTGCTGTCGGCTTTACAGTGGAAGGTTCTGAAAGGCTGGTTTCCTTCCCGAGAGAGGAAGCAGAGCAGCACACCATTAGGAAGATCTTCTATTATTATGACTGTTGTTATTCAAAGTTAGGACATATGTCCTGATCAGTTAGGACCATGTCCTATGGACCTTGCTCTCCGTGACTACGGTTGACCTGAAACCCTAGTGAACAGGGATGTACCCAGACAACTTTCCTGTCACACTGGCTCATGCCTGGTTCTTTGTGGGCCATCACTGAGAGCTCAAAGGAGAAGGATCACAGAAGGTCTCCATTATCCACGGCCAACTCTAACCATCAGCAGCTATTCAAATCTCTACGAACCTCCACTGGGAGCCGCAGGGCTCCGCATTTCCTGGCCTTTCTAGTCCTCTGCAGCCCTCTCTGGCTGTGCAGTGACAGGGTCTCAGGGAATTCATCATCTAACTCACAGACCACCTCCTGAGAACAGAGCTGCCTCAGTGACAGCACGAACGAACCACTGTGCATGGGGACAAGTGTGCCCCGAACCTGGCCTCTGTTCCATGCTTGCTGTGGGTGGTACCAGGAGAAGCACATCCTCACTGGGCTGCTGCATTATGGGGTTCCCTCAGGGCTCCTGGGCGATAGTTGAGGCACAGATTTTGTTCAAGTTCATTTGTTTGGGTTGTGAGGGCTTTATGAGGAGCATCAGGAAAAGGAGCACTGAGAAAGAGAAGGGCTCATAACCTTGTGAATCTGCTGGCTTCACATAGGTCACGTGGGGGGCGCCTGCAACTGGCACTGGAGAAGGTGCCCTTCATGGGGGTGTGCACACTGAGGGGCGTTGTGCCGCCAAGCAGAGTCCACCCCAACTCACATCTAGGGGCAATCCCACGAGGCTGGCGGGTCCACGTGCCGGGGACACCCTGGGGAGCTTCTCAGAGGCAAGGGAAGCTTAGGTGTTACTTCTTGACTGACGGGGGTCAGAGGATCTCAGTGAATGAGAAGCAAGTTCTCTAGTAGAATGATCCCCAACCCAAGGGGGAGCATGACATTCACTTGGGGGCAAACTGCACAATTCCCCGTCCTATGGCCCTCAAATGCTGGGATGCCTCGCTCTGGTTCACACTGACTCTAAGGGAAGGGAGAGCCTCCGTCCTGGTGGCCGCGTCCCCTGCTCATTCGCCCCTCTCCTTTGTCTCCACAGCATCTGCAGTGCTGGGGCCCAGCGTGACCCTGAACCCTCCGTTCACTTCCTTCCGTCCGCTGTTTCCCACGCCTGCTTCCGGCCCAGTCCCCGGGCCGCCCTGCGAGCAGCCCCCACCTGCCCTAGTGATGTCAGCGTTGCCTCCTGGTGGCCCCCTGGTGCGGTCTGCTTTCCCCAGGATGCCTCAGGGGACCGGAGCCGCTGGCCATGGCCCGAGTGGGGCCGGGGCTTTCAACATCATTGTCCCAGTCAGGACGCAAGGGGCTCCAGCAGAGCCCTCTCACACTCAGACCACTGTCCTGGCTCAGGCCCCCCTCAACTGGAGTGCTCCAGGGGCCCTCTGCGGGGGTGCTCAGTGTCCTGCTCCCCTGCTGTTGGCAGCTCCCGCTGTAGGGACCGTGATGCCTGCTGCATCCATCGGGGGCACGTGGGCTGGAGAGGGGTACTGGTTCCCAGGCCAGCCCCTTCCAGCTCCCCTTCCAGCAGCCCAGCTGGGTCCGACCGTGGTCCCAGGGAATGACGGGCCACGTCCACATGGGGCTGGTGGGGAGGGCGGCAAGGCCCCCTCCCAGGCCAAGGCCGCGCCAGAGGACTCCTGTAACCCCAGGAGTGTTTACGACAACTTCCGACGCTGGCAGCGCTTCAAGTCCCTGGCCCGCGGGCACCTGCCCCAGAGTCCTGATGCTGAAGCTCTGTCCTGCTTCCTCATGTGAGTGCCCTCCTTGGGGGATGGAGCTAATCCCACCGCTCCCACATGAAGGGGAACGAAGGACGGACGAGGAGGGCAGCCTATTTAGGGGAACTTGGATGAAGGTCACGTGGGCGACGGCCCATGCATTCTCAGCAGTTTAACTAATGTCCCACTCCGGTTCACGACGTACATTCATGAGCCTTAGGTCGACTGATCCCCAACACCCTGTGAGTCCACCAAACTTGGTTTTTAACAGTTACCATAATATGCACAGAAGGTAAAGGCCAGAGTGAGTTTCCGGTGTGACATGAGCCACAACTTGGATTCAGGTCTCTGCCTTCACCCGTGATTCCTCCCCGTGTCCTCTCATGCCCAGCACAGGACCTGAGTGAGGATGGCTTCGGGACGTCACATGGAGGGACTGGGGGGAGAAGGCACAGGCCACAGGAGGAGCCTTACACATGTACCCCCTCACTCTTCTGGAAAATTCTAGCGAGGAGACTGAGGTAGTCAAGCCACACATTGGGACCTGGTTGGGCCCCCATCACTGGGTTTGGATCCTGCGCAGAGTCGCCTTCTTTATCCCTGAATGCCTCCTAGACAGAGAGACAATTCCGCTTCATTCGGAGGGTGGGAAGATTGTCTGACTCATGTCTGATGCACTCAGCAGGGTCTCTGGCATGTGCTGTCCCTCGTTATTGTTGTTTTCGTATTATGATGATGATTACTATTACCGTCAACACTAAGAACAGGCAACCTAGAAGAGGACAGTGTTCCCAAAGTCACATGTCCCACCACAGGGAGTGAGGGGACCGTGAGCCCAGGAGCCCAGGACCAGGGGCTGAGGTGATGGGAGGCAGCGACGTCCGTAGCCAGGAGCGTTTGTCTTTCCCTCCCCAACACCTGCCTCCTTCCACCTGCAGGCCCTCGTGTTCCTGGGGCCATCACATGGAGCACGTATCCTAGTCCACGGGACACGGGACATGGCTGCATACCTGCCCCGCTCCCACACTGGCTGCCCTCCACGGGAAGCTGCACACAGTGTATAAATTAAAGGGGCCCCCAAATCCTTGTCCCCAGTGATTTCAGTGTCCCGCACATGCTGAGCAGTCGGAGTTCCCCTTGGACCAAAGTCCCAGGTGCCCTAGGCTGTCCTGAGTCCCTAAATGGAGCCACCGCCCCCAGGCCTTGCCCGGTCAGCTCAGGCACCGGTCTCCTTTGGCTCTGGATCCCCGCGCCTGCTCTGCACGCTGAGGGACTCTGACGCTGTGTCCCCAAGGGCTGCCTCTCTAGAGAGTCACCAGGAGCTGATTAAGTGCTCAGTCCTGGGGCCTTGGAACGGCCATTCTAGGCAGTTCTCGGTCAGCTCAGGCTGCCATAACAAAACGCCACAGGACAGGTGCTTTAGACAACAGACTTTCACGTCTCCCAGTTCAGGAAGCGGAAGTCCCAGATGAGGTCCCGGCAGATTCAGTTCCGGGCAAGGACTTTCCGCCTGGCTTTCGATGGCTGTGTCCCCACATCACAGGGAGTTCTGGTGTCTTTTCCTCTTCTCACACTCACAGGGACACAAATCCCATCACGGGGCCTCCCAATTATCTAATCTAAACCTGATGATCCCCAAAGGCTCCACCTCCAAATACCATCACATTGCAAGCTAGGGCCACAACATGTGAATTTTGGGGACACACACATTCAGTCCGTAACACACAATAATACTAAGGCCTCCAAGGGAAGTCAGAGAGGCCAAGCAGTCCCTTGGTGCTGAGGTTGACACATGTTGGTTGTCCTGGAGGCCGAAGAGCCCACACTGGGAGGACAGGCACAGGTGACAGGACAGGTGGGATGTGTGTGATGTGGCGGGGCACGGGTGTGGGCCGGTCAGCTGGGATGGGAGGAGGGCAGGGGCATTGTGACTGACACTGAGGACTTACAGCCCAGTGCTTCGGTCCCTGGCCCGGCTGAAGCCCACCATGCCTGGAGGACGGAGTGCGGCGGGCCATGCAGGAATGGCAGGGCACGAGCAATTATGACCGCATGAACTATTATGACATGGCAGCAAAGTGAGTCAGGGATGCAGGGCCTGAGGGGCTGTGGGGCGGGCTGAGGGTGGGTGAAAGGGGGAGGGGCTGGTGCGGGTGGGCTCATCGGCAGGGATGCCGTGAGGAGGGGGGATCCGCTAGGTCCGGCCCCTCCCTGGGGCCCTGCCTCCCCCGGGAAGCTCTCCATCCACCTGGGTGCTTGGGCTTCTCTCTCCTACCCACCCCGGAATCTCCGCCCTCCCCTGGCCTCGGGTCAAACCCTGCCCAGATGCTGAAACGGGGATGGGGAAGAGTAACCAGCACAGCCCAGTGGGGGTCGGCTCCAGCTGTGGGGACCCTGCAGGAGGGAAGCTAGTGACTACTGACAAAGTCGGGACCACGTCTCCTCATGAAAAGTGGCCAGAAATAGGTCACCTGCCATCCCAGAATGGGCTGGGGCAGAAGAGCTTGGGCAGGGGAAGCCAGCACCTCACACACCCCCAGACACGTCTCTGGCCTCCCTGCCTTTGCTGCACGGCAATCCACTCCGTGAACACCAATCACCCTCACAGAAAATGCACCCTCTCCTCTCAGCTGAGCTCCCACTTCCTGCAACATCTCCGGGGCCCTTCTCTCCCAGGCTATTGTCAGGGGCTCACAGTACCAGCCCAGGATTCCCGGATCCGGGCAAGGATTCCTCATGTCATTTGCAGTCAGTCACATCCCTGACCTAGCTTCTGGCTGTCAGCTCTTCTGAGTGGCCCTGGGCAGGGATAGGAGGAGCAGGGTCCCCTGAGGGCCGGGCCTGGGTCACACAGGCCTTCATTCAGGAAGACCCCCTGGATGTTTTCTGCCCTGCAGGTGTAGGTGAGCCAGCGTACCCCTGCAACTGTTCCGCAGGTGGGGGAGCAGCCCGGCCCACCCAAAGCCCTTCCTCCCCCATCCCTGGCCAGGCCTCCCTCTCAGCATGGCTATGGCTCTCCCTCTGCCCGCCAGGTTCATGGAATTTGAAGCTGAGGAGGAGATGCAGCTCCGGGTGCTGCAGTGTGTGAAGGGGCCCCAGGGCCTGCCTCCTCCAGCCCCACCAAAGCTTGCTCCTCCAGGGCCACCAGTCCCCAACACTGTGCCACGGTCAGGTACGGCAAGCATATTCCCACAGGAGCCAATACAAAGGCCTAAGGGGGCCTGCGGAGGCCTTGTGCCCTCATCTTGTCCCTTTCCTGTAAGGGGAGGGGGCGCTTGCTCTTTCAGCGAGAGCAGCCAGTGAGAACCTGGGGCTCCACTGCCCTGGATCAGGAACTAGGTATTGGCCTGGTCCAGTAGTTTCGTAGCTGCTATCGGCCTTGGCTGTCCAGGACCCAATGTACAGTCTTCCCAGGAAGCAGTGCTGGGTGGGGAGACGTCCCAGAATCTTGGTGGCTCCAAAGTCTTTCCAGGTAACTCAGTCTCACATGACCCACCTCGGGTAGTGTATCCTCCCACGGGGCCTGACGTGCAGCCTGGACCCATTTCATGGCCCTCAGTTCCAACCTCCCCCCAGTGTGGCTGGAGGTGGCCGCTACAGCCCAGCCACGCACCTGTCCTCCCTCCTGTCCTAGGGTGTGCTCCCAGGAAGGCTGGCCGCAGGGCACCATCCACTCGCCCGCTGTCATGCAGACCCCAGCAGCTGACCCAGGCCAAGGCACCCAAGGAGATCCCACCAGAAGCTGTCCAGGAGTATGTGGATATCATGGAGGCACTGCTGGGGCCTCATGCAAATTGGGAGGATGAAGATATCGAGGAGCAGCAGGAGCAGGACGGGACTGACCCGGACCCAGGTCTCCTGAGCTACATTAACAAGCTGTGCTCCCAGGAAGACTTCATCACCAAGGTGGGCTGGCTTGGAGCCCTCGTGTGGGGGAGGTTTTCTGGGGAACGGCAGTCCCAGCCCCATGGAATTCAGTTCTATTCATCCCTCAGCTACGGAGCAGTGTGTGTGTGAGAGACAGAGAAAGTCTGTGTGTAGCTGCTAGTGGCCATGAGTTAGAACGACCCTGCTGTGTGGACAGGAGAGACAGGCATTACTTTCTGCTTCTCCTCGAGGTCCCCCTGGCTGCAGTTCACTCCCTGCCAAAGACACTCATGCCCCTTTCCCCCTGCTCCAGGTGGAGGCCATCGTCCACCCCCGATTCCTGGCAGCTTTGCTTTCCCCAGACCCAAACTTGGATCCCTTGGCTCTGACTGAGGTGCTGGAGCAGGAAGAAGGACTCACCCTAGCACAGGTAACACACGGGAGACAGGGACACCAGGGCACCCAGGGGAGAAAGGGCCAGCAGATCTCCTAGGGGAGGGAAGGGCACCAGGCAAACGAGGGGGAACACGTGACCCTGTGCCCCTGAAGCCCACGTGATTTTGTCTAGTCTTACCCTGCTGGGGGTGCATGGCCTCCGGAGGGGAACCGCCTGGGTCAGAGGAGTAGGTGCAGAAGAGCAGGAACGAGAGGACAGAGCCAGGGAGGGAGGGCAGGGGGCGAAGCTGGAAGGAGGCCCAGCAGGGCACAGCACAGTCACAGTCCCTGCCTCTGACACCAAGCCAAGCCTCCTCTCACCTTCGCCACCTCCCGCCCAAATGCAGGGTTCTCCACCATCCTGCCAGCCCCTCCCCACACCTGGGGCAGAGCCAGTGAGTGCCACTTTGCTCCCCCCAGCTGGTGGAAAAGCGCCTCGCGGCCCCGAATGACGCAGGAGGTGTGGGGGCCACCCCAGCTCATGGCGCACCCCAATTGGAGTCACATCCTAAGACTGCAGCTGGCCAAGGAGGAGAGCGCGAAGACCGTGGCCCCCAAGGAGGGGTCATCACAGAAACCTGCCCAGCAGAGGCGGCTTCCCATGACCCTCGACCGCGCAGCCGAGACAACCCCGACCTGCCCAGGCCCAAGGAGCCTGCCCTCTGGCCAGATCATCAGGAGTCACGCAAGCTGAGGGCTGCCCATCTCAGCTCCCCTCCCCAGGGCCACAGACCCTCCTCGCCTGGTCTCCGGGGAGCCTGTCCTGTTATGCCTGCGCAGGGCCCGGCAGTCAGGTCCAGTGAAGTCGAGGAGGACCTCCCCAGCCTGGACTTCCTCCTGACCTTGCAGTACAGCCTGCAGCCCTGGGGGCTGTCCCTGAGCCCCGTCCCTGCTCGGCGTCTGGCTCGACCCTCACGTCCTCAAAAGCGGAGGGGCGACCCATTGGTCTCTGGGAGGAGGAAGAAGCAGCACTACAGCCAGTAGGGGCCGTGGGCCGGCCTCTCAGGGGTGCCAGTCCCTCTGGACTGGATTTGACCCTCACTGCATCCTGTGGCCCGAGGGATCCCGAGCTCCCATCACCCAGTGCTGACCCAGCTGCTCCTCAGCTACGGGCAGGGTGGGGGAGGCAGGACAGGGGAGAGAGGGTGGGGGGGTCTGGATGGGGAATTGGGGTGGGGGAGGGGGGCCTGTTTGGGGGATGAGGGTGGGGGAGAGGCGAGGCACAGGTCCGGGAGGCAGCACGTTGGGGGCGTTGTATGTAATGGGGGTTTGTATACAAGTGTGAATAAAAGTGGTATTGTTGGGAAATGCCCTGGGACTACTGCCTCTGTTCTCATGTCTGTGCCACTAAGTGGAGACAGGCCTGTGAGGAAGGAAGGATCTGGGAGATGCCAGGCTCCAAGGACCCACCGGTGCCCGACCATCAACTCCTTCTCTAGATTCTGAGATCTGATTCCTCCCCCAGGACCCATGTGGGATCCTTGACTAAAAGGGTGTCGGCCCCCACATGCAGAGCTGTGGTCATGGGGTGGGGGTGTCCCAGCAACAGTGGCAGGTGGGCAAAACCGTCCAGCACCACGGTGGCCTGGCTGTCTGCTAGGGGGAGGAAGGGGCCATGTCTGGGCGTCTCCTGCCCATCCACCCACGGAGCTCGCTGGTTAGCCCCCAGATGCTCCTCTGCACCTTTCCTCCCCTGTCCCACGTCAGCAGCATCCATGTCCCACCCGCCCCTGTGCCTTTGTGAAGTGTGAAGGAAGCTAACTCTTGGTGGCGGGTCAGCTGGCTGCTGCCCCTCCTATTCCCAGGTGGGTCTCCACATTGGAGAAGGCCTCAGAGCTTGGCTAGATTAAGACGGCGTGGTGTGAAGCCGCACACCACGGCCCTCAAGCCCAGAAGCTTCCAGAACATCATGCCATGCAGGTCCTCGTTGGGGGCATCCTCACGGGAACCCACTACTGTCCCTGCTGTCCAGCTCAGCGCACACATCAGGCGCTGAGGGAAAACGCGGGGATCGAAGGCTGGAGCCCTGGACCCACTCCTCACTAGTTCCCTGACTCTTCCACATTCAGAGCTGTCCTCAGGAGCCCCTCTTAGGTTTTAGGAATGTGGAGCAAGTCGTGTTTGGAGGGGACTTGGCCCATGCCCTAGTACGTGTGGGCACTCAGTCGAGCACAGGCATCATCTCGGTCACACCTCGGGGCTCCTGCTGCTACTCCTGTCCTCGCCACCTGACTGCTGTCTGTCCTGGGGCCCTTTTGTGGTTGAACAGTTCCCAGGAGGAGGCACAACCTCTGCTTCCCCAGCACCGTGCCCTGCCTCAACCTTACAATCTGCCCCTGACCCTGTACAGTGGGGCCAGCTGGAGGGCTGTTACAGTCACAATGTCGTGTCCCCCAAATCCGCATGTTGAAGCCCTAAGCCCCATCGTGATGGTATCTGGGGGTGGTGCCTTTGGGAGGTTGTTGGGGTAAGAGGAGATCAGAGGGTGGAGCCCTAATGACGGGGATTAGCGCCCTTATAAGAAGAGGAGGAGACACCAGAACTCTCTCTTCCCCATGTGATGACACAGCAGGAAAGGGAAATCAAAACGGAAAACCAACAATTATAACTCTCACCATGGTCCACAGATTCTCAGTAATGAATCTCGGTATTAATTCCATAGTATCTAACTTTCACCTATACTTTGGAGTAGTGTAAAATTCCCCGAACTAGAGGCAGGCTAGGTGTTGTGAGTGGTCATGTTTTCAAATGCAAGTTCAAGTTCTCCTGACTTTGGATTGGACTGAGGAGGAACATGGGCACTCGACAAATAGCTAATGCACACTGCAAGGAGCCAGTTGGCCAAATCCCCATCTCTCTCCCGTAACTGCTTAATAGCCTTTACTTACTATGACGTGGTCTCAAGTGACTCCGGGGGTTCATAAAGGTAAATGAGAAGTAGTCACCCAACCTGGTGTGAGAATACTGCATGCAAATGACAGTCAGGAATCGAGGCTGTCTGGATCACAGCCCTCTGAAACCTCATTCACCGTGGCAACTGCATTATTTTAAATGGAGACAGCAAAGTAACTAGGTCCTACATCCAGAAGTCACAAGATTAGCTCACCGGTGAACCGGCAGTTTGAGAGTTGTGGGAGTTCCAAAGCTCCATAAAGACTTGGTACCTTCTACAGATTTGAGGTCTAGTTTGAAGTCAGGTAGTATAATGCCTCTGGTTTTATTTTATTTTTTTGCTCAGGACTGCTTTGGCTATTGGGGTCTTTTGTTGTTCCATATGAATTTAGGATTGTTTTTTCTATTTCTGTGAAGAATGTCATTGGTATTTTGATGGGGATTGCACCGAATCTGTAGATCACTTTTGGTATTATGGACATTTTCACAACATTAATTCTTCCAATCCATGAACAAGGAATGTCTTTCCACCTCTCTTGGTGTCCTCTTTCTTTCAGCAGAGTTTTGTAGTTCTCATTGTAGAGATCTTTCACCTCTTTGGTTAAATTTATTCCTACGTATTTTATTCTTCTCAGAGTTATTGTAAATGGGCTGGCTTTCTTCTTCTTCTTTTTTTTTTTTTTCCCCTGCTTATTTGTTGTTGCCGTATAAGAATATTCCCAATTTTTATGCATTGATTTTGTATCCTGCACAGTACTGAATTTGTTTAGGAGCTCTAGGAGTTTTTTGGTAGAGGTTATGGATTTTTCTATATGTAGGATCACGTCCAATCCTGTGAAACGTGACGTTTTGATTTTGTCTTTTCCACTGTGGATGCCCTTTCTTTCTTTCTCTTGCCTGATTGCTCTGGCTAGTACTTCCAATGCTATGTTAAATAGGAGTGGTGAGAGTGAGCATCCTTCTCTTATTCCTGTTCCTGAAGGAAAAGCTTTCAATTTTTCCCCATTCAGGACAATGTTGGCAGTGTGATTTTCATATATGGCTTTTATTGGGTTGACATATGTTCCTTCTATACCTACTTAGTTAAGGGTCTTTATCATGAAGGGATGATGCTGAATTTTCTTTTTTTCTTTTTTTTTTTTTTTTTTTCGTGACCGGCACTCAGCCAGTGAGTGCACCGGTCAGTCCTATATAGGATCCGAACCCGCGGCAGGAGCGTCGCTGCACTGCCAGCGCAGCACACTACCAAGTGCGCCACGGGCTCGGCCCATGATGCTGAATTTTCTCAAATGCTTTTTCTGCATCTCTTGAGACAATCGTATAGTTTTTATCCTTGCTTTTGTTCATGTGGTGTATCACATTTATTGATATATGTATGTTGAACCATCCTTGCATCCCTGGGATGAAACCCACATGATCACAGTGTATAATCTTTGTGACGTGCTGTTGTATTCTGTTTGCTCATGTCTTGCTGGAGATTTTCGTGTCTATGTTCATCAAGGTTACTGACCTGTAATTTTCTTTTCGGTTGTTGTGTCTTTGTCTGATTTGGGGATCGGGATGATGCTGGCCTCATAGAATTAATTTAGGAGAACGGCCTCTGTTTCAATTTCTTGGAGTAGTCTGAAAAGGATGGTTGTTAATGCTTCTTTAAAACTTTGGTAGAATGCAGCAGTGAAGCCATCTGGTCCTGGGCTTTTCTGTGTTGGGGTACTGTTGATGACTGCATCATTCTCATTGCTTCTTATTGGTCTCTTCGGGTTCTGCATTTCTCCTTGGTTCAGTCTTAGTAGTTTACGGGTCTTCAGAAATCTATCCATTTCCTCCAGGTTTTCAAATTTGTTGGAGTATAGTTGTTCTGAACAATCTCTAATGATTCTTTGTATTTCTGTGGAATCGGTTGCAATGTCTCCCTTTCCATTTCTGATTTTTGTTATTCGGGCCTTCTCTCTTCTTTTCTAAGTAGTCTGGCCAACAGCTTGCGTAGTTTGTTTTTCCCCTGGGGAAAAAAAAAAAAAGCATTTTGCTTCATTGATTTTCTGCATCATTCTTTTGGTCTCTACTTCGTTTAGTTCGACTCTGTTCTTAATCATTGCTTTCCATCTACTAGTTTGGTGCTTAGATTGTTCTTGGTTTTCTACTTACTTGAGATTTAATGTTAGATTGTTTGAAGTGTTTCCATTCTTTTGATGTAAGCGCTTTTTACCGGCAACTCATCTTTGACAAGGCCACCAAGAATATACACTAGGGAAAGGACGGCACCTTCAATAAATAGTGCTGGGGAAACCGGACATCCATGCGTAGAAAAGTCAAACTAGGCCCATACCTTTCACCATACACAAAATCAACTCGAAATGGATTAAAGACTCAAATATAAGAACTGAAACTATAAAACTCCTAGATGAAAACACAGGGGACATACTTCAGGATGTAGGACTGGACAAAGACTTTATGAATAAAACCCCAAAAGCACAAGCAGTAAAAGTAAACATATTGCAATGTATCAAACCATAAAGCTTCTGCACAGCAAAAGAAGGCACACAGACAAGGGGCTAATATCCAGACATATAAGCAACTCAAACAACCCAAGAGCACATAAACAAGTTATTCAATATTAAAATGGGCAGAGACAGTTTTCAAAGAAAGACATGAATTTTCATGGCTTTCCAGCAAAGGGGATCGTAAGTAAGGCCAGTCCACGGGAGTCTGCAGAGGTCGCAGCAACAGACCGTAGCTGAGCGTACAAGGACTGCTTCCTACAGAATGATGTGCATACAGCAACCCAGCCCGCTGGAGGTGCTGAGACAATCCAAACCTATTTCCAGACACTCATTCCCCCTACCTCCCTTACAAACCCTGTATTTATCGGATTCCTTGTTCTGACCTACCTTCGGGAAGTGCAGCCACTCTACAGCAGGGTTGGCTGAGGGGCACAAAAACAGGTTTATTGATAAAGAAATGGAGTGAGTAGAACACCAGGTAGAAGCTTTGTGCTGTGAATCTGAGAAACAATTTGAAACTTGCCTCAGAGGCACACACCCACTGTGCTGCCCCTGTATAATCTGAGGGACCTTCAGAATCCTGCCTACCTGCCAGAACCCTGCACGGCATGTCTCCCCACCCCCACCAGCCCAACTGCCCCCACCCCTCCCCCACTGCAGAATTCTGGAGAGCTACATTCTAAGCCTGTTGACATTTAAAATTGGACCCTGAGCATCTGCAGTTGACAGTTTGCTGTCCGGGTCCTGCGCTAGACTTTTCTCACTGTGGAGACTGCCGTGCCACTGTGGTCAGTCCCCAAGCCTATGGGGATGGCTTCAAAGGGAGGTAAGTCTGCAGGGTCTGGGGTGTGTTATCACACCCGTCACCCCTCAAACCCATGGGAGTTCAAATGTGACACTTGCCCTGGGACAGCTGGTTGGGTGGAAATAGAGGAAGAGAGAGCACCGGACTTACCCAAGGACATCTCACCCGGGAGACGGGGGAAGCCACTGGCATCCTGAGGCTGCAGGGGGAAGGGGGCTTCTCACAGGTGGATCCAGATGCCTCAGGAGAAACCTACCGGGTGATGAGAAAGGACACAGCAGTTGTACTGACTCTTTCCAGAAGGGAAACAGGTGACTTATGTTTCTAAGTCAACACAGGTCAACGTGTGTTTGTAGGCAATGGTGGACTGTGTCGTGCTTGTGCCACAGGGGGGCTCAAGAAGAAAGCCTGAGTCCTGCGTCCTTTCTTCAGACACCTGGGGCTTGTGCTATGGTACTGTCCTGAGGGATACAAACCGGAGTATTCCAGATCTTAGAGGAGTAGCGGGGAGAAACGGTCTCAGCCAGAAAACCGTTCAGTGGAACAGTTCTCTCTGACCAAGATTACCGTCAAATATCCCCTCCGTCAGTGAGGCTGGAGGTCACTCTAACTGCAGCAGTCCAGTCTCGGCTCACGTCTGCCCAGAGATGGCTTCTCATTCGGTCCAGATCGCTGTTGTCTCTGTTCACCAGGGACAGGGCAGCCAGAAACTGCAAACAAGATGGGGCTTGCTCTTCGCGGAGCTGTTCTGAATTGCTGTCCCTTTGGGGGACGCTCGGGTCTTCAGACCCATTCATCTTCCACCCTGTCTCATGGCCTGTCCTCTGCCCTTCGTTTCATGTGGAGATGAAGACTTTGTTCATACTCCATGTCTAGCCCATCGTGAACAGGGGACAGATGAGGCGTGCTGTCGGCTTTACAGTGGAAGGTTCTGAAAGGCTGGTTTCCTTCCCGAGAGAGGAAGCAGAGCAGCACACCATTAGGAAGATCTTCTATTATTATGACTGTTGTTATTCAAAGTTAGGACATATGTCCTGATCAGTTAGGACCATGTCCTATGGACCTTGCTCTCCGTGACTACGGTTGACCTGAAACCCTAGTGAACAGGGATGTACCCAGACAACTTTCCTGTCACACTGGCTCATGCCTGGTTCTTTGTGGGCCATCACTGAGAGCTCAAAGGAGAAGGATCACAGAAGGTCTCCATTATCCACGGCCAACTCTAACCATCAGCAGCTATTCAAATCTCTACGAACCTCCACTGGGAGCCGCAGGGCTCCGCATTTCCTGGCCTTTCTAGTCCTCTGCAGCCCTCTCTGGCTGTGCAGTGACAGGGTCTCAGGGAATTCATCATCTAACTCACAGACCACCTCCTGAGAACAGAGCTGCCTCAGTGACAGCACGAACGAACCACTGTGCATGGGGACAAGTGTGCCCCGAACCTGGCCTCTGTTCCATGCTTGCTGTGGGTGGTACCAGGAGAAGCACATCCTCACTGGGCTGCTGCATTATGGGGTTCCCTCAGGGCTCCTGGGCGATAGTTGAGGCACAGATTTTGTTCAAGTTCATTTGTTTGGGTTGTGAGGGCTTTATGAGGAGCATCAGGAAAAGGAGCACTGAGAAAGAGAAGGGCTCATAACCTTGTGAATCTGCTGGCTTCACATAGGTCACGTGGGGGGCGCCTGCAACTGGCACTGGAGAAGGTGCCCTTCATGGGGGTGTGCACACTGAGGGGCGTTGTGCCGCCAAGCAGAGTCCACCCCAACTCACATCTAGGGGCAATCCCACGAGGCTGGCGGGTCCACGTGCCGGGGACACCCTGGGGAGCTTCTCAGAGGCAAGGGAAGCTTAGGTGTTACTTCTTGACTGACGGGGGTCAGAGGATCTCAGTGAATGAGAAGCAAGTTCTCTAGTAGAATGATCCCCAACCCAAGGGGGAGCATGACATTCACTTGGGGGCAAACTGCACAATTCCCCGTCCTATGGCCCTCAAATGCTGGGATGCCTCGCTCTGGTTCACACTGACTCTAAGGGAAGGGAGAGCCTCCGTCCTGGTGGCCGCGTCCCCTGCTCATTCGCCCCTCTCCTTTGTCTCCACAGCATCTGCAGTGCTGGGGCCCAGCGTGACCCTGAACCCTCCGTTCACTTCCTTCCGTCCGCTGTTTCCCACGCCTGCTTCCGGCCCAGTCCCCGGGCCGCCCTGCGAGCAGCCCCCACCTGCCCTAGTGATGTCAGCGTTGCCTCCTGGTGGCCCCCTGGTGCGGTCTGCTTTCCCCAGGATGCCTCAGGGGACCGGAGCCGCTGGCCATGGCCCGAGTGGGGCCGGGGCTTTCAACATCATTGTCCCAGTCAGGACGCAAGGGGCTCCAGCAGAGCCCTCTCACACTCAGACCACTGTCCTGGCTCAGGCCCCCCTCAACTGGAGTGCTCCAGGGGCCCTCTGCGGGGGTGCTCAGTGTCCTGCTCCCCTGCTGTTGGCAGCTCCCGCTGTAGGGACCGTGATGCCTGCTGCATCCATCGGGGGCACGTGGGCTGGAGAGGGGTACTGGTTCCCAGGCCAGCCCCTTCCAGCTCCCCTTCCAGCAGCCCAGCTGGGTCCGACCGTGGTCCCAGGGAATGACGGGCCACGTCCACATGGGGCTGGTGGGGAGGGCGGCAAGGCCCCCTCCCAGGCCAAGGCCGCGCCAGAGGACTCCTGTAACCCCAGGAGTGTTTACGACAACTTCCGACGCTGGCAGCGCTTCAAGTCCCTGGCCCGCGGGCACCTGCCCCAGAGTCCTGATGCTGAAGCTCTGTCCTGCTTCCTCATGTGAGTGCCCTCCTTGGGGGATGGAGCTAATCCCACCGCTCCCACATGAAGGGGAACGAAGGACGGACGAGGAGGGCAGCCTATTTAGGGGAACTTGGATGAAGGTCACGTGGGCGACGGCCCATGCATTCTCAGCAGTTTAACTAATGTCCCACTCCGGTTCACGACGTACATTCATGAGCCTTAGGTCGACTGATCCCCAACACCCTGTGAGTCCACCAAACTTGGTTTTTAACAGTTACCATAATATGCACAGAAGGTAAAGGCCAGAGTGAGTTTCCGGTGTGACATGAGCCACAACTTGGATTCAGGTCTCTGCCTTCACCCGTGATTCCTCCCCGTGTCCTCTCATGCCCAGCACAGGACCTGAGTGAGGATGGCTTCGGGACGTCACATGGAGGGACTGGGGGGAGAAGGCACAGGCCACAGGAGGAGCCTTACACATGTACCCCCTCACTCTTCTGGAAAATTCTAGCGAGGAGACTGAGGTAGTCAAGCCACACATTGGGACCTGGTTGGGCCCCCATCACTGGGTTTGGATCCTGCGCAGAGTCGCCTTCTTTATCCCTGAATGCCTCCTAGACAGAGAGACAATTCCGCTTCATTCGGAGGGTGGGAAGATTGTCTGACTCATGTCTGATGCACTCAGCAGGGTCTCTGGCATGTGCTGTCCCTCGTTATTGTTGTTTTCGTATTATGATGATGATTACTATTACCGTCAACACTAAGAACAGGCAACCTAGAAGAGGACAGTGTTCCCAAAGTCACATGTCCCACCACAGGGAGTGAGGGGACCGTGAGCCCAGGAGCCCAGGACCAGGGGCTGAGGTGATGGGAGGCAGCGACGTCCGTAGCCAGGAGCGTTTGTCTTTCCCTCCCCAACACCTGCCTCCTTCCACCTGCAGGCCCTCGTGTTCCTGGGGCCATCACGTGGAGCACGTATCCTAGTCCACGGGACACGGGACATGGCTGCATACCTGCCCCGCTCCCACACTGGCTGCCCTCCACGGGAAGCTGCACACAGTGTATAAATTAAAGGGGCCCCCAAATCCTTGTCCCCAGTGATTTCAGTGTCCCGCACATGCTGAGCAGTCGGAGTTCCCCTTGGACCAAAGTCCCAGGTGCCCTAGGCTGTCCTGAGTCCCTAAATGGAGCCACCGCCCCCAGGCCTTGCCCGGTCAGCTCAGGCACCGGTCTCCTTTGGCTCTGGATCCCCGCGCCTGCTCTGCACGCTGAGGGACTCTGACGCTGTGTCCCCAAGGGCTGCCTCTCTAGAGAGTCACCAGGAGCTGATTAAGTGCTCAGTCCTGGGGCCTTGGAACGGCCATTCTAGGCAGTTCTCGGTCAGCTCAGGCTGCCATAACAAAACGCCACAGGACAGGTGCTTTAGACAACAGACTTTCACGTCTCCCAGTTCAGGAAGCGGAAGTCCCAGATGAGGTCCCGGCAGATTCAGTTCCGGGCAAGGACTTTCCGCCTGGCTTTCGATGGCTGTGTCCCCACATCACAGGGAGTTCTGGTGTCTTTTCCTCTTCTCACACTCACAGGGACACAAATCCCATCACGGGGCCTCCCAATTATCTAATCTAAACCTGATGATCCCCAAAGGCTCCACCTCCAAATACCATCACATTGCAAGCTAGGGCCACAACATGTGAATTTTGGGGACACACACATTCAGTCCGTAACACACAATAATACTAAGGCCTCCAAGGGAAGTCAGAGAGGCCAAGCAGTCCCTTGGTGCTGAGGTTGACACATGTTGGTTGTCCTGGAGGCCGAAGAGCCCACACTGGGAGGACAGGCACAGGTGACAGGACAGGTGGGATGTGTGTGATGTGGCGGGGCACGGGTGTGGGCCGGTCAGCTGGGATGGGAGGAGGGCAGGGGCATTGTGACTGACACTGAGGACTTACAGCCCAGTGCTTCGGTCCCTGGCCCGGCTGAAGCCCACCATGAGCCTGGAGGACGGAGTGCGGCGGGCCATGCAGGAATGGCAGGGCACGAGCAATTATGACCGCATGAACTATTATGACATGGCAGCAAAGTGAGTCAGGGATGCAGGGCCTGAGGGGCTGTGGGGCGGGCTGAGGGTGGGTGAAAGGGGGAGGGGCTGGTGCGGTGGGCTCATCGGCAGGGATGCCGTGAGGAGGGGGATCCGCTAGGTCCGGCCCCTCCCTGGGGCCCTGCCTCCCCCGGGAAGCTCTCCATCCACCTGGGTGCTTGGGCTTCTCTCTCCTACCCACCCCGGAATCTCCGCCCTCCCCTGGCCTCGGGTCAAACCCTGCCCAGATGCTGAAACGGGGATGGGGAAGAGTAACCAGCACAGCCCAGTGGGGGTCGGCTCCAGCTGTGGGGACCCTGCAGGAGGGAAGCTAGTGACTACTGACAAAGTCGGGACCACGTCTCCTCATGAAAAGTGGCCAGAAATAGGTCACCTGCCATCCCAGAATGGGCTGGGGCAGAAGAGCTTGGGCAGGGGAAGCCAGCACCTCACACACCCCCAGACACGTCTCTGGCCTCCCTGCCTTTGCTGCACGGCAATCCACTCCGTGAACACCAATCACCCTCACAGAAAATGCACCCTCTCCTCTCAGCTGAGCTCCCACTTCCTGCAACATCTCCGGGGCCCTTCTCTCCCAGGCTATTGTCAGGGGCTCACAGTACCAGCCCAGGATTCCCGGATCCGGGCAAGGATTCCTCATGTCATTTGCAGTCAGTCACATCCCTGACCTAGCTTCTGGCTGTCAGCTCTTCTGAGTGGCCCTGGGCAGGGATAGGAGGAGCAGGGTCCCCTGAGGGCCGGGCCTGGGTCACACAGGCCTTCATTCAGGAAGACCCCCTGGATGTTTTCTGCCCTGCAGGTGTAGGTGAGCCAGCGTACCCCTGCAACTGTTCCGCAGGTGGGGGAGCAGCCCGGCCCACCCAAAGCCCTTCCTCCCCCATCCCTGGCCAGGCCTCCCTCTCAGCATGGCTATGGCTCTCCCTCTGCCCGCCAGGTTCATGGAATTTGAAGCTGAGGAGGAGATGCAGCTCCGGGTGCTGCAGTGTGTGAAGGGGCCCCAGGGCCTGCCTCCTCCAGCCCCACCAAAGCTTGCTCCTCCAGGGCCACCAGTCCCCAACACTGTGCCACGGTCAGGTACGGCAAGCATATTCCCACAGGAGCCAATACAAAGGCCTAAGGGGGCCTGCGGAGGCCTTGTGCCCTCATCTTGTCCCTTTCCTGTAAGGGGAGGGGGCGCTTGCTCTTTCAGCGAGAGCAGCCAGTGAGAACCTGGGGCTCCACTGCCCTGGATCAGGAACTAGGTATTGGCCTGGTCCAGTAGTTTCGTAGCTGCTATCGGCCTTGGCTGTCCAGGACCCAATGTACAGTCTTCCCAGGAAGCAGTGCTGGGTGGGGAGACGTCCCAGAATCTTGGTGGCTCCAAAGTCTTTCCAGGTAACTCAGTCTCACATGACCCACCTCGGGTAGTGTATCCTCCCACGGGGCCTGACGTGCAGCCTGGACCCATTTCATGGCCCTCAGTTCCAACCTCCCCCCAGTGTGGCTGGAGGTGGCCGCTACAGCCCAGCCACGCACCTGTCCTCCCTCCTGTCCTAGGGTGTGCTCCCAGGAAGGCTGGCCGCAGGGCACCATCCACTCGCCCGCTGTCATGCAGACCCCAGCAGCTGACCCAGGCCAAGGCACCCAAGGAGATCCCACCAGAAGCTGTCCAGGAGTATGTGGATATCATGGAGGCACTGCTGGGGCCTCATGCAAATTGGGAGGATGAAGATATCGAGGAGCAGCAGGAGCAGGACGGGACTGACCCGGACCCAGGTCTCCTGAGCTACATTAACAAGCTGTGCTCCCAGGAAGACTTCATCACCAAGGTGGGCTGGCTTGGAGCCCTCGTGTGGGGGAGGTTTTCTGGGGAACGGCAGTCCCAGCCCCATGGAATTCAGTTCTATTCATCCCTCAGCTACGGAGCAGTGTGTGTGTGAGAGACAGAGAAAGTCTGTGTGTAGCTGCTAGTGGCCATGAGTTAGAACGACCCTGCTGTGTGGACAGGAGAGACAGGCATTACTTTCTGCTTCTCCTCGAGGTCCCCCTGGCTGCAGTTCACTCCCTGCCAAAGACACTCATGCCCCTTTCCCCCTGCTCCAGGTGGAGGCCATCGTCCACCCCCGATTCCTGGCAGCTTTGCTTTCCCCAGACCCAAACTTGGATCCCTTGGCTCTGACTGAGGTGCTGGAGCAGGAAGAAGGACTCACCCTAGCACAGGTAACACACGGGAGACAGGGACACCAGGGCACCCAGGGGAGAAAGGGCCAGCAGATCTCCTAGGGGAGGGAAGGGCACCAGGCAAACGAGGGGGAACACGTGACCCTGTGCCCCTGAAGCCCACGTGATTTTGTCTAGTCTTACCCTGCTGGGGGTGCATGGCCTCCGGAGGGGAACCGCCTGGGTCAGAGGAGTAGGTGCAGAAGAGCAGGAACGAGAGGACAGAGCCAGGGAGGGAGGGCAGGGGGCGAAGCTGGAAGGAGGCCCAGCAGGGCACAGCACAGTCACAGTCCCTGCCTCTGACACCAAGCCAAGCCTCCTCTCACCTTCGCCACCTCCCGCCCAAATGCAGGGTTCTCCACCATCCTGCCAGCCCCTCCCCACACCTGGGGCAGAGCCAGTGAGTGCCACTTTGCTCCCCCCAGCTGGTGGAAAAGCGCCTCGCGGCCCCGAATGACGCAGGAGGTGTGGGGGCCACCCCAGCTCATGGCGCACCCCAATTGGAGTCACATCCTAAGACTGCAGCTGGCCAAGGAGGAGAGCGCGAAGACCGTGGCCCCCAAGGAGGGGTCATCACAGAAACCTGCCCAGCAGAGGCGGCTTCCCATGACCCTCGACCGCGCAGCCGAGACAACCCCGACCTGCCCAGGCCCAAGGAGCCTGCCCTCTGGCCAGATCATCAGGAGTCACGCAAGCTGAGGGCTGCCCATCTCAGCTCCCCTCCCCAGGGCCACAGACCCTCCTCGCCTGGTCTCCGGGGAGCCTGTCCTGTTATGCCTGCGCAGGGCCCGGCAGTCAGGTCCAGTGAAGTCGAGGAGGACCTCCCCAGCCTGGACTTCCTCCTGACCTTGCAGTACAGCCTGCAGCCCTGGGGGCTGTCCCTGAGCCCCGTCCCTGCTCGGCGTCTGGCTCGACCCTCACGTCCTCAAAAGCGGAGGGGCGACCCATTGGTCTCTGGGAGGAGGAAGAAGCAGCACTACAGCCAGTAGGGGCCGTGGGCCGGCCTCTCAGGGGTGCCAGTCCCTCTGGACTGGATTTGACCCTCACTGCATCCTGTGGCCCGAGGGATCCCGAGCTCCCATCACCCAGTGCTGACCCAGCTGCTCCTCAGCTACGGGCAGGGTGGGGGAGGCAGGACAGGGGAGAGAGGGTGGGGGGGTCTGGATGGGGAATTGGGGTGGGGGAGGGGGGCCTGTTTGGGGGATGAGGGTGGGGGAGAGGCGAGGCACAGGTCCGGGAGGCAGCACGTTGGGGGCGTTGTATGTAATGGGGGTTTGTATACAAGTGTGAATAAAAGTGGTATTGTTGGGAAATGCCCTGGGACTACTGCCTCTGTTCTCATGTCTGTGCCACTAAGTGGAGACAGGCCTGTGAGGAAGGAAGGATCTGGGAGATGCCAGGCTCCAAGGACCCACCGGTGCCCGACCATCAACTCCTTCTCTAGATTCTGAGATCTGATTCCTCCCCCAGGACCCATGTGGGATCCTTGACTAAAAGGGTGTCGGCCCCCACATGCAGAGCTGTGGTCATGGGGTGGGGGTGTCCCAGCAACAGTGGCAGGTGGGCAAAACCGTCCAGCACCACGGTGGCCTGGCTGTCTGCTAGGGGGAGGAAGGGGCCATGTCTGGGCGTCTCCTGCCCATCCACCCACGGAGCTCGCTGGTTAGCCCCCAGATGCTCCTCTGCACCTTTCCTCCCCTGTCCCACGTCAGCAGCATCCATGTCCCACCCGCCCCTGTGCCTTTGTGAAGTGTGAAGGAAGCTAACTCTTGGTGGCGGGTCAGCTGGCTGCTGCCCCTCCTATTCCCAGGTGGGTCTCCACATTGGAGAAGGCCTCAGAGCTTGGCTAGATTAAGACGGCGTGGTGTGAAGCCGCACACCACGGCCCTCAAGCCCAGAAGCTTCCAGAACATCATGCCATGCAGGTCCTCGTTGGGGGCATCCTCACGGGAACCCACTACTGTCCCTGCTGTCCAGCTCAGCGCACACATCAGGCGCTGAGGGAAAACGCGGGGATCGAAGGCTGGAGCCCTGGACCCACTCCTCACTAGTTCCCTGACTCTTCCACATTCAGAGCTGTCCTCAGGAGCCCCTCTTAGGTTTTAGGAATGTGGAGCAAGTCGTGTTTGGAGGGGACTTGGCCCATGCCCTAGTACGTGTGGGCACTCAGTCGAGCACAGGCATCATCTCGGTCACACCTCGGGGCTCCTGCTGCTACTCCTGTCCTCGCCACCTGACTGCTGTCTGTCCTGGGGCCCTTTTGTGGTTGAACAGTTCCCAGGAGGAGGCACAACCTCTGCTTCCCCAGCACCGTGCCCTGCCTCAACCTTACAATCTGCCCCTGACCCTGTACAGTGGGGCCAGCTGGAGGGCTGTTACAGTCACAATGTCGTGTCCCCCAAATCCGCATGTTGAAGCCCTAAGCCCCATCGTGATGGTATCTGGGGGTGGTGCCTTTGGGAGGTTGTTGGGGTAAGAGGAGATCAGAGGGTGGAGCCCTAATGACGGGGATTAGCGCCCTTATAAGAAGAGGAGGAGACACCAGAACTCTCTCTTCCCCATGTGATGACACAGCAGGAAAGGGAAATCAAAACGGAAAACCAACAATTATAACTCTCACCATGGTCCACAGATTCTCAGTAATGAATCTCGGTATTAATTCCATAGTATCTAACTTTCACCTATACTTTGGAGTAGTGTAAAATTCCCCGAACTAGAGGCAGGCTAGGTGTTGTGAGTGGTCATGTTTTCAAATGCAAGTTCAAGTTCTCCTGACTTTGGATTGGACTGAGGAGGAACATGGGCACTCGACAATAGCTAATGCACACTGCAAGGAGCCAGTTGGCCAAATCCCCATCTCTCTCCCGTAACTGCTTAATAGCCTTTACTTACTATGACGTGGTCTCAAGTGACTCCGGGGGTTCATAAAGGTAAATGAGAAGTAGTCACCCAACCTGGTGTGAGAATACTGCATGCAAATGACAGTCAGGAATCGAGGCTGTCTGGATCACAGCCCTCTGAAACCTCATTCACCGTGGCAACTGCATTATTTTAAATGGAGACAGCAAAGTAACTAGGTCCTACATCCAGAAGTCACAAGATTAGCTCACCGGTGAACCGGCAGTTTGAGAGTTGTGGGAGTTCCAAAGCTCCATAAAGACTTGGTACCTTCTACAGATTTGAGGTCTAGTTTGAAGTCAGGTAGTATAATGCCTCTGGTTTTATTTTATTTTTTTGCTCAGGACTGCTTTGGCTATTGGGGTCTTTTGTTGTTCCATATGAATTTAGGATTGTTTTTTCTATTTCTGTGAAGAATGTCATTGGTATTTTGATGGGGATTGCACCGAATCTGTAGATCACTTTTGGTATTATGGACATTTTCACAACATTAATTCTTCCAATCCATGAACAAGGAATGTCTTTCCACCTCTCTTGGTGTCCTCTTTCTTTCAGCAGAGTTTTGTAGTTCTCATTGTAGAGATCTTTCACCTCTTTGGTTAAATTTATTCCTACGTATTTTATTCTTCTCAGAGTTATTGTAAATGGGCTGGCTTTCTTCTTCTTCTTTTTTTTTTTTTTTTCCCCTGCTTATTTGTTGTTGCCGTATAAGAATATTCCCAATTTTTATGCATTGATTTTGTATCCTGCACAGTACTGAATTTGTTTAGGAGCTCTAGGAGTTTTTTGGTAGAGGTTATGGATTTTTCTATATGTAGGATCACGTCCAATCCTGTGAAACGTGACGTTTTGATTTTGTCTTTTCCACTGTGGATGCCCTTTCTTTCTTTCTCTTGCCTGATTGCTCTGGCTAGTACTTCCAATGCTATGTTAAATAGGAGTGGTGAGAGTGAGCATCCTTCTCTTATTCCTGTTCCTGAAGGAAAAGCTTTCAATTTTTCCCCATTCAGGACAATGTTGGCAGTGTGATTTTCATATATGGCTTTTATTGGGTTGACATATGTTCCTTCTATACCTACTTAGTTAAGGGTCTTTATCATGAAGGGATGATGCTGAATTTTCTTTTTTTCTTTTTTTTTTTTTTTTTTTCGTGACCGGCACTCAGCCAGTGAGTGCACCGGTCAGTCCTATATAGGATCCGAACCCGCGGCAGGAGCGTCGCTGCACTGCCAGCGCAGCACACTACCAAGTGCGCCACGGGCTCGGCCCATGATGCTGAATTTTCTCAAATGCTTTTTCTGCATCTCTTGAGACAATCGTATAGTTTTTATCCTTGCTTTTGTTCATGTGGTGTATCACATTTATTGATATATGTATGTTGAACCATCCTTGCATCCCTGGGATGAAACCCACATGATCACAGTGTATAATCTTTGTGACGTGCTGTTGTATTCTGTTTGCTCATGTCTTGCTGGAGATTTTCGTGTCTATGTTCATCAAGGTTACTGACCTGTAATTTTCTTTTCGGTTGTTGTGTCTTTGTCTGATTTGGGGATCGGGATGATGCTGGCCTCATAGAATTAATTTAGGAGAACGGCCTCTGTTTCAATTTCTTGGAGTAGTCTGAAAAGGATGGTTGTTAATGCTTCTTTAAAACTTTGGTAGAATGCAGCAGTGAAGCCATCTGGTCCTGGGCTTTTCTGTGTTGGGGTACTGTTGATGACTGCATCATTCTCATTGCTTCTTATTGGTCTCTTCGGGTTCTGCATTTCTCCTTGGTTCAGTCTTAGTAGTTTACGGGTCTTCAGAAATCTATCCATTTCCTCCAGGTTTTCAAATTTGTTGGAGTATAGTTGTTCTGAACAATCTCTAATGATTCTTTGTATTTCTGTGGAATCGGTTGCAATGTCTCCCTTTCCATTTCTGATTTTTGTTATTCGGGCCTTCTCTCTTCTTTTCTAAGTAGTCTGGCCAACAGCTTGCGTAGTTTGTTTTTCCCCTGGGGAAAAAAAAAAAAAGCATTTTGCTTCATTGATTTTCTGCATCATTCTTTTGGTCTCTACTTCGTTTAGTTCGACTCTGTTCTTAATCATTGCTTTCCATCTACTAGTTTGGTGCTTAGATTGTTCTTGGTTTTCTACTTACTTGAGATTTAATGTTAGATTATTTGAAGTGTTTCCATTCTTTTGATGTAAGCGCTTTTTACCGGCAACTCATCTTTGACAAGGCCACCAAGAATATACACTAGGGAAAGGACGGCACCTTCAATAAATAGTGCTGGGGAAACCGGACATCCATGCGTAGAAAAGTCAAACTAGGCCCATACCTTTCACCATACACAAAATCAACTCGAAATGGATTAAAGACTCAAATATAAGAACTGAAACTATAAAACTCCTAGATGAAAACACAGGGGACATACTTCAGGATGTAGGACTGGACAAAGACTTTATGAATAAAACCCCAAAAGCACAAGCAGTAAAAGTAAACATATTGCAATGTATCAAACCATAAAGCTTCTGCACAGCAAAAGAAGGCACACAGACAAGGGGCTAATATCCAGACATATAAGCAACTCAAACAACCCAAGAGCACATAAACAAGTTATTCAATATTAAAATGGGCAGAGACAGTTTTCAAAGAAAGACATGAATTTTCATGGCTTTCCAGCAAAGGGGATCGTAAGTAAGGCCAGTCCACGGGAGTCTGCAGAGGTCGCAGCAACAGACCGTAGCTGAGCGTACAAGGACTGCTTCCTACAGAATGATGTGCATACAGCAACCCAGCCCGCTGGAGGTGCTGAGACAATCCAAACCTATTTCCAGACACTCATTCCCCCTACCTCCCTTACAAACCCTGTATTTATCGGATTCCTTGTTCTGACCTACCTTCGGGAAGTGCAGCCACTCTACAGCAGGGTTGGCTGAGGGGCACAAAAACAGGTTTATTGATAAAGAAATGGAGTGAGTAGAACACCAGGTAGAAGCTTTGTGCTGTGAATCTGAGAAACAATTTGAAACTTGCCTCAGAGGCACACACCCACTGTGCTGCCCCTGTATAATCTGAGGGACCTTCAGAATCCTGCCTACCTGCCAGAACCCTGCACGGCATGTCTCCCCACCCCCACCAGCCCAACTGCCCCCACCCCTCCCCCACTGCAGAATTCTGG
The DNA here is from genome assembly GCF_027409185.1 of Cynocephalus volans. NCBI lineage: Eukaryota > Metazoa > Chordata > Mammalia > Dermoptera > Cynocephalidae > Cynocephalus > Cynocephalus volans. Next base: position 158,307,207 of record NC_084465.1, read on the forward strand.
AGAGCTACATTCTAAGCCTGTTGACATTTAAAATTGGACCCTGAGCATCTGCAGTTGACAGTTTGCTGTCCGGGTCCTGCGCTAGACTTTTCTCACTGTGGAGACTGCCGTGCCACTGTGGTCAGTCCCCAAGCCTATGGGGATGGCTTCAAAGGGAGGTAAGTCTGCAGGGTCTGGGGTGTGTTATCACACCCGTCACCCCTCAAACCCATGGGAGTTCAAATGTGACACTTGCCCTGGGACAGCTGGTTGGGTGGAAATAGAGGAAGAGAGAGCACCGGACTTACCCAAGGACATCTCACCCGGGAGACGGGGGAAGCCACTGGCATTCTGAGGCTGCAGGGGGAAGGGGGCTTCTCACAGGTGGATCCAGATGCCTCAGGAGAAACCTACCGGGTGATGAGAAAGGACACAGCAGTTGTACTGACTCTTTCCAGAAGGGAAACAGGTGACTTATGTTTCTAAGTCAACACAGGTCAACGTGTGTTTGTAGGCAATGGTGGACTGTGTCGTGCTTGTGCCACAGGGGGGCTCAAGAAGAAAGCCTGAGTCCTGCGTCCTTTCTTCAGACACCTGGGGCTTGTGCTATGGTACTGTCCTGAGGGATACAAACCGGAGTATTCCAGATCTTAGAGGAGTAGCGGGGAGAAACGGTCTCAGCCAGAAAACCGTTCAGTGGAACAGTTCTCTCTGACCAAGATTACCGTCAAATATCCCCTCCGTCAGTGAGGCTGGAGGTCACTCTAACTGCAGCAGTCCAGTCTCGGCTCACGTCTGCCCAGAGATGGCTTCTCATTCGGTCCAGATCGCTGTTGTCTCTGTTCACCAGGGACAGGGCAGCCAGAAACTGCAAACAAGATGGGGCTTGCTCTTCGCGGAGCTGTTCTGAATTGCTGTCCCTTTGGGGGACGCTCGGGTCTTCAGACCCATTCATCTTCCACCCTGTCTCATGGCCTGTCCTCTGCCCTTCGTTTCATGTGGAGATGAAGACTTTGTTCATACTCCATGTCTAGCCCATCGTGAACAGGGGACAGATGAGGCGTGCTGTCGGCTTTACAGTGGAAGGTTCTGAAAGGCTGGTTTCCTTCCCGAGAGAGGAAGCAGAGCAGCACACCATTAGGAAGATCTTCTATTATTATGACTGTTGTTATTCAAAGTTAGGACATATGTCCTGATCAGTTAGGACCATGTCCTATGGACCTTGCTCTCCGTGACTACGGTTGACCTGAAACCCTAGTGAACAGGGATGTACCCAGACAACTTTCCTGTCACACTGGCTCATGCCTGGTTCTTTGTGGGCCATCACTGAGAGCTCAAAGGAGAAGGATCACAGAAGGTCTCCATTATCCACGGCCAACTCTAACCATCAGCAGCTATTCAAATCTCTACGAACCTCCACTGGGAGCCGCAGGGCTCCGCATTTCCTGGCCTTTCTAGTCCTCTGCAGCCCTCTCTGGCTGTGCAGTGACAGGGTCTCAGGGAATTCATCATCTAACTCACAGACCACCTCCTGAGAACAGAGCTGCCTCAGTGACAGCACGAACGAACCACTGTGCATGGGGACAAGTGTGCCCCGAACCTGGCCTCTGTTCCATGCTTGCTGTGGGTGGTACCAGGAGAAGCACATCCTCACTGGGCTGCTGCATTATGGGGTTCCCTCAGGGCTCCTGGGCGATAGTTGAGGCACAGATTTTGTTCAAGTTCATTTGTTTGGGTTGTGAGGGCTTTATGAGGAGCATCAGGAAAAGGAGCACTGAGAAAGAGAAGGGCTCATAACCTTGTGAATCTGCTGGCTTCACATAGGTCACGTGGGGGGCGCCTGCAACTGGCACTGGAGAAGGTGCCCTTCATGGGGGTGTGCACACTGAGGGGCGTTGTGCCGCCAAGCAGAGTCCACCCCAACTCACATCTAGGGGCAATCCCACGAGGCTGGCGGGTCCACGTGCCGGGGACACCCTGGGGAGCTTCTCAGAGGCAAGGGAAGCTTAGGTGTTACTTCTTGACTGACGGGGGTCAGAGGATCTCAGTGAATGAGAAGCAAGTTCTCTAGTAGAATGATCCCCAACCCAAGGGGGAGCATGACATTCACTTGGGGGCAAACTGCACAATTCCCCGTCCTATGGCCCTCAAATGCTGGGATGCCTCGCTCTGGTTCACACTGACTCTAAGGGAAGGGAGAGCCTCCGTCCTGGTGGCCGCGTCCCCTGCTCATTCGCCCCTCTCCTTTGTCTCCACAGCATCTGCAGTGCTGGGGCCCAGCGTGACCCTGAACCCTCCGTTCACTTCCTTCCGTCCGCTGTTTCCCACGCCTGCTTCCGGCCCAGTCCCCGGGCCGCCCTGCGAGCAGCCCCCACCTGCCCTAGTGATGTCAGCGTTGCCTCCTGGTGGCCCCCTGGTGCGGTCTGCTTTCCCCAGGATGCCTCAGGGGACCGGAGCCGCTGGCCATGGCCCGAGTGGGGCCGGGGCTTTCAACATCATTGTCCCAGTCAGGACGCAAGGGGCTCCAGCAGAGCCCTCTCACACTCAGACCACTGTCCTGGCTCAGGCCCCCCTCAACTGGAGTGCTCCAGGGGCCCTCTGCGGGGGTGCTCAGTGTCCTGCTCCCCTGCTGTTGGCAGCTCCCGCTGTAGGGACCGTGATGCCTGCTGCATCCATCGGGGGCACGTGGGCTGGAGAGGGGTACTGGTTCCCAGGCCAGCCCCTTCCAGCTCCCCTTCCAGCAGCCCAGCTGGGTCCGACCGTGGTCCCAGGGAATGACGGGCCACGTCCACATGGGGCTGGTGGGGAGGGCGGCAAGGCCCCCTCCCAGGCCAAGGCCGCGCCAGAGGACTCCTGTAACCCCAGGAGTGTTTACGACAACTTCCGACGCTGGCAGCGCTTCAAGTCCCTGGCCCGCGGGCACCTGCCCCAGAGTCCTGATGCTGAAGCTCTGTCCTGCTTCCTCATGTGAGTGCCCTCCTTGGGGGATGGAGCTAATCCCACCGCTCCCACATGAAGGGGAACGAAGGACGGACGAGGAGGGCAGCCTATTTAGGGGAACTTGGATGAAGGTCACGTGGGCGACGGCCCATGCATTCTCAGCAGTTTAACTAATGTCCCACTCCGGTTCACGACGTACATTCATGAGCCTTAGGTCGACTGATCCCCAACACCCTGTGAGTCCACCAAACTTGGTTTTTAACAGTTACCATAATATGCACAGAAGGTAAAGGCCAGAGTGAGTTTCCGGTGTGACATGAGCCACAACTTGGATTCAGGTCTCTGCCTTCACCCGTGATTCCTCCCCGTGTCCTCTCATGCCCAGCACAGGACCTGAGTGAGGATGGCTTCGGGACGTCACATGGAGGGACTGGGGGGAGAAGGCACAGGCCACAGGAGGAGCCTTACACATGTACCCCCTCACTCTTCTGGAAAATTCTAGCGAGGAGACTGAGGTAGTCAAGCCACACATTGGGACCTGGTTGGGCCCCCATCACTGGGTTTGGATCCTGCGCAGAGTCGCCTTCTTTATCCCTGAATGCCTCCTAGACAGAGAGACAATTCCGCTTCATTCGGAGGGTGGGAAGATTGTCTGACTCATGTCTGATGCACTCAGCAGGGTCTCTGGCATGTGCTGTCCCTCGTTATTGTTGTTTTCGTATTATGATGATGATTACTATTACCGTCAACACTAAGAACAGGCAACCTAGAAGAGGACAGTGTTCCCAAAGTCACATGTCCCACCACAGGGAGTGAGGGGACCGTGAGCCCAGGAGCCCAGGACCAGGGGCTGAGGTGATGGGAGGCAGCGACGTCCGTAGCCAGGAGCGTTTGTCTTTCCCTCCCCAACACCTGCCTCCTTCCACCTGCAGGCCCTCGTGTTCCTGGGGCCATCACATGGAGCACGTATCCTAGTCCACGGGACACGGGACATGGCTGCATACCTGCCCCGCTCCCACACTGGCTGCCCTCCACGGGAAGCTGCACACAGTGTATAAATTAAAGGGGCCCCCAAATCCTTGTCCCCAGTGATTTCAGTGTCCCGCACATGCTGAGCAGTCGGAGTTCCCCTTGGACCAAAGTCCCAGGTGCCCTAGGCTGTCCTGAGTCCCTAAATGGAGCCACCGCCCCCAGGCCTTGCCCGGTCAGCTCAGGCACCGGTCTCCTTTGGTTCTGGATCCCCGCGCCTGCTCTGCACGCTGAGGGACTCTGACGCTGTGTCCCCAAGGGCTGCCTCTCTAGAGAGTCACCAGGAGCTGATTAAGTGCTCAGTCCTGGGGCCTTGGAACGGCCATTCTAGGCAGTTCTCGGTCAGCTCAGGCTGCCATAACAAAACGCCACAGGACAGGTGCTTTAGACAACAGACTTTCACGTCTCCCAGTTCAGGAAGCGGAAGTCCCAGATGAGGTCCCGGCAGATTCAGTTCCGGGCAAGGACTTTCCGCCTGGCTTTCGATGGCTGTGTCCCCACATCACAGGGAGTTCTGGTGTCTTTTCCTCTTCTCACACTCACAGGGACACAAATCCCATCACGGGGCCTCCCAATTATCTAATCTAAACCTGATGATCCCCAAAGGCTCCACCTCCAAATACCATCACATTGCAAGCTAGGGCCACAACATGTGAATTTTGGGGACACACACATTCAGTCCGTAACACACAATAATACTAAGGCCTCCAAGGGAAGTCAGAGAGGCCAAGCAGTCCCTTGGTGCTGAGGTTGACACATGTTGGTTGTCCTGGAGGCCGAAGAGCCCACACTGGGAGGACAGGCACAGGTGACAGGACAGGTGGGATGTGTGTGATGTGGCGGGGCACGGGTGTGGGCCGGTCAGCTGGGATGGGAGGAGGGCAGGGGCATTGTGACTGACACTGAGGACTTACAGCCCAGTGCTTCGGTCCCTGGCCCGGCTGAAGCCCACCATGAGCCTGGAGGACGGAGTGCGGCGGGCCATGCAGGAATGGCAGGGCACGAGCAATTATGACCGCATGAACTATTATGACATGGCAGCAAAGTGAGTCAGGGATGCAGGGCCTGAGGGGCTGTGGGGCGGGCTGAGGGTGGGTGAAAGGGGGAGGGGCTGGTGCGGTGGGCTCATCGGCAGGGATGCCGTGAGGAGGGGGATCCGCTAGGTCCGGCCCCTCCCTGGGGCCCTGCCTCCCCCGGGAAGCTCTCCATCCACCTGGGTGCTTGGGCTTCTCTCTCCTACCCACCCCGGAATCTCCGCCCTCCCCTGGCCTCGGGTCAAACCCTGCCCAGATGCTGAAACGGGGATGGGGAAGAGTAACCAGCACAGCCCAGTGGGGGTCGGCTCCAGCTGTGGGGACCCTGCAGGAGGGAAGCTAGTGACTACTGACAAAGTCGGGACCACGTCTCCTCATGAAAAGTGGCCAGAAATAGGTCACCTGCCATCCCAGAATGGGCTGGGGCAGAAGAGCTTGGGCAGGGGAAGCCAGCACCTCACACACCCCCAGACACGTCTCTGGCCTCCCTGCCTTTGCTGCACGGCAATCCACTCCGTGAACACCAATCACCCTCACAGAAAATGCACCCTCTCCTCTCAGCTGAGCTCCCACTTCCTGCAACATCTCCGGGGCCCTTCTCTCCCAGGCTATTGTCAGGGGCTCACAGTACCAGCCCAGGATTCCCGGATCCGGGCAAGGATTCCTCATGTCATTTGCAGTCAGTCACATCCCTGACCTAGCTTCTGGCTGTCAGCTCTTCTGAGTGGCCCTGGGCAGGGATAGGAGGAGCAGGGTCCCCTGAGGGCCGGGCCTGGGTCACACAGGCCTTCATTCAGGAAGACCCCCTGGATGTTTTCTGCCCTGCAGGTGTAGGTGAGCCAGCGTACCCCTGCAACTGTTCCGCAGGTGGGGGAGCAGCCCGGCCCACCCAAAGCCCTTCCTCCCCCATCCCTGGCCAGGCCTCCCTCTCAGCATGGCTATGGCTCTCCCTCTGCCCGCCAGGTTCATGGAATTTGAAGCTGAGGAGGAGATGCAGCTCCGGGTGCTGCAGTGTGTGAAGGGGCCCCAGGGCCTGCCTCCTCCAGCCCCACCAAAGCTTGCTCCTCCAGGGCCACCAGTCCCCAACACTGTGCCACGGTCAGGTACGGCAAGCATATTCCCACAGGAGCCAATACAAAGGCCTAAGGGGGCCTGCGGAGGCCTTGTGCCCTCATCTTGTCCCTTTCCTGTAAGGGGAGGGGGCGCTTGCTCTTTCAGCGAGAGCAGCCAGTGAGAACCTGGGGCTCCACTGCCCTGGATCAGGAACTAGGTATTGGCCTGGTCCAGTAGTTTCGTAGCTGCTATCGGCCTTGGCTGTCCAGGACCCAATGTACAGTCTTCCCAGGAAGCAGTGCTGGGTGGGGAGACGTCCCAGAATCTTGGTGGCTCCAAAGTCTTTCCAGGTAACTCAGTCTCACATGACCCACCTCGGGTAGTGTATCCTCCCACGGGGCCTGACGTGCAGCCTGGACCTATTTCATGGCCCTCAGTTCCAACCTCCCCCCAGTGTGGCTGGAGGTGGCCGCTACAGCCCAGCCACGCACCTGTCCTCCCTCCTGTCCTAGGGTGTGCTCCCAGGAAGGCTGGCCGCAGGGCACCATCCACTCGCCCGCTGTCATGCAGACCCCAGCAGCTGACCCAGGCCAAGGCACCCAAGGAGATCCCACCAGAAGCTGTCCAGGAGTATGTGGATATCATGGAGGCACTGCTGGGGCCTCATGCAAATTGGGAGGATGAAGATATCGAGGAGCAGCAGGAGCAGGACGGGACTGACCCGGACCCAGGTCTCCTGAGCTACATTAACAAGCTGTGCTCCCAGGAAGACTTCATCACCAAGGTGGGCTGGCTTGGAGCCCTCGTGTGGGGGAGGTTTTCTGGGGAACGGCAGTCCCAGCCCCATGGAATTCAGTTCTATTCATCCCTCAGCTACGGAGCAGTGTGTGTGTGAGAGACAGAGAAAGTCTGTGTGTAGCTGCTAGTGGCCATGAGTTAGAACGACCCTGCTGTGTGGACAGGAGAGACAGGCATTACTTTCTGCTTCTCCTCGAGGTCCCCCTGGCTGCAGTTCACTCCCTGCCAAAGACACTCATGCCCCTTTCCCCCTGCTCCAGGTGGAGGCCATCGTCCACCCCCGATTCCTGGCAGCTTTGCTTTCCCCAGACCCAAACTTGGATCCCTTGGCTCTGACTGAGGTGCTGGAGCAGGAAGAAGGACTCACCCTAGCACAGGTAACACACGGGAGACAGGGACACCAGGGCACCCAGGGGAGAAAGGGCCAGCAGATCTCCTAGGGGAGGGAAGGGCACCAGGCAAACGAGGGGGAACACGTGACCCTGTGCCCCTGAAGCCCACGTGATTTTGTCTAGTCTTACCCTGCTGGGGGTGCATGGCCTCCGGAGGGGAACCGCCTGGGTCAGAGGAGTAGGTGCAGAAGAGCAGGAACGAGAGGACAGAGCCAGGGAGGGAGGGCAGGGGGCGAAGCTGGAAGGAGGCCCAGCAGGGCACAGCACAGTCACAGTCCCTGCCTCTGACACCAAGCCAAGCCTCCTCTCACCTTCGCCACCTCCCGCCCAAATGCAGGGTTCTCCACCATCCTGCCAGCCCCTCCCCACACCTGGGGCAGAGCCAGTGAGTGCCACTTTGCTCCCCCCAGCTGGTGGAAAAGCGCCTCGCGGCCCCGAATGACGCAGGAGGTGTGGGGGCCACCCCAGCTCATGGCGCACCCCAATTGGAGTCACATCCTAAGACTGCAGCTGGCCAAGGAGGAGAGCGCGAAGACCGTGGCCCCCAAGGAGGGGTCATCACAGAAACCTGCCCAGCAGAGGCGGCTTCCCATGACCCTCGACCGCGCAGCCGAGACAACCCCGACCTGCCCAGGCCCAAGGAGCCTGCCCTCTGGCCAGATCATCAGGAGTCACGCAAGCTGAGGGCTGCCCATCTCAGCTCCCCTCCCCAGGGCCACAGACCCTCCTCGCCTGGTCTCCGGGGAGCCTGTCCTGTTATGCCTGCGCAGGGCCCGGCAGTCAGGTCCAGTGAAGTCGAGGAGGACCTCCCCAGCCTGGACTTCCTCCTGACCTTGCAGTACAGCCTGCAGCCCTGGGGGCTGTCCCTGAGCCCCGTCCCTGCTCGGCGTCTGGCTCGACCCTCACGTCCTCAAAAGCGGAGGGGCGACCCATTGGTCTCTGGGAGGAGGAAGAAGCAGCACTACAGCCAGTAGGGGCCGTGGGCCGGCCTCTCAGGGGTGCCAGTCCCTCTGGACTGGATTTGACCCTCACTGCATCCTGTGGCCCGAGGGATCCCGAGCTCCCATCACCCAGTGCTGACCCAGCTGCTCCTCAGCTACGGGCAGGGTGGGGGAGGCAGGACAGGGGAGAGAGGGTGGGGGGGTCTGGATGGGGAATTGGGGTGGGGGAGGGGGGCCTGTTTGGGGGATGAGGGTGGGGGAGAGGCGAGGCACAGGTCCGGGAGGCAGCACGTTGGGGGCGTTGTATGTAATGGGGGTTTGTATACAAGTGTGAATAAAAGTGGTATTGTTGGGAAATGCCCTGGGACTACTGCCTCTGTTCTCATGTCTGTGCCACTAAGTGGAGACAGGCCTGTGAGGAAGGAAGGATCTGGGAGATGCCAGGCTCCAAGGACCCACCGGTGCCCGACCATCAACTCCTTCTCTAGATTCTGAGATCTGATTCCTCCCCCAGGACCCATGTGGGATCCTTGACTAAAAGGGTGTCGGCCCCCACATGCAGAGCTGTGGTCATGGGGTGGGGGTGTCCCAGCAACAGTGGCAGGTGGGCAAAACCGTCCAGCACCACGGTGGCCTGGCTGTCTGCTAGGGGGAGGAAGGGGCCATGTCTGGGCGTCTCCTGCCCATCCACCCACGGAGCTCGCTGGTTAGCCCCCAGATGCTCCTCTGCACCTTTCCTCCCCTGTCCCACGTCAGCAGCATCCATGTCCCACCCGCCCCTGTGCCTTTGTGAAGTGTGAAGGAAGCTAACTCTTGGTGGCGGGTCAGCTGGCTGCTGCCCCTCCTATTCCCAGGTGGGTCTCCACATTGGAGAAGGCCTCAGAGCTTGGCTAGATTAAGACGGCGTGGTGTGAAGCCGCACACCACGGCCCTCAAGCCCAGAAGCTTCCAGAACATCATGCCATGCAGGTCCTCGTTGGGGGCATCCTCATGGGAACCCACTACTGTCCCTGCTGTCCAGCTCAGCGCACACATCAGGCGCTGAGGGAAAACGCGGGGATCGAAGGCTGGAGCCCTGGACCCACTCCTCACTAGTTCCCTGACTCTTCCACATTCAGAGCTGTCCTCAGGAGCCCCTCTTAGGTTTTAGGAATGTGGAGCAAGTCGTGTTTGGAGGGGACTTGGCCCATGCCCTAGTACGTGTGGGCACTCAGTCGAGCACAGGCATCATCTCGGTCACACCTCGGGGCTCCTGCTGCTACTCCTGTCCTCGCCACCTGACTGCTGTCTGTCCTGGGGCCCTTTTGTGGTTGAACAGTTCCCAGGAGGAGGCACAACCTCTGCTTCCCCAGCACCGTGCCCTGCCTCAACCTTACAATCTGCCCCTGACCCTGTACAGTGGGGCCAGCTGGAGGGCTGTTACAGTCACAATGTCGTGTCCCCCAAATCCGCATGTTGAAGCCCTAAGCCCCATCGTGATGGTATCTGGGGGTGGTGCCTTTGGGAGGTTGTTGGGGTAAGAGGAGATCAGAGGGTGGAGCCCTAATGACGGGGATTAGCGCCCTTATAAGAAGAGGAGGAGACACCAGAACTCTCTCTTCCCCATGTGATGACACAGCAGGAAAGGGAAATCAAAACGGAAAACCAACAATTATAACTCTCACCATGGTCCACAGATTCTCAGTAATGAATCTCGGTATTAATTCCATAGTATCTAACTTTCACCTATACTTTGGAGTAGTGTAAAATTCCCCGAACTAGAGGCAGGCTAGGTGTTGTGAGTGGTCATGTTTTCAAATGCAAGTTCAAGTTCTCCTGACTTTGGATTGGACTGAGGAGGAACATGGGCACTCGACAATAGCTAATGCACACTGCAAGGAGCCAGTTGGCCAAATCCCCATCTCTCTCCCGTAACTGCTTAATAGCCTTTACTTACTATGACGTGGTCTCAAGTGACTCCGGGGGTTCATAAAGGTAAATGAGAAGTAGTCACCCAACCTGGTGTGAGAATACTGCATGCAAATGACAGTCAGGAATCGAGGCTGTCTGGATCACAGCCCTCTGAAACCTCATTCACCGTGGCAACTGCATTATTTTAAATGGAGACAGCAAAGTAACTAGGTCCTACATCCAGAAGTCACAAGATTAGCTCACCGGTGAACCGGCAGTTTGAGAGTTGTGGGAGTTCCAAAGCTCCATAAAGACTTGGTACCTTCTACAGATTTGAGGTCTAGTTTGAAGTCAGGTAGTATAATGCCTCTGGTTTTATTTTATTTTTTTGCTCAGGACTGCTTTGGCTATTGGGGTCTTTTGTTGTTCCATATGAATTTAGGATTGTTTTTTCTATTTCTGTGAAGAATGTCATTGGTATTTTGATGGGGATTGCACCGAATCTGTAGATCACTTTTGGTATTATGGACATTTTCACAACATTAATTCTTCCAATCCATGAACAAGGAATGTCTTTCCACCTCTCTTGGTGTCCTCTTTCTTTCAGCAGAGTTTTGTAGTTCTCATTGTAGAGATCTTTCACCTCTTTGGTTAAATTTATTCCTACGTATTTTATTCTTCTCAGAGTTATTGTAAATGGGCTGGCTTTCTTCTTCTTCTTTTTTTTTTTTTTCCCCTGCTTATTTGTTGTTGCCGTATAAGAATATTCCCAATTTTTATGCATTGATTTTGTATCCTGCACAGTACTGAATTTGTTTAGGAGCTCTAGGAGTTTTTTGGTAGAGGTTATGGATTTTTCTATATGTAGGATCACGTCCAATCCTGTGAAACGTGACGTTTTGATTTTGTCTTTTCCACTGTGGATGCCCTTTCTTTCTTTCTCTTGCCTGATTGCTCTGGCTAGTACTTCCAATGCTATGTTAAATAGGAGTGGTGAGAGTGAGCATCCTTCTCTTATTCCTGTTCCTGAAGGAAAAGCTTTCAATTTTTCCCCATTCAGGACAATGTTGGCAGTGTGATTTTCATATATGGCTTTTATTGGGTTGACATATGTTCCTTCTATACCTACTTAGTTAAGGGTCTTTATCATGAAGGGATGATGCTGAATTTTCTTTTTTTCTTTTTTTTTTTTTTTTTTTCGTGACCGGCACTCAGCCAGTGAGTGCACCGGTCAGTCCTATATAGGATCCGAACCCGCGGCAGGAGCGTCGCTGCACTGCCAGCGCAGCACACTACCAAGTGCGCCACGGGCTCGGCCCATGATGCTGAATTTTCTCAAATGCTTTTTCTGCATCTCTTGAGACAATCGTATAGTTTTTATCCTTGCTTTTGTTCATGTGGTGTATCACATTTATTGATATATGTATGTTGAACCATCCTTGCATCCCTGGGATGAAACCCACATGATCACAGTGTATAATCTTTGTGACGTGCTGTTGTATTCTGTTTGCTCATGTCTTGCTGGAGATTTTCGTGTCTATGTTCATCAAGGTTACTGACCTGTAATTTTCTTTTCGGTTGTTGTGTCTTTGTCTGATTTGGGGATCGGGATGATGCTGGCCTCATAGAATTAATTTAGGAGAACGGCCTCTGTTTCAATTTCTTGGAGTAGTCTGAAAAGGATGGTTGTTAATGCTTCTTTAAAACTTTGGTAGAATGCAGCAGTGAAGCCATCTGGTCCTGGGCTTTTCTGTGTTGGGGTACTGTTGATGACTGCATCATTCTCATTGCTTCTTATTGGTCTCTTCGGGTTCTGCATTTCTCCTTGGTTCAGTCTTAGTAGTTTACGGGTCTTCAGAAATCTATCCATTTCCTCCAGGTTTTCAAATTTGTTGGAGTATAGTTGTTCTGAACAATCTCTAATGATTCTTTGTATTTCTGTGGAATCGGTTGCAATGTCTCCCTTTCCATTTCTGATTTTTGTTATTCGGGCCTTCTCTCTTCTTTTCTAAGTAGTCTGGCCAACAGCTTGCGTAGTTTGTTTTTCCCCTGGGGAAAAAAAAAAAAAGCATTTTGCTTCATTGATTTTCTGCATCATTCTTTTGGTCTCTACTTCGTTTAGTTCGACTCTGTTCTTAATCATTGCTTTCCATCTACTAGTTTGGTGCTTAGATTGTTCTTGGTTTTCTACTTACTTGAGATTTAATGTTAGATTATTTGAAGTGTTTCCATTCTTTTGATGTAAGCGCTTTTTACCGGCAACTCATCTTTGACAAGGCCACCAAGAATATACACTAGGGAAAGGACGGCACCTTCAATAAATAGTGCTGGGGAAACCGGACATCCATGCGTAGAAAAGTCAAACTAGGCCCATACCTTTCACCATACACAAAATCAACTCGAAATGGATTAAAGACTCAAATATAAGAACTGAAACTATAAAACTCCTAGATGAAAACACAGGGGACATACTTCAGGATGTAGGACTGGACAAAGACTTTATGAATAAAACCCCAAAAGCACAAGCAGTAAAAGTAAACATATTGCAATGTATCAAACCATAAAGCTTCTGCACAGCAAAAGAAGGCACACAGACAAGGGGCTAATATCCAGACATATAAGCAACTCAAACAACCCAAGAGCACATAAACAAGTTATTCAATATTAAAATGGGCAGAGACAGTTTTCAAAGAAAGACATGAATTTTCATGGCTTTCCAGCAAAGGGGATCGTAAGTAAGGCCAGTCCACGGGAGTCTGCAGAGGTCGCAGCAACAGACCGTAGCTGAGCGTACAAGGACTGCTTCCTACAGAATGATGTGCATACAGCAACCCAGCCCGCTGGAGGTGCTGAGACAATCCAAACCTATTTCCAGACACTCATTCCCCCTACCTCCCTTACAAACCCTGTATTTATCGGATTCCTTGTTCTGACCTACCTTCGGGAAGTGCAGCCACTCTACAGCAGGGTTGGCTGAGGGGCACAAAAACAGGTTTATTGATAAAGAAATGGAGTGAGTAGAACACCAGGTAGAAGCTTTGTGCTGTGAATCTGAGAAACAATTTGAAACTTGCCTCAGAGGCACACACCCACTGTGCTGCCCCTGTATAATCTGAGGGACCTTCAGAATCCTGCCTACCTGCCAGAACCCTGCACGGCATGTCTCCCCACCCCCACCAGCCCAACTGCCCCCACCCCTCCCCCACTGCAGAATTCTGGAGAGCTACATTCTAAGCCTGTTGACATTTAAAATTGGACCCTGAGCATCTGCAGTTGACAGTTTGCTGTCCGGGTCCTGCGCTAGACTTTTCTCACTGTGGAGACTGCCGTGCCACTGTGGTCAGTCCCCAAGCCTATGGGGATGGCTTCAAAGGGAGGTAAGTCTGCAGGGTCTGGGGTGTGTTATCACACCCGTCACCCCTCAAACCCATGGGAGTTCAAATGTGACACTTGCCCTGGGACAGCTGGTTGGGTGGAAATAGAGGAAGAGAGAGCACCGGACTTACCCAAGGACATCTCACCCGGGAGACGGGGGAAGCCACTGGCATCCTGAGGCTGCAGGGGGAAGGGGGCTTCTCACAGGTGGATCCAGATGCCTCAGGAGAAACCTACCGGGTGATGAGAAAGGACACAGCAGTTGTACTGACTCTTTCCAGAAGGGAAACAGGTGACTTATGTTTCTAAGTCAACACAGGTCAACGTGTGTTTGTAGGCAATGGTGGACTGTGTCGTGCTTGTGCCACAGGGGGGCTCAAGAAGAAAGCCTGAGTCCTGCGTCCTTTCTTCAGACACCTGGGGCTTGTGCTATGGTACTGTCCTGAGGGATACAAACCGGAGTATTCCAGATCTTAGAGGAGTAGCGGGGAGAAACGGTCTCAGCCAGAAAACCGTTCAGTGGAACAGTTCTCTCTGACCAAGATTACCGTGAAATATCCCCTCCGTCAGTGAGGCTGGAGGTCACTCTAACTGCAGCAGTCCAGTCTCGGCTCACGTCTGCCCAGAGATGGCTTCTCATTCGGTCCAGATCGCTGTTGTCTCTGTTCACCAGGGACAGGGCAGCCAGAAACTGCAAACAAGATGGGGCTTGCTCTTCGCGGAGCTGTTCTGAATTGCTGTCCCTTTGGGGGACGCTCGGGTCTTCAGACCCATTCATCTTCCACCCTGTCTCATGGCCTGTCCTCTGCCCTTCGTTTCATGTGGAGATGAAGACTTTGTTCATACTCCATGTCTAGCCCATCGTGAACAGGGGACAGATGAGGCGTGCTGTCGGCTTTACAGTGGAAGGTTCTGAAAGGCTGGTTTCCTTCCCGAGAGAGGAAGCAGAGCAGCACACCATTAGGAAGATCTTCTATTATTATGACTGTTGTTATTCAAAGTTAGGACATATGTCCTGATCAGTTAGGACCATGTCCTATGGACCTTGCTCTCCGTGACTACGGTTGACCTGAAACCCTAGTGAACAGGGATGTACCCAGACAACTTTCCTGTCACACTGGCTCATGCCTGGTTCTTTGTGGGCCATCACTGAGAGCTCAAAGGAGAAGGATCACAGAAGGTCTCCATTATCCACGGCCAACTCTAACCATCAGCAGCTATTCAAATCTCTACGAACCTCCACTGGGAGCCGCAGGGCTCCGCATTTCCTGGCCTTTCTAGTCCTCTGCAGCCCTCTCTGGCTGTGCAGTGACAGGGTCTCAGGGAATTCATCATCTAACTCACAGACCACCTCCTGAGAACAGAGCTGCCTCAGTGACAGCACGAACGAACCACTGTGCATGGGGACAAGTGTGCCCCGAACCTGGCCTCTGTTCCATGCTTGCTGTGGGTGGTACCAGGAGAAGCACATCCTCACTGGGCTGCTGCATTATGGGGTTCCCTCAGGGCTCCTGGGCGATAGTTGAGGCACAGATTTTGTTCAAGTTCATTTGTTTGGGTTGTGAGGGCTTTATGAGGAGCATCAGGAAAAGGAGCACTGAGAAAGAGAAGGGCTCATAACCTTGTGAATCTGCTGGCTTCACATAGGTCACGTGGGGGGCGCCTGCAACTGGCACTGGAGAAGGTGCCCTTCATGGGGGTGTGCACACTGAGGGGCGTTGTGCCGCCAAGCAGAGTCCACCCCAACTCACATCTAGGGGCAATCCCACGAGGCTGGCGGGTCCACGTGCCGGGGACACCCTGGGGAGCTTCTCAGAGGCAAGGGAAGCTTAGGTGTTACTTCTTGACTGACGGGGGTCAGAGGATCTCAGTGAATGAGAAGCAAGTTCTCTAGTAGAATGATCCCCAACCCAAGGGGGAGCATGACATTCACTTGGGGGCAAACTGCACAATTCCCCGTCCTATGGCCCTCAAATGCTGGGATGCCTCGCTCTGGTTCACACTGACTCTAAGGGAAGGGAGAGCCTCCGTCCTGGTGGCCGCGTCCCCTGCTCATTCGCCCCTCTCCTTTGTCTCCACAGCATCTGCAGTGCTGGGGCCCAGCGTGACCCTGAACCCTCCGTTCACTTCCTTCCGTCCGCTGTTTCCCACGCCTGCTTCCGGCCCAGTCCCCGGGCCGCCCTGCGAGCAGCCCCCACCTGCCCTAGTGATGTCAGCGTTGCCTCCTGGTGGCCCCCTGGTGCGGTCTGCTTTCCCCAGGATGCCTCAGGGGACCGGAGCCGCTGGCCATGGCCCGAGTGGGGCCGGGGCTTTCAACATCATTGTCCCAGTCAGGACGCAAGGGGCTCCAGCAGAGCCCTCTCACACTCAGACCACTGTCCTGGCTCAGGCCCCCCTCAACTGGAGTGCTCCAGGGGCCCTCTGCGGGGGTGCTCAGTGTCCTGCTCCCCTGCTGTTGGCAGCTCCCGCTGTAGGGACCGTGATGCCTGCTGCATCCATCGGGGGCACGTGGGCTGGAGAGGGGTACTGGTTCCCAGGCCAGCCCCTTCCAGCTCCCCTTCCAGCAGCCCAGCTGGGTCCGACCGTGGTCCCAGGGAATGACGGGCCACGTCCACATGGGGCTGGTGGGGAGGGCGGCAAGGCCCCCTCCCAGGCCAAGGCCGCGCCAGAGGACTCCTGTAACCCCAGGAGTGTTTACGACAACTTCCGACGCTGGCAGCGCTTCAAGTCCCTGGCCCGCGGGCACCTGCCCCAGAGTCCTGATGCTGAAGCTCTGTCCTGCTTCCTCATGTGAGTGCCCTCCTTGGGGGATGGAGCTAATCCCACCGCTCCCACATGAAGGGGAACGAAGGACGGACGAGGAGGGCAGCCTATTTAGGGGAACTTGGATGAAGGTCACGTGGGCGACGGCCCATGCATTCTCAGCAGTTTAACTAATGTCCCACTCCGGTTCACGACGTACATTCATGAGCCTTAGGTCGACTGATCCCCAACACCCTGTGAGTCCACCAAACTTGGTTTTTAACAGTTACCATAATATGCACAGAAGGTAAAGGCCAGAGTGAGTTTCCGGTGTGACATGAGCCACAACTTGGATTCAGGTCTCTGCCTTCACCCGTGATTCCTCCCCGTGTCCTCTCATGCCCAGCACAGGACCTGAGTGAGGATGGCTTCGGGACGTCACATGGAGGGACTGGGGGGAGAAGGCACAGGCCACAGGAGGAGCCTTACACATGTACCCCCTCACTCTTCTGGAAAATTCTAGCGAGGAGACTGAGGTAGTCAAGCCACACATTGGGACCTGGTTGGGCCCCCATCACTGGGTTTGGATCCTGCGCAGAGTCGCCTTCTTTATCCCTGAATGCCTCCTAGACAGAGAGACAATTCCGCTTCATTCGGAGGGTGGGAAGATTGTCTGACTCATGTCTGATGCACTCAGCAGGGTCTCTGGCATGTGCTGTCCCTCGTTATTGTTGTTTTCGTATTATGATGATGATTACTATTACCGTCAACACTAAGAACAGGCAACCTAGAAGAGGACAGTGTTCCCAAAGTCACATGTCCCACCACAGGGAGTGAGGGGACCGTGAGCCCAGGAGCCCAGGACCAGGGGCTGAGGTGATGGGAGGCAGCGACGTCCGTAGCCAGGAGCGTTTGTCTTTCCCTCCCCAACACCTGCCTCCTTCCACCTGCAGGCCCTCGTGTTCCTGGGGCCATCACATGGAGCACGTATCCTAGTCCACGGGACACGGGACATGGCTGCATACCTGCCCCGCTCCCACACTGGCTGCCCTCCACGGGAAGCTGCACACAGTGTATAAATTAAAGGGGCCCCCAAATCCTTGTCCCCAGTGATTTCAGTGTCCCGCACATGCTGAGCAGTCGGAGTTCCCCTTGGACCAAAGTCCCAGGTGCCCTAGGCTGTCCTGAGTCCCTAAATGGAGCCACCGCCCCCAGGCCTTGCCCGGTCAGCTCAGGCACCGGTCTCCTTTGGTTCTGGATCCCCGCGCCTGCTCTGCACGCTGAGGGACTCTGACGCTGTGTCCCCAAGGGCTGCCTCTCTAGAGAGTCACCAGGAGCTGATTAAGTGCTCAGTCCTGGGGCCTTGGAACGGCCATTCTAGGCAGTTCTCGGTCAGCTCAGGCTGCCATAACAAAACGCCACAGGACAGGTGCTTTAGACAACAGACTTTCACGTCTCCCAGTTCAGGAAGCGGAAGTCCCAGATGAGGTCCCGGCAGATTCAGTTCCGGGCAAGGACTTTCCGCCTGGCTTTCGATGGCTGTGTCCCCACATCACAGGGAGTTCTGGTGTCTTTTCCTCTTCTCACACTCACAGGGACACAAATCCCATCACGGGGCCTCCCAATTATCTAATCTAAACCTGATGATCCCCAAAGGCTCCACCTCCAAATACCATCACATTGCAAGCTAGGGCCACAACATGTGAATTTTGGGGACACACACATTCAGTCCGTAACACACAATAATACTAAGGCCTCCAAGGGAAGTCAGAGAGGCCAAGCAGTCCCTTGGTGCTGAGGTTGACACATGTTGGTTGTCCTGGAGGCCGAAGAGCCCACACTGGGAGGACAGGCACAGGTGACAGGACAGGTGGGATGTGTGTGATGTGGCGGGGCACGGGTGTGGGCCGGTCAGCTGGGATGGGAGGAGGGCAGGGGCATTGTGACTGACACTGAGGACTTACAGCCCAGTGCTTCGGTCCCTGGCCCGGCTGAAGCCCACCATGAGCCTGGAGGACGGAGTGCGGCGGGCCATGCAGGAATGGCAGGGCACGAGCAATTATGACCGCATGAACTATTATGACATGGCAGCAAAGTGAGTCAGGGATGCAGGGCCTGAGGGGCTGTGGGGCGGGCTGAGGGTGGGTGAAAGGGGGAGGGGCTGGTGCGGTGGGCTCATCGGCAGGGATGCCGTGAGGAGGGGGATCCGCTAGGTCCGGCCCCTCCCTGGGGCCCTGCCTCCCCCGGGAAGCTCTCCATCCACCTGGGTGCTTGGGCTTCTCTCTCCTACCCACCCCGGAATCTCCGCCCTCCCCTGGCCTCGGGTCAAACCCTGCCCAGATGCTGAAACGGGGATGGGGAAGAGTAACCAGCACAGCCCAGTGGGGTTCGGCTCCAGCTGTGGGGACCCTGCAGGAGGGAAGCTAGTGACTACTGACAAAGTCGGGACCACGTCTCCTCATGAAAAGTGGCCAGAAATAGGTCACCTGCCATCCCAGAATGGGCTGGGGCAGAAGAGCTTGGGCAGGGGAAGCCAGCACCTCACACACCCCCAGACACGTCTCTGGCCTCCCTGCCTTTGCTGCACGGCAATCCACTCCGTGAACACCAATCACCCTCACAGAAAATGCCCCCTCTCCTCTCAGCTGAGCTCCCACTTCCTGCAACATCTCCGGGGCCCTTCTCTCCCAGGCTATTGTCAGGGGCTCACAGTACCAGCCCAGGATTCCCGGATCCGGGCAAGGATTCCTCATGTCATTTGCAGTCAGTCACATCCCTGACCTAGCTTCTGGCTGTCAGCTCTTCTGAGTGGCCCTGGGCAGGGATAGGAGGAGCAGGGTCCCCTGAGGGCCGGGCCTGGGTCACACAGGCCTTCATTCAGGAAGACCCCCTGGATGTTTTCTGCCCTGCAGGTGTAGGTGAGCCAGCGTACCCCTGCAACTGTTCCGCAGGTGGGGGAGCAGCCCGGCCCACCCAAAGCCCTTCCTCCCCCATCCCTGGCCAGGCCTCCCTCTCAGCATGGCTATGGCTCTCCCTCTGCCCGCCAGGTTCATGGAATTTGAAGCTGAGGAGGAGATGCAGCTCCGGGTGCTGCAGTGTGTGAAGGGGCCCCAGGGCCTGCCTCCTCCAGCCCCACCAAAGCTTGCTCCTCCAGGGCCACCAGTCCCCAACACTGTGCCACGGTCAGGTACGGCAAGCATATTCCCACAGGAGCCAATACAAAGGCCTAAGGGGGCCTGCGGAGGCCTTGTGCCCTCATCTTGTCCCTTTCCTGTAAGGGGAGGGGGCGCTTGCTCTTTCAGCGAGAGCAGCCAGTGAGAACCTGGGGCTCCACTGCCCTGGATCAGGAACTAGGTATTGGCCTGGTCCAGTAGTTTCGTAGCTGCTATCGGCCTTGGCTGTCCAGGACCCAATGTACAGTCTTCCCAGGAAGCAGTGCTGGGTGGGGAGACGTCCCAGAATCTTGGTGGCTCCAAAGTCTTTCCAGGTAACTCAGTCTCACATGACCCACCTCGGGTAGTGTATCCTCCCACGGGGCCTGACGTGCAGCCTGGACCCATTTCATGGCCCTCAGTTCCAACCTCCCCCCAGTGTGGCTGGAGGTGGCCGCTACAGCCCAGCCACGCACCTGTCCTCCCTCCTGTCCTAGGGTGTGCTCCCAGGAAGGCTGGCCGCAGGGCACCATCCACTCGCCCGCTGTCATGCAGACCCCAGCAGCTGACCCAGGCCAAGGCACCCAAGGAGATCCCACCAGAAGCTGTCCAGGAGTATGTGGATATCATGGAGGCACTGCTGGGGCCTCATGCAAATTGGGAGGATGAAGATATCGAGGAGCAGCAGGAGCAGGACGGGACTGACCCGGACCCAGGTCTCCTGAGCTACATTAACAAGCTGTGCTCCCAGGAAGACTTCATCACCAAGGTGGGCTGGCTTGGAGCCCTCGTGTGGGGGAGGTTTTCTGGGGAACGGCAGTCCCAGCCCCATGGAATTCAGTTCTATTCATCCCTCAGCTACGGAGCAGTGTGTGTGTGAGAGACAGAGAAAGTCTGTGTGTAGCTGCTAGTGGCCATGAGTTAGAACGACCCTGCTGTGTGGACAGGAGAGACAGGCATTACTTTCTGCTTCTCCTCGAGGTCCCCCTGGCTGCAGTTCACTCCCTGCCAAAGACACTCATGCCCCTTTCCCCCTGCTCCAGGTGGAGGCCATCGTCCACCCCCGATTCCTGGCAGCTTTGCTTTCCCCAGACCCAAACTTGGATCCCTTGGCTCTGACTGAGGTGCTGGAGCAGGAAGAAGGACTCACCCTAGCACAGGTAACACACGGGAGACAGGGACACCAGGGCACCCAGGGGAGAAAGGGCCAGCAGATCTCCTAGGGGAGGGAAGGGCACCAGGCAAACGAGGGGGAACACGTGACCCTGTGCCCCTGAAGCCCACGTGATTTTGTCTAGTCTTACCCTGCTGGGGGTGCATGGCCTCCGGAGGGGAACCGCCTGGGTCAGAGGAGTAGGTGCAGAAGAGCAGGAACGAGAGGACAGAGCCAGGGAGGGAGGGCAGGGGGCGAAGCTGGAAGGAGGCCCAGCAGGGCACAGCACAGTCACAGTCCCTGCCTCTGACACCAAGCCAAGCCTCCTCTCACCTTCGCCACCTCCCGCCCAAATGCAGGGTTCTCCACCATCCTGCCAGCCCCTCCCCACACCTGGGGCAGAGCCAGTGAGTGCCACTTTGCTCCCCCCAGCTGGTGGAAAAGCGCCTCGCGGCCCCGAATGACGCAGGAGGTGTGGGGGCCACCCCAGCTCATGGCGCACCCCAATTGGAGTCACATCCTAAGACTGCAGCTGGCCAAGGAGGAGAGCGCGAAGACCGTGGCCCCCAAGGAGGGGTCATCACAGAAACCTGCCCAGCAGAGGCGGCTTCCCATGACCCTCGACCGCGCAGCCGAGACAACCCCGACCTGCCCAGGCCCAAGGAGCCTGCCCTCTGGCCAGATCATCAGGAGTCACGCAAGCTGAGGGCTGCCCATCTCAGCTCCCCTCCCCAGGGCCACAGACCCTCCTCGCCTGGTCTCCGGGGAGCCTGTCCTGTTATGCCTGCGCAGGGCCCGGCAGTCAGGTCCAGTGAAGTCGAGGAGGACCTCCCCAGCCTGGACTTCCTCCTGACCTTGCAGTACAGCCTGCAGCCCTGGGGGCTGTCCCTGAGCCCCGTCCCTGCTCGGCGTCTGGCTCGACCCTCACGTCCTCAAAAGCGGAGGGGCGACCCATTGGTCTCTGGGAGGAGGAAGAAGCAGCACTACAGCCAGTAGGGGCCGTGGGCCGGCCTCTCAGGGGTGCCAGTCCCTCTGGACTGGATTTGACCCTCACTGCATCCTGTGGCCCGAGGGATCCCGAGCTCCCATCACCCAGTGCTGACCCAGCTGCTCCTCAGCTACGGGCAGGGTGGGGGAGGCAGGACAGGGGAGAGAGGGTGGGGGGGTCTGGATGGGGAATTGGGGTGGGGGAGGGGGGCCTGTTTGGGGGATGAGGGTGGGGGAGAGGCGAGGCACAGGTCCGGGAGGCAGCACGTTGGGGGCGTTGTATGTAATGGGGGTTTGTATACAAGTGTGAATAAAAGTGGTATTGTTGGGAAATGCCCTGGGACTACTGCCTCTGTTCTCATGTCTGTGCC
Source organism: Cynocephalus volans (assembly GCF_027409185.1). NCBI lineage: Eukaryota > Metazoa > Chordata > Mammalia > Dermoptera > Cynocephalidae > Cynocephalus > Cynocephalus volans. Next base: position 158,329,043 of record NC_084465.1, read on the forward strand.
ACTAAGTGGAGACAGGCCTGTGAGGAAGGAAGGATCTGGGAGATGCCAGGCTCCAAGGACCCACCGGTGCCCGACCATCAACTCCTTCTCTAGATTCTGAGATCTGATTCCTCCCCCAGGACCCATGTGGGATCCTTGACTAAAAGGGTGTCGGCCCCCACATGCAGAGCTGTGGTCATGGGGTGGGGGTGTCCCAGCAACAGTGGCAGGTGGGCAAAACCGTCCAGCACCACGGTGGCCTGGCTGTCTGCTAGGGGGAGGAAGGGGCCATGTCTGGGCGTCTCCTGCCCATCCACCCACGGAGCTCGCTGGTTAGCCCCCAGATGCTCCTCTGCACCTTTCCTCCCCTGTCCCACGTCAGCAGCATCCATGTCCCACCCGCCCCTGTGCCTTTGTGAAGTGTGAAGGAAGCTAACTCTTGGTGGCGGGTCAGCTGGCTGCTGCCCCTCCTATTCCCAGGTGGGTCTCCACATTGGAGAAGGCCTCAGAGCTTGGCTAGATTAAGACGGCGTGGTGTGAAGCCGCACACCACGGCCCTCAAGCCCAGAAGCTTCCAGAACATCATGCCATGCAGGTCCTCGTTGGGGGCATCCTCACGGGAACCCACTACTGTCCCTGCTGTCCAGCTCAGCGCACACATCAGGCGCTGAGGGAAAACGCGGGGATCGAAGGCTGGAGCCCTGGACCCACTCCTCACTAGTTCCCTGACTCTTCCACATTCAGAGCTGTCCTCAGGAGCCCCTCTTAGGTTTTAGGAATGTGGAGCAAGTCGTGTTTGGAGGGGACTTGGCCCATGCCCTAGTACGTGTGGGCACTCAGTCGAGCACAGGCATCATCTCGGTCACACCTCGGGGCTCCTGCTGCTACTCCTGTCCTCGCCACCTGACTGCTGTCTGTCCTGGGGCCCTTTTGTGGTTGAACAGTTCCCAGGAGGAGGCACAACCTCTGCTTCCCCAGCACCGTGCCCTGCCTCAACCTTACAATCTGCCCCTGACCCTGTACAGTGGGGCCAGCTGGAGGGCTGTTACAGTCACAATGTCGTGTCCCCCAAATCCGCATGTTGAAGCCCTAAGCCCCATCGTGATGGTATCTGGGGGTGGTGCCTTTGGGAGGTTGTTGGGGTAAGAGGAGATCAGAGGGTGGAGCCCTAATGACGGGGATTAGCGCCCTTATAAGAAGAGGAGGAGACACCAGAACTCTCTCTTCCCCATGTGATGACACAGCAGGAAAGGGAAATCAAAACGGAAAACCAACAATTATAACTCTCACCATGGTCCACAGATTCTCAGTAATGAATCTCGGTATTAATTCCATAGTATCTAACTTTCACCTATACTTTGGAGTAGTGTAAAATTCCCCGAACTAGAGGCAGGCTAGGTGTTGTGAGTGGTCATGTTTTCAAATGCAAGTTCAAGTTCTCCTGACTTTGGATTGGACTGAGGAGGAACATGGGCACTCGACAATAGCTAATGCACACTGCAAGGAGCCAGTTGGCCAAATCCCCATCTCTCTCCCGTAACTGCTTAATAGCCTTTACTTACTATGACGTGGTCTCAAGTGACTCCGGGGGTTCATAAAGGTAAATGAGAAGTAGTCACCCAACCTGGTGTGAGAATACTGCATGCAAATGACAGTCAGGAATCGAGGCTGTCTGGATCACAGCCCTCTGAAACCTCATTCACCGTGGCAACTGCATTATTTTAAATGGAGACAGCAAAGTAACTAGGTCCTACATCCAGAAGTCACAAGATTAGCTCACCGGTGAACCGGCAGTTTGAGAGTTGTGGGAGTTCCAAAGCTCCATAAAGACTTGGTACCTTCTACAGATTTGAGGTCTAGTTTGAAGTCAGGTAGTATAATGCCTCTGGTTTTATTTTATTTTTTTGCTCAGGACTGCTTTGGCTATTGGGGTCTTTTGTTGTTCCATATGAATTTAGGATTGTTTTTTCTATTTCTGTGAAGAATGTCATTGGTATTTTGATGGGGATTGCACCGAATCTGTAGATCACTTTTGGTATTATGGACATTTTCACAACATTAATTCTTCCAATCCATGAACAAGGAATGTCTTTCCACCTCTCTTGGTGTCCTCTTTCTTTCAGCAGAGTTTTGTAGTTCTCATTGTAGAGATCTTTCACCTCTTTGGTTAAATTTATTCCTACGTATTTTATTCTTCTCAGAGTTATTGTAAATGGGCTGGCTTTCTTCTTCTTCTTTTTTTTTTTTTTCCCCTGCTTATTTGTTGTTGCCGTATAAGAATATTCCCAATTTTTATGCATTGATTTTGTATCCTGCACAGTACTGAATTTGTTTAGGAGCTCTAGGAGTTTTTTGGTAGAGGTTATGGATTTTTCTATATGTAGGATCACGTCCAATCCTGTGAAACGTGACGTTTTGATTTTGTCTTTTCCACTGTGGATGCCCTTTCTTTCTTTCTCTTGCCTGATTGCTCTGGCTAGTACTTCCAATGCTATGTTAAATAGGAGTGGTGAGAGTGAGCATCCTTCTCTTATTCCTGTTCCTGAAGGAAAAGCTTTCAATTTTTCCCCATTCAGGACAATGTTGGCAGTGTGATTTTCATATATGGCTTTTATTGGGTTGACATATGTTCCTTCTATACCTACTTAGTTAAGGGTCTTTATCATGAAGGGATGATGCTGAATTTTCTTTTTTTCTTTTTTTTTTTTTTTTTTCATGACCGGCACTCAGCCAGTGAGTGCACCGGTCAGTCCTATATAGGATCCGAACCCGCGGCAGGAGCGTCGCTGCACTGCCAGCGCAGCACACTACCAAGTGCGCCACGGGCTCGGCCCATGATGCTGAATTTTCTCAAATGCTTTTTCTGCATCTCTTGAGACAATCGTATAGTTTTTATCCTTGCTTTTGTTCATGTGGTGTATCACATTTATTGATATATGTATGTTGAACCATCCTTGCATCCCTGGGATGAAACCCACATGATCACAGTGTATAATCTTTGTGACGTGCTGTTGTATTCTGTTTGCTCATGTCTTGCTGGAGATTTTCGTGTCTATGTTCATCAAGGTTACTGACCTGTAATTTTCTTTTCGGTTGTTGTGTCTTTGTCTGATTTGGGGATCGGGATGATGCTGGCCTCATAGAATTAATTTAGGAGAACGGCCTCTGTTTCAATTTCTTGGAGTAGTCTGAAAAGGATGGTTGTTAATGCTTCTTTAAAACTTTGGTAGAATGCAGCAGTGAAGCCATCTGGTCCTGGGCTTTTCTGTGTTGGGGTACTGTTGATGACTGCATCATTCTCATTGCTTCTTATTGGTCTCTTCGGGTTCTGCATTTCTCCTTGGTTCAGTCTTAGTAGTTTACGGGTCTTCAGAAATCTATCCATTTCCTCCAGGTTTTCAAATTTGTTGGAGTATAGTTGTTCTGAACAATCTCTAATGATTCTTTGTATTTCTGTGGAATCGGTTGCAATGTCTCCCTTTCCATTTCTGATTTTTGTTATTCGGGCCTTCTCTCTTCTTTTCTAAGTAGTCTGGCCAACAGCTTGCGTAGTTTGTTTTTCCCCTGGGGAAAAAAAAAAAAGCATTTTGCTTCATTGATTTTCTGCATCATTCTTTTGGTCTCTACTTCGTTTAGTTCGACTCTGTTCTTAATCATTGCTTTCCATCTACTAGTTTGGTGCTTAGATTGTTCTTGGTTTTCTACTTACTTGAGATTTAATGTTAGATTGTTTGAAGTGTTTCCATTCTTTTGATGTAAGCGCTTTTTACCGGCAACTCATCTTTGACAAGGCCACCAAGAATATACACTAGGGAAAGGACGGCACCTTCAATAAATAGTGCTGGGGAAACCGGACATCCATGCGTAGAAAAGTCAAACTAGGCCCATACCTTTCACCATACACAAAATCAACTCGAAATGGATTAAAGACTCAAATATAAGAACTGAAACTATAAAACTCCTAGATGAAAACACAGGGGACATACTTCAGGATGTAGGACTGGACAAAGACTTTATGAATAAAACCCCAAAAGCACAAGCAGTAAAAGTAAACATATTGCAATGTATCAAACCATAAAGCTTCTGCACAGCAAAAGAAGGCACACAGACAAGGGGCTAATATCCAGACATATAAGCAACTCAAACAACCCAAGAGCACATAAACAAGTTATTCAATATTAAAATGGGCAGAGACAGTTTTCAAAGAAAGACATGAATTTTCATGGCTTTCCAGCAAAGGGGATCGTAAGTAAGGCCAGTCCACGGGAGTCTGCAGAGGTCGCAGCAACAGACCGTAGCTGAGCGTACAAGGACTGCTTCCTACAGAATGATGTGCATACAGCAACCCAGCCCGCTGGAGGTGCTGAGACAATCCAAACCTATTTCCAGACACTCATTCCCCCTACCTCCCTTACAAACCCTGTATTTATCGGATTCCTTGTTCTGACCTACCTTCGGGAAGTGCAGCCACTCTACAGCAGGGTTGGCTGAGGGGCACAAAAACAGGTTTATTGATAAAGAAATGGAGTGAGTAGAACACCAGGTAGAAGCTTTGTGCTGTGAATCTGAGAAACAATTTGAAACTTGCCTCAGAGGCACACACCCACTGTGCTGCCCCTGTATAATCTGAGGGACCTTCAGAATCCTGCCTACCTGCCAGAACCCTGCACGGCATGTCTCCCCACCCCCACCAGCCCAACTGCCCCCACCCCTCCCCCACTGCAGAATTCTGGAGAGCTACATTCTAAGCCTGTTGACATTTAAAATTGGACCCTGAGCATCTGCAGTTGACAGTTTGCTGTCCGGGTCCTGCGCTAGACTTTTCTCACTGTGGAGACTGCCGTGCCACTGTGGTCAGTCCCCAAGCCTATGGGGATGGCTTCAAAGGGAGGTAAGTCTGCAGGGTCTGGGGTGTGTTATCACACCCGTCACCCCTCAAACCCATGGGAGTTCAAATGTGACACTTGCCCTGGGACAGCTGGTTGGGTGGAAATAGAGGAAGAGAGAGCACCGGACTTACCCAAGGACATCTCACCCGGGAGACGGGGGAAGCCACTGGCATCCTGAGGCTGCAGGGGGAAGGGGGCTTCTCACAGGTGGATCCAGATGCCTCAGGAGAAACCTACCGGGTGATGAGAAAGGACACAGCAGTTGTACTGACTCTTTCCAGAAGGGAAACAGGTGACTTATGTTTCTAAGTCAACACAGGTCAACGTGTGTTTGTAGGCAATGGTGGACTGTGTCGTGCTTGTGCCACAGGGGGGCTCAAGAAGAAAGCCTGAGTCCTGCGTCCTTTCTTCAGACACCTGGGGCTTGTGCTATGGTACTGTCCTGAGGGATACAAACCGGAGTATTCCAGATCTTAGAGGAGTAGCGGGGAGAAACGGTCTCAGCCAGAAAACCGTTCAGTGGAACAGTTCTCTCTGACCAAGATTACCGTGAAATATCCCCTCCGTCAGTGAGGCTGGAGGTCACTCTAACTGCAGCAGTCCAGTCTCGGCTCACGTCTGCCCAGAGATGGCTTCTCATTCGGTCCAGATCGCTGTTGTCTCTGTTCACCAGGGACAGGGCAGCCAGAAACTGCAAACAAGATGGGGCTTGCTCTTCGCGGAGCTGTTCTGAATTGCTGTCCCTTTGGGGGACGCTCGGGTCTTCAGACCCATTCATCTTCCACCCTGTCTCATGGCCTGTCCTCTGCCCTTCGTTTCATGTGGAGATGAAGACTTTGTTCATACTCCATGTCTAGCCCATCGTGAACAGGGGACAGATGAGGCGTGCTGTCGGCTTTACAGTGGAAGGTTCTGAAAGGCTGGTTTCCTTCCCGAGAGAGGAAGCAGAGCAGCACACCATTAGGAAGATCTTCTATTATTATGACTGTTGTTATTCAAAGTTAGGACATATGTCCTGATCAGTTAGGACCATGTCCTATGGACCTTGCTCTCCGTGACTACGGTTGACCTGAAACCCTAGTGAACAGGGATGTACCCAGACAACTTTCCTGTCACACTGGCTCATGCCTGGTTCTTTGTGGGCCATCACTGAGAGCTCAAAGGAGAAGGATCACAGAAGGTCTCCATTATCCACGGCCAACTCTAACCATCAGCAGCTATTCAAATCTCTACGAACCTCCACTGGGAGCCGCAGGGCTCCGCATTTCCTGGCCTTTCTAGTCCTCTGCAGCCCTCTCTGGCTGTGCAGTGACAGGGTCTCAGGGAATTCATCATCTAACTCACAGACCACCTCCTGAGAACAGAGCTGCCTCAGTGACAGCACGAACGAACCACTGTGCATGGGGACAAGTGTGCCCCGAACCTGGCCTCTGTTCCATGCTTGCTGTGGGTGGTACCAGGAGAAGCACATCCTCACTGGGCTGCTGCATTATGGGGTTCCCTCAGGGCTCCTGGGCGATAGTTGAGGCACAGATTTTGTTCAAGTTCATTTGTTTGGGTTGTGAGGGCTTTATGAGGAGCATCAGGAAAAGGAGCACTGAGAAAGAGAAGGGCTCATAACCTTGTGAATCTGCTGGCTTCACATAGGTCACGTGGGGGGCGCCTGCAACTGGCACTGGAGAAGGTGCCCTTCATGGGGGTGTGCACACTGAGGGGCGTTGTGCCGCCAAGCAGAGTCCACCCCAACTCACATCTAGGGGCAATCCCACGAGGCTGGCGGGTCCACGTGCCGGGGACACCCTGGGGAGCTTCTCAGAGGCAAGGGAAGCTTAGGTGTTACTTCTTGACTGACGGGGGTCAGAGGATCTCAGTGAATGAGAAGCAAGTTCTCTAGTAGAATGATCCCCAACCCAAGGGGGAGCATGACATTCACTTGGGGGCAAACTGCACAATTCCCCGTCCTATGGCCCTCAAATGCTGGGATGCCTCGCTCTGGTTCACACTGACTCTAAGGGAAGGGAGAGCCTCCGTCCTGGTGGCCGCGTCCCCTGCTCATTCGCCCCTCTCCTTTGTCTCCACAGCATCTGCAGTGCTGGGGCCCAGCGTGACCCTGAACCCTCCGTTCACTTCCTTCCGTCCGCTGTTTCCCACGCCTGCTTCCGGCCCAGTCCCCGGGCCGCCCTGCGAGCAGCCCCCACCTGCCCTAGTGATGTCAGCGTTGCCTCCTGGTGGCCCCCTGGTGCGGTCTGCTTTCCCCAGGATGCCTCAGGGGACCGGAGCCGCTGGCCATGGCCCGAGTGGGGCCGGGGCTTTCAACATCATTGTCCCAGTCAGGACGCAAGGGGCTCCAGCAGAGCCCTCTCACACTCAGACCACTGTCCTGGCTCAGGCCCCCCTCAACTGGAGTGCTCCAGGGGCCCTCTGCGGGGGTGCTCAGTGTCCTGCTCCCCTGCTGTTGGCAGCTCCCGCTGTAGGGACCGTGATGCCTGCTGCATCCATCGGGGGCACGTGGGCTGGAGAGGGGTACTGGTTCCCAGGCCAGCCCCTTCCAGCTCCCCTTCCAGCAGCCCAGCTGGGTCCGACCGTGGTCCCAGGGAATGACGGGCCACGTCCACATGGGGCTGGTGGGGAGGGCGGCAAGGCCCCCTCCCAGGCCAAGGCCGCGCCAGAGGACTCCTGTAACCCCAGGAGTGTTTACGACAACTTCCGACGCTGGCAGCGCTTCAAGTCCCTGGCCCGCGGGCACCTGCCCCAGAGTCCTGATGCTGAAGCTCTGTCCTGCTTCCTCATGTGAGTGCCCTCCTTGGGGGATGGAGCTAATCCCACCGCTCCCACATGAAGGGGAACGAAGGACGGACGAGGAGGGCAGCCTATTTAGGGGAACTTGGATGAAGGTCACGTGGGCGACGGCCCATGCATTCTCAGCAGTTTAACTAATGTCCCACTCCGGTTCACGACGTACATTCATGAGCCTTAGGTCGACTGATCCCCAACACCCTGTGAGTCCACCAAACTTGGTTTTTAACAGTTACCATAATATGCACAGAAGGTAAAGGCCAGAGTGAGTTTCCGGTGTGACATGAGCCACAACTTGGATTCAGGTCTCTGCCTTCACCCGTGATTCCTCCCCGTGTCCTCTCATGCCCAGCACAGGACCTGAGTGAGGATGGCTTCGGGACGTCACATGGAGGGACTGGGGGGAGAAGGCACAGGCCACAGGAGGAGCCTTACACATGTACCCCCTCACTCTTCTGGAAAATTCTAGCGAGGAGACTGAGGTAGTCAAGCCACACATTGGGACCTGGTTGGGCCCCCATCACTGGGTTTGGATCCTGCGCAGAGTCGCCTTCTTTATCCCTGAATGCCTCCTAGACAGAGAGACAATTCCGCTTCATTCGGAGGGTGGGAAGATTGTCTGACTCATGTCTGATGCACTCAGCAGGGTCTCTGGCATGTGCTGTCCCTCGTTATTGTTGTTTTCGTATTATGATGATGATTACTATTACGGTCAACACTAAGAACAGGCAACCTAGAAGAGGACAGTGTTCCCAAAGTCACATGTCCCACCACAGGGAGTGAGGGGACCGTGAGCCCAGGAGCCCAGGACCAGGGGCTGAGGTGATGGGAGGCAGCGACGTCCGTAGCCAGGAGCGTTTGTCTTTCCCTCCCCAACACCTGCCTCCTTCCACCTGCAGGCCCTCGTGTTCCTGGGGCCATCACATGGAGCACGTATCCTAGTCCACGGGACACGGGACATGGCTGCATACCTGCCCCGCTCCCACACTGGCTGCCCTCCACGGGAAGCTGCACACAGTGTATAAATTAAAGGGGCCCCCAAATCCTTGTCCCCAGTGATTTCAGTGTCCCGCACATGCTGAGCAGTCGGAGTTCCCCTTGGACCAAAGTCCCAGGTGCCCTAGGCTGTCCTGAGTCCCTAAATGGAGCCACCGCCCCCAGGCCTTGCCCGGTCAGCTCAGGCACCGGTCTCCTTTGGTTCTGGATCCCCGCGCCTGCTCTGCACGCTGAGGGACTCTGACGCTGTGTCCCCAAGGGCTGCCTCTCTAGAGAGTCACCAGGAGCTGATTAAGTGCTCAGTCCTGGGGCCTTGGAACGGCCATTCTAGGCAGTTCTCGGTCAGCTCAGGCTGCCATAACAAAACGCCACAGGACAGGTGCTTTAGACAACAGACTTTCACGTCTCCCAGTTCAGGAAGCGGAAGTCCCAGATGAGGTCCCGGCAGATTCAGTTCCGGGCAAGGACTTTCCGCCTGGCTTTCGATGGCTGTGTCCCCACATCACAGGGAGTTCTGGTGTCTTTTCCTCTTCTCACACTCACAGGGACACAAATCCCATCACGGGGCCTCCCAATTATCTAATCTAAACCTGATGATCCCCAAAGGCTCCACCTCCAAATACCATCACATTGCAAGCTAGGGCCACAACATGTGAATTTTGGGGACACACACATTCAGTCCGTAACACACAATAATACTAAGGCCTCCAAGGGAAGTCAGAGAGGCCAAGCAGTCCCTTGGTGCTGAGGTTGACACATGTTGGTTGTCCTGGAGGCCGAAGAGCCCACACTGGGAGGACAGGCACAGGTGACAGGACAGGTGGGATGTGTGTGATGTGGCGGGGCACGGGTGTGGGCCGGTCAGCTGGGATGGGAGGAGGGCAGGGGCATTGTGACTGACACTGAGGACTTACAGCCCAGTGCTTCGGTCCCTGGCCCGGCTGAAGCCCACCATGAGCCTGGAGGACGGAGTGCGGCGGGCCATGCAGGAATGGCAGGGCACGAGCAATTATGACCGCATGAACTATTATGACATGGCAGCAAAGTGAGTCAGGGATGCAGGGCCTGAGGGGCTGTGGGGCGGGCTGAGGGTGGGTGAAAGGGGGAGGGGCTGGTGCGGTGGGCTCATCGGCAGGGATGCCGTGAGGAGGGGGATCCGCTAGGTCCGGCCCCTCCCTGGGGCCCTGCCTCCCCCGGGAAGCTCTCCATCCACCTGGGTGCTTGGGCTTCTCTCTCCTACCCACCCCGGAATCTCCGCCCTCCCCTGGCCTCGGGTCAAACCCTGCCCAGATGCTGAAACGGGGATGGGGAAGAGTAACCAGCACAGCCCAGTGGGGTTCGGCTCCAGCTGTGGGGACCCTGCAGGAGGGAAGCTAGTGACTACTGACAAAGTCGGGACCACGTCTCCTCATGAAAAGTGGCCAGAAATAGGTCACCTGCCATCCCAGAATGGGCTGGGGCAGAAGAGCTTGGGCAGGGGAAGCCAGCACCTCACACACCCCCAGACACGTCTCTGGCCTCCCTGCCTTTGCTGCACGGCAATCCACTCCGTGAACACCAATCACCCTCACAGAAAATGCCCCCTCTCCTCTCAGCTGAGCTCCCACTTCCTGCAACATCTCCGGGGCCCTTCTCTCCCAGGCTATTGTCAGGGGCTCACAGTACCAGCCCAGGATTCCCGGATCCGGGCAAGGATTCCTCATGTCATTTGCAGTCAGTCACATCCCTGACCTAGCTTCTGGCTGTCAGCTCTTCTGAGTGGCCCTGGGCAGGGATAGGAGGAGCAGGGTCCCCTGAGGGCCGGGCCTGGGTCACACAGGCCTTCATTCAGGAAGACCCCCTGGATGTTTTCTGCCCTGCAGGTGTAGGTGAGCCAGCGTACCCCTGCAACTGTTCCGCAGGTGGGGGAGCAGCCCGGCCCACCCAAAGCCCTTCCTCCCCCATCCCTGGCCAGGCCTCCCTCTCAGCATGGCTATGGCTCTCCCTCTGCCCGCCAGGTTCATGGAATTTGAAGCTGAGGAGGAGATGCAGCTCCGGGTGCTGCAGTGTGTGAAGGGGCCCCAGGGCCTGCCTCCTCCAGCCCCACCAAAGCTTGCTCCTCCAGGGCCACCAGTCCCCAACACTGTGCCACGGTCAGGTACGGCAACCATATTCCCACAGGAGCCAATACAAAGGCCTAAGGGGGCCTGCGGAGGCCTTGTGCCCTCATCTTGTCCCTTTCCTGTAAGGGGAGGGGGCGCTTGCTCTTTCAGCGAGAGCAGCCAGTGAGAACCTGGGGCTCCACTGCCCTGGATCAGGAACTAGGTATTGGCCTGGTCCAGTAGTTTCGTAGCTGCTATCGGCCTTGGCTGTCCAGGACCCAATGTACAGTCTTCCCAGGAAGCAGTGCTGGGTGGGGAGACGTCCCAGAATCTTGGTGGCTCCAAAGTCTTTCCAGGTAACTCAGTCTCACATGACCCACCTCGGGTAGTGTATCCTCCCACGGGGCCTGACGTGCAGCCTGGACCCATTTCATGGCCCTCAGTTCCAACCTCCCCCCAGTGTGGCTGGAGGTGGCCGCTACAGCCCAGCCACGCACCTGTCCTCCCTCCTGTCCTAGGGTGTGCTCCCAGGAAGGCTGGCCGCAGGGCACCATCCACTCGCCCGCTGTCATGCAGACCCCAGCAGCTGACCCAGGCCAAGGCACCCAAGGAGATCCCACCAGAAGCTGTCCAGGAGTATGTGGATATCATGGAGGCACTGCTGGGGCCTCATGCAAATTGGGAGGATGAAGATATCGAGGAGCAGCAGGAGCAGGACGGGACTGACCCGGACCCAGGTCTCCTGAGCTACATTAACAAGCTGTGCTCCCAGGAAGACTTCATCACCAAGGTGGGCTGGCTTGGAGCCCTCGTGTGGGGGAGGTTTTCTGGGGAACGGCAGTCCCAGCCCCATGGAATTCAGTTCTATTCATCCCTCAGCTACGGAGCAGTGTGTGTGTGAGAGACAGAGAAAGTCTGTGTGTAGCTGCTAGTGGCCATGAGTTAGAACGACCCTGCTGTGTGGACAGGAGAGACAGGCATTACTTTCTGCTTCTCCTCGAGGTCCCCCTGGCTGCAGTTCACTCCCTGCCAAAGACACTCATGCCCCTTTCCCCCTGCTCCAGGTGGAGGCCATCGTCCACCCCCGATTCCTGGCAGCTTTGCTTTCCCCAGACCCAAACTTGGATCCCTTGGCTCTGACTGAGGTGCTGGAGCAGGAAGAAGGACTCACCCTAGCACAGGTAACACACGGGAGACAGGGACACCAGGGCACCCAGGGGAGAAAGGGCCAGCAGATCTCCTAGGGGAGGGAAGGGCACCAGGCAAACGAGGGGGAACACGTGACCCTGTGCCCCTGAAGCCCACGTGATTTTGTCTAGTCTTACCCTGCTGGGGGTGCATGGCCTCCGGAGGGGAACCGCCTGGGTCAGAGGAGTAGGTGCAGAAGAGCAGGAACGAGAGGACAGAGCCAGGGAGGGAGGGCAGGGGGCGAAGCTGGAAGGAGGCCCAGCAGGGCACAGCACAGTCACAGTCCCTGCCTCTGACACCAAGCCAAGCCTCCTCTCACCTTCGCCACCTCCCGCCCAAATGCAGGGTTCTCCACCATCCTGCCAGCCCCTCCCCACACCTGGGGCAGAGCCAGTGAGTGCCACTTTGCTCCCCCCAGCTGGTGGAAAAGCGCCTCGCGGCCCCGAATGACGCAGGAGGTGTGGGGGCCACCCCAGCTCATGGCGCACCCCAATTGGAGTCACATCCTAAGACTGCAGCTGGCCAAGGAGGAGAGCGCGAAGACCGTGGCCCCCAAGGAGGGGTCATCACAGAAACCTGCCCAGCAGAGGCGGCTTCCCATGACCCTCGACCGCGCAGCCGAGACAACCCCGACCTGCCCAGGCCCAAGGAGCCTGCCCTCTGGCCAGATCATCAGGAGTCACGCAAGCTGAGGGCTGCCCATCTCAGCTCCCCTCCCCAGGGCCACAGACCCTCCTCGCCTGGTCTCCGGGGAGCCTGTCCTGTTATGCCTGCGCAGGGCCCGGCAGTCAGGTCCAGTGAAGTCGAGGAGGACCTCCCCAGCCTGGACTTCCTCCTGACCTTGCAGTACAGCCTGCAGCCCTGGGGGCTGTCCCTGAGCCCCGTCCCTGCTCGGCGTCTGGCTCGACCCTCACGTCCTCAAAAGCGGAGGGGCGACCCATTGGTCTCTGGGAGGAGGAAGAAGCAGCACTACAGCCAGTAGGGGCCGTGGGCCGGCCTCTCAGGGGTGCCAGTCCCTCTGGACTGGATTTGACCCTCACTGCATCCTGTGGCCCGAGGGATCCCGAGCTCCCATCACCCAGTGCTGACCCAGCTGCTCCTCAGCTACGGGCAGGGTGGGGGAGGCAGGACAGGGGAGAGAGGGTGGGGGGGTCTGGATGGGGAATTGGGGTGGGGGAGGGGGGCCTGTTTGGGGGATGAGGGTGGGGGAGAGGCGAGGCACAGGTCCGGGAGGCAGCACGTTGGGGGCGTTGTATGTAATGGGGGTTTGTATACAAGTGTGAATAAAAGTGGTATTGTTGGGAAATGCCCTGGGACTACTGCCTCTGTTCTCATGTCTGTGCCACTAAGTGGAGACAGGCCTGTGAGGAAGGAAGGATCTGGGAGATGCCAGGCTCCAAGGACCCACCGGTGCCCGACCATCAACTCCTTCTCTAGATTCTGAGATCTGATTCCTCCCCCAGGACCCATGTGGGATCCTTGACTAAAAGGGTGTCGGCCCCCACATGCAGAGCTGTGGTCATGGGGTGGGGGTGTCCCAGCAACAGTGGCAGGTGGGCAAAACCGTCCAGCACCACGGTGGCCTGGCTGTCTGCTAGGGGGAGGAAGGGGCCATGTCTGGGCGTCTCCTGCCCATCCACCCACGGAGCTCGCTGCTTAGCCCCCAGATGCTCCTCTGCACCTTTCCTCCCCTGTCCCACGTCAGCAGCATCCATGTCCCACCCGCCCCTGTGCCTTTGTGAAGTGTGAAGGAAGCTAACTCTTGGTGGCGGGTCAGCTGGCTGCTGCCCCTCCTATTCCCAGGTGGGTCTCCACATTGGAGAAGGCCTCAGAGCTTGGCTAGATTAAGACGGCGTGGTGTGAAGCCGCACACCACGGCCCTCAAGCCCAGAAGCTTCCAGAACATCATGCCATGCAGGTCCTCGTTGGGGGCATCCTCACGGGAACCCACTACTGTCCCTGCTGTCCAGCTCAGCGCACACATCAGGCGCTGAGGGAAAACGCGGGGATCGAAGGCTGGAGCCCTGGACCCACTCCTCACTAGTTCCCTGACTCTTCCACATTCAGAGCTGTCCTCAGGAGCCCCTCTTAGGTTTTAGGAATGTGGAGCAAGTCGTGTTTGGAGGGGACTTGGCCCATGCCCTAGTACGTGTGGGCACTCAGTCGAGCACAGGCATCATCTCGGTCACACCTCGGGGCTCCTGCTGCTACTCCTGTCCTCGCCACCTGACTGCTGTCTGTCCTGGGGCCCTTTTGTGGTTGAACAGTTCCCAGGAGGAGGCACAACCTCTGCTTCCCCAGCACCGTGCCCTGCCTCAACCTTACAATCTGCCCCTGACCCTGTACAGTGGGGCCAGCTGGAGGGCTGTTACAGTCACAATGTCGTGTCCCCCAAATCCGCATGTTGAAGCCCTAAGCCCCATCGTGATGGTATCTGGGGGTGGTGCCTTTGGGAGGTTGTTGGGGTAAGAGGAGATCAGAGGGTGGAGCCCTAATGACGGGGATTAGCGCCCTTATAAGAAGAGGAGGAGACACCAGAACTCTCTCTTCCCCATGTGATGACACAGCAGGAAAGGGAAATCAAAACGGAAAACCAACAATTATAACTCTCACCATGGTCCACAGATTCTCAGTAATGAATCTCGGTATTAATTCCATAGTATCTAACTTTCACCTATACTTTGGAGTAGTGTAAAATTCCCCGAACTAGAGGCAGGCTAGGTGTTGTGAGTGGTCATGTTTTCAAATGCAAGTTCAAGTTCTCCTGACTTTGGATTGGACTGAGGAGGAACATGGGCACTCGACAATAGCTAATGCACACTGCAAGGAGCCAGTTGGCCAAATCCCCATCTCTCTCCCGTAACTGCTTAATAGCCTTTACTTACTATGACGTGGTCTCAAGTGACTCCGGGGGTTCATAAAGGTAAATGAGAAGTAGTCACCCAACCTGGTGTGAGAATACTGCATGCAAATGACAGTCAGGAATCGAGGCTGTCTGGATCACAGCCCTCTGAAACCTCATTCACCGTGGCAACTGCATTATTTTAAATGGAGACAGCAAAGTAACTAGGTCCTACATCCAGAAGTCACAAGATTAGCTCACCGGTGAACCGGCAGTTTGAGAGTTGTGGGAGTTCCAAAGCTCCATAAAGACTTGGTACCTTCTACAGATTTGAGGTCTAGTTTGAAGTCAGGTAGTATAATGCCTCTGGTTTTATTTTATTTTTTTGCTCAGGACTGCTTTGGCTATTGGGGTCTTTTGTTGTTCCATATGAATTTAGGATTGTTTTTTCTATTTCTGTGAAGAATGTCATTGGTATTTTGATGGGGATTGCACCGAATCTGTAGATCACTTTTGGTATTATGGACATTTTCACAACATTAATTCTTCCAATCCATGAACAAGGAATGTCTTTCCACCTCTCTTGGTGTCCTCTTTCTTTCAGCAGAGTTTTGTAGTTCTCATTGTAGAGATCTTTCACCTCTTTGGTTAAATTTATTCCTACGTATTTTATTCTTCTCAGAGTTATTGTAAATGGGCTGGCTTTCTTCTTCTTCTTTTTTTTTTTTTTCCCCTGCTTATTTGTTGTTGCCGTATAAGAATATTCCCAATTTTTATGCATTGATTTTGTATCCTGCACAGTACTGAATTTGTTTAGGAGCTCTAGGAGTTTTTTGGTAGAGGTTATGGATTTTTCTATATGTAGGATCACGTCCAATCCTGTGAAACGTGACGTTTTGATTTTGTCTTTTCCACTGTGGATGCCCTTTCTTTCTTTCTCTTGCCTGATTGCTCTGGCTAGTACTTCCAATGCTATGTTAAATAGGAGTGGTGAGAGTGAGCATCCTTCTCTTATTCCTGTTCCTGAAGGAAAAGCTTTCAATTTTTCCCCATTCAGGACAATGTTGGCAGTGTGATTTTCATATATGGCTTTTATTGGGTTGACATATGTTCCTTCTATACCTACTTAGTTAAGGGTCTTTATCATGAAGGGATGATGCTGAATTTTCTTTTTTTCTTTTTTTTTTTTTTTTTTCGTGACCGGCACTCAGCCAGTGAGTGCACCGGTCAGTCCTATATAGGATCCGAACCCGCGGCAGGAGCGTCGCTGCACTGCCAGCGCAGCACACTACCAAGTGCGCCACGGGCTCGGCCCATGATGCTGAATTTTCTCAAATGCTTTTTCTGCATCTCTTGAGACAATCGTATAGTTTTTATCCTTGCTTTTGTTCATGTGGTGTATCACATTTATTGATATATGTATGTTGAACCATCCTTGCATCCCTGTGATGAAACCCACATGATCACAGTGTATAATCTTTGTGACGTGCTGTTGTATTCTGTTTGCTCATGTCTTGCTGGAGATTTTCGTGTCTATGTTCATCAAGGTTACTGACCTGTAATTTTCTTTTCGGTTGTTGTGTCTTTGTCTGATTTGGGGATCGGGATGATGCTGGCCTCATAGAATTAATTTAGGAGAACGGCCTCTGTTTCAATTTCTTGGAGTAGTCTGAAAAGGATGGTTGTTAATGCTTCTTTAAAACTTTGGTAGAATGCAGCAGTGAAGCCATCTGGTCCTGGGCTTTTCTGTGTTGGGGTACTGTTGATGACTGCATCATTCTCATTGCTTCTTATTGGTCTCTTCGGGTTCTGCATTTCTCCTTGGTTCAGTCTTAGTAGTTTACGGGTCTTCAGAAATCTATCCATTTCCTCCAGGTTTTCAAATTTGTTGGAGTATAGTTGTTCTGAACAATCTCTAATGATTCTTTGTATTTCTGTGGAATCGGTTGCAATGTCTCCCTTTCCATTTCTGATTTTTGTTATTCGGGCCTTCTCTCTTCTTTTCTAAGTAGTCTGGCCAACAGCTTGCGTAGTTTGTTTTTCCCCTGGGGAAAAAAAAAAAAAGCATTTTGCTTCATTGATTTTCTGCATCATTCTTTTGGTCTCTACTTCGTTTAGTTCGACTCTGTTCTTAATCATTGCTTTCCATCTACTAGTTTGGTGCTTAGATTGTTCTTGGTTTTCTACTTACTTGAGATTTAATGTTAGATTGTTTGAAGTGTTTCCATTCTTTTGATGTAAGCGCTTTTTACCGGCAACTCATCTTTGACAAGGCCACCAAGAATATACACTAGGGAAAGGACGGCACCTTCAATAAATAGTGCTGGGGAAACCGGACATCCATGCGTAGAAAAGTCAAACTAGGCCCATACCTTTCACCATACACAAAATCAACTCGAAATGGATTAAAGACTCAAATATAAGAACTGAAACTATAAAACTCCTAGATGAAAACACAGGGGACATACTTCAGGATGTAGGACTGGACAAAGACTTTATGAATAAAACCCCAAAAGCACAAGCAGTAAAAGTAAACATATTGCAATGTATCAAACCATAAAGCTTCTGCACAGCAAAAGAAGGCACACAGACAAGGGGCTAATATCCAGACATATAAGCAACTCAAACAACCCAAGAGCACATAAACAAGTTATTCAATATTAAAATGGGCAGAGACAGTTTTCAAAGAAAGACATGAATTTTCATGGCTTTCCAGCAAAGGGGATCGTAAGTAAGGCCAGTCCACGGGAGTCTGCAGAGGTCGCAGCAACAGACCGTAGCTGAGCGTACAAGGACTGCTTCCTACAGAATGATGTGCATACAGCAACCCAGCCCGCTGGAGGTGCTGAGACAATCCAAACCTATTTCCAGACACTCATTCCCCCTACCTCCCTTACAAACCCTGTATTTATCGGATTCCTTGTTCTGACCTACCTTCGGGAAGTGCAGCCACTCTACAGCAGGGTTGGCTGAGGGGCACAAAAACAGGTTTATTGATAAAGAAATGGAGTGAGTAGAACACCAGGTAGAAGCTTTGTGCTGTGAATCTGAGAAACAATTTGAAACTTGCCTCAGAGGCACACACCCACTGTGCTGCCCCTGTATAATCTGAGGGACCTTCAGAATCCTGCCTACCTGCCAGAACCCTGCACGGCATGTCTCCCCACCCCCACCAGCCCAACTGCCCCCACCCCTCCCCCACTGCAGAATTCTGGAGAGCTACATTCTAAGCCTGTTGACATTTAAAATTGGACCCTGAGCATCTGCAGTTGACAGTTTGCTGTCCGGGTCCTGCGCTAGACTTTTCTCACTGTGGAGACTGCCGTGCCACTGTGGTCAGTCCCCAAGCCTATGGGGATGGCTTCAAAGGGAGGTAAGTCTGCAGGGTCTGGGGTGTGTTATCACACCCGTCACCCCTCAAACCCATGGGAGTTCAAATGTGACACTTGCCCTGGGACAGCTGGTTGGGTGGAAATAGAGGAAGAGAGAGCACCGGACTTACCCAAGGACATCTCACCCGGGAGACGGGGGAAGCCACTGGCATCCTGAGGCTGCAGGGGGAAGGGGGCTTCTCACAGGTGGATCCAGATGCCTCAGGAGAAACCTACCGGGTGATGAGAAAGGACACAGCAGTTGTACTGACTCTTTCCAGAAGGGAAACAGGTGACTTATGTTTCTAAGTCAACACAGGTCAACGTGTGTTTGTAGGCAATGGTGGACTGTGTCGTGCTTGTGCCACAGGGGGGCTCAAGAAGAAAGCCTGAGTCCTGCGTCCTTTCTTCAGACACCTGGGGCTTGTGCTATGGTACTGTCCTGAGGGATACAAACCGGAGTATTCCAGATCTTAGAGGAGTAGCGGGGAGAAACGGTCTCAGCCAGAAAACCGTTCAGTGGAACAGTTCTCTCTGACCAAGATTACCGTGAAATATCCCCTCCGTCAGTGAGGCTGGAGGTCACTCTAACTGCAGCAGTCCAGTCTCGGCTCACGTCTGCCCAGAGATGGCTTCTCATTCGGTCCAGATCGCTGTTGTCTCTGTTCACCAGGGACAGGGCAGCCAGAAACTGCAAACAAGATGGGGCTTGCTCTTCGCGGAGCTGTTCTGAATTGCTGTCCCTTTGGGGGACGCTCGGGTCTTCAGACCCATTCATCTTCCACCCTGTCTCATGGCCTGTCCTCTGCCCTTCGTTTCATGTGGAGATGAAGACTTTGTTCATACTCCATGTCTAGCCCATCGTGAACAGGGGACAGATGAGGCGTGCTGTCGGCTTTACAGTGGAAGGTTCTGAAAGGCTGGTTTCCTTCCCGAGAGAGGAAGCAGAGCAGCACACCATTAGGAAGATCTTCTATTATTATGACTGTTGTTATTCAAAGTTAGGACATATGTCCTGATCAGTTAGGACCATGTCCTATGGACCTTGCTCTCCGTGACTACGGTTGACCTGAAACCCTAGTGAACAGGGATGTACCCAGACAACTTTCCTGTCACACTGGCTCATGCCTGGTTCTTTGTGGGCCATCACTGAGAGCTCAAAGGAGAAGGATCACAGAAGGTCTCCATTATCCACGGCCAACTCTAACCATCAGCAGCTATTCAAATCTCTACGAACCTCCACTGGGAGCCGCAGGGCTCCGCATTTCCTGGCCTTTCTAGTCCTCTGCAGCCCTCTCTGGCTGTGCAGTGACAGGGTCTCAGGGAATTCATCATCTAACTCACAGACCACCTCCTGAGAACAGAGCTGCCTCAGTGACAGCACGAACGAACCACTGTGCATGGGGACAAGTGTGCCCCGAACCTGGCCTCTGTTCCATGCTTGCTGTGGGTGGTACCAGGAGAAGCACATCCTCACTGGGCTGCTGCATTATGGGGTTCCCTCAGGGCTCCTGGGCGATAGTTGAGGCACAGATTTTGTTCAAGTTCATTTGTTTGGGTTGTGAGGGCTTTATGAGGAGCATCAGGAAAAGGAGCACTGAGAAAGAGAAGGGCTCATAACCTTGTGAATCTGCTGGCTTCACATAGGTCACGTGGGGGGCGCCTGCAACTGGCACTGGAGAAGGTGCCCTTCATGGGGGTGTGCACACTGAGGGGCGTTGTGCCGCCAAGCAGAGTCCACCCCAACTCACATCTAGGGGCAATCCCACGAGGCTGGCGGGTCCACGTGCCGGGGACACCCTGGGGAGCTTCTCAGAGGCAAGGGAAGCTTAGGTGTTACTTCTTGACTGACGGGGGTCAGAGGATCTCAGTGAATGAGAAGCAAGTTCTCTAGTAGAATGATCCCCAACCCAAGGGGGAGCATGACATTCACTTGGGGGCAAACTGCACAATTCCCCGTCCTATGGCCCTCAAATGCTGGGATGCCTCGCTCTGGTTCACACTGACTCTAAGGGAAGGGAGAGCCTCCGTCCTGGTGGCCGCGTCCCCTGCTCATTCGCCCCTCTCCTTTGTCTCCACAGCATCTGCAGTGCTGGGGCCCAGCGTGACCCTGAACCCTCCGTTCACTTCCTTCCGTCCGCTGTTTCCCACGCCTGCTTCCGGCCCAGTCCCCGGGCCGCCCTGCGAGCAGCCCCCACCTGCCCTAGTGATGTCAGCGTTGCCTCCTGGTGGCCCCCTGGTGCGGTCTGCTTTCCCCAGGATGCCTCAGGGGACCGGAGCCGCTGGCCATGGCCCGAGTGGGGCCGGGGCTTTCAACATCATTGTCCCAGTCAGGACGCAAGGGGCTCCAGCAGAGCCCTCTCACACTCAGACCACTGTCCTGGCTCAGGCCCCCCTCAACTGGAGTGCTCCAGGGGCCCTCTGCGGGGGTGCTCAGTGTCCTGCTCCCCTGCTGTTGGCAGCTCCCGCTGTAGGGACCGTGATGCCTGCTGCATCCATCGGGGGCACGTGGGCTGGAGAGGGGTACTGGTTCCCAGGCCAGCCCCTTCCAGCTCCCCTTCCAGCAGCCCAGCTGGGTCCGACCGTGGTCCCAGGGAATGACGGGCCACGTCCACATGGGGCTGGTGGGGAGGGCGGCAAGGCCCCCTCCCAGGCCAAGGCCGCGCCAGAGGACTCCTGTAACCCCAGGAGTGTTTACGACAACTTCCGACGCTGGCAGCGCTTCAAGTCCCTGGCCCGCGGGCACCTGCCCCAGAGTCCTGATGCTGAAGCTCTGTCCTGCTTCCTCATGTGAGTGCCCTCCTTGGGGGATGGAGCTAATCCCACCGCTCCCACATGAAGGGGAACGAAGGACGGACGAGGAGGGCAGCCTATTTAGGGGAACTTGGATGAAGGTCACGTGGGCGACGGCCCATGCATTCTCAGCAGTTTAACTAATGTCCCACTCCGGTTCACGACGTACATTCATGAGCCTTAGGTCGACTGATCCCCAACACCCTGTGAGTCCACCAAACTTGGTTTTTAACAGTTACCATAATATGCACAGAAGGTAAAGGCCAGAGTGAGTTTCCGGTGTGACATGAGCCACAACTTGGATTCAGGTCTCTGCCTTCACCCGTGATTCCTCCCCGTGTCCTCTCATGCCCAGCACAGGACCTGAGTGAGGATGGCTTCGGGACGTCACATGGAGGGACTGGGGGGAGAAGGCACAGGCCACAGGAGGAGCCTTACACATGTACCCCCTCACTCTTCTGGAAAATTCTAGCGAGGAGACTGAGGTAGTCAAGCCACACATTGGGACCTGGTTGGGCCCCCATCACTGGGTTTGGATCCTGCGCAGAGTCGCCTTCTTTATCCCTGAATGCCTCCTAGACAGAGAGACAATTCCGCTTCATTCGGAGGGTGGGAAGATTGTCTGACTCATGTCTGATGCACTCAGCAGGGTCTCTGGCATGTGCTGTCCCTCGTTATTGTTGTTTTCGTATTATGATGATGATTACTATTACCGTCAACACTAAGAACAGGCAACCTAGAAGAGGACAGTGTTCCCAAAGTCACATGTCCCACCACAGGGAGTGAGGGGACCGTGAGCCCAGGAGCCCAGGACCAGGGGCTGAGGTGATGGGAGGCAGCGACGTCCGTAGCCAGGAGCGTTTGTCTTTCCCTCCCCAACACCTGCCTCCTTCCACCTGCAGGCCCTCGTGTTCCTGGGGCCATCACATGGAGCACGTATCCTAGTCCACGGGACACGGGACATGGCTGCATACCTGCCCCGCTCCCACACTGGCTGCCCTCCACGGGAAGCTGCACACAGTGTATAAATTAAAGGGGCCCCCAAATCCTTGTCCCCAGTGATTTCAGTGTCCCGCACATGCTGAGCAGTCGGAGTTCCCCTTGGACCAAAGTCCCAGGTGCCCTAGGCTGTCCTGAGTCCCTAAATGGAGCCACCGCCCCCAGGCCTTGCCCGGTCAGCTCAGGCACCGGTCTCCTTTGGCTCTGGATCCCCGCGCCTGCTCTGCACGCTGAGGGACTCTGACGCTGTGTCCCCAAGGGCTGCCTCTCTAGAGAGTCACCAGGAGCTGATTAAGTGCTCAGTCCTGGGGCCTTGGAACGGCCATTCTAGGCAGTTCTCGGTCAGCTCAGGCTGCCATAACAAAACGCCACAGGACAGGTGCTTTAGACAACAGACTTTCACGTCTCCCAGTTCAGGAAGCGGAAGTCCCAGATGAGGTCCCGGCAGATTCAGTTCCGGGCAAGGACTTTCCGCCTGGCTTTCGATGGCTGTGTCCCCACATCACAGGGAGTTCTGGTGTCTTTTCCTCTTCTCACACTCACAGGGACACAAATCCCATCACGGGGCCTCCCAATTATCTAATCTAAACCTGATGATCCCCAAAGGCTCCACCTCCAAATACCATCACATTGCAAGCTAGGGCCACAACATGTGAATTTTGGGGACACACACATTCAGTCCGTAACACACAATAATACTAAGGCCTCCAAGGGAAGTCAGAGAGGCCAAGCAGTCCCTTGGTGCTGAGGTTGACACATGTTGGTTGTCCTGGAGGCCGAAGAGCCCACACTGGGAGGACAGGCACAGGTGACAGGACAGGTGGGATGTGTGTGATGTGGCGGGGCACGGGTGTGGGCCGGTCAGCTGGGATGGGAGGAGGGCAGGGGCATTGTGACTGACACTGAGGACTTACAGCCCAGTGCTTCGGTCCCTGGCCCGGCTGAAGCCCACCATGAGCCTGGAGGACGGAGTGCGGCGGGCCATGCAGGAATGGCAGGGCACGAGCAATTATGACCGCATGAACTATTATGACATGGCAGCAAAGTGAGTCAGGGATGCAGGGCCTGAGGGGCTGTGGGGCGGGCTGAGGGTGGGTGAAAGGGGGAGGGGCTGGTGCGGTGGGCTCATCGGCAGGGATGCCGTGAGGAGGGGGATCCGCTAGGTCCGGCCCCTCCCTGGGGCCCTGCCTCCCCCGGGAAGCTCTCCATCCACCTGGGTGCTTGGGCTTCTCTCTCCTACCCACCCCGGAATCTCCGCCCTCCCCTGGCCTCGGGTCAAACCCTGCCCAGATGCTGAAACGGGGATGGGGAAGAGTAACCAGCACAGCCCAGTGGGGTTCGGCTCCAGCTGTGGGGACCCTGCAGGAGGGAAGCTAGTGACTACTGACAAAGTCGGGACCACGTCTCCTCATGAAAAGTGGCCAGAAATAGGTCACCTGCCATCCCAGAATGGGCTGGGGCAGAAGAGCTTGGGCAGGGGAAGCCAGCACCTCACACACCCCCAGACACGTCTCTGGCCTCCCTGCCTTTGCTGCACGGCAATCCACTCCGTGAACACCAATCACCCTCACAGAAAATGCCCCCTCTCCTCTCAGCTGAGCTCCCACTTCCTGCAACATCTCCGGGGCCCTTCTCTCCCAGGCTATTGTCAGGGGCTCACAGTACCAGCCCAGGATTCCCGGATCCGGGCAAGGATTCCTCATGTCATTTGCAGTCAGTCACATCCCTGACCTAGCTTCTGGCTGTCAGCTCTTCTGAGTGGCCCTGGGCAGGGATAGGAGGAGCAGGGTCCCCTGAGGGCCGGGCCTGGGTCACACAGGCCTTCATTCAGGAAGACCCCCTGGATGTTTTCTGCCCTGCAGGTGTAGGTGAGCCAGCGTACCCCTGCAACTGTTCCGCAGGTGGGGGAGCAGCCCGGCCCACCCAAAGCCCTTCCTCCCCCATCCCTGGCCAGGCCTCCCTCTCAGCATGGCTATGGCTCTCCCTCTGCCCGCCAGGTTCATGGAATTTGAAGCTGAGGAGGAGATGCAGCTCCGGGTGCTGCAGTGTGTGAAGGGGCCCCAGGGCCTGCCTCCTCCAGCCCCACCAAAGCTTGCTCCTCCAGGGCCACCAGTCCCCAACACTGTGCCACGGTCAGGTACGGCAAGCATATTCCCACAGGAGCCAATACAAAGGCCTAAGGGGGCCTGCGGAGGCCTTGTGCCCTCATCTTGTCCCTTTCCTGTAAGGGGAGGGGGCGCTTGCTCTTTCAGCGAGAGCAGCCAGTGAGAACCTGGGGCTCCACTGCCCTGGATCAGGAACTAGGTATTGGCCTGGTCCAGTAGTTTCGTAGCTGCTATCGGCCTTGGCTGTCCAGGACCCAATGTACAGTCTTCCCAGGAAGCAGTGCTGGGTGGGGAGACGTCCCAGAATCTTGGTGGCTCCAAAGTCTTTCCAGGTAACTCAGTCTCACATGACCCACCTCGGGTAGTGTATCCTCCCACGGGGCCTGACGTGCAGCCTGGACCCATTTCATGGCCCTCAGTTCCAACCTCCCCCCAGTGTGGCTGGAGGTGGCCGCTACAGCCCAGCCACGCACCTGTCCTCCCTCCTGTCCTAGGGTGTGCTCCCAGGAAGGCTGGCCGCAGGGCACCATCCACTCGCCCGCTGTCATGCAGACCCCAGCAGCTGACCCAGGCCAAGGCACCCAAGGAGATCCCACCAGAAGCTGTCCAGGAGTATGTGGATATCATGGAGGCACTGCTGGGGCCTCATGCAAATTGGGAGGATGAAGATATCGAGGAGCAGCAGGAGCAGGACGGGACTGACCCGGACCCAGGTCTCCTGAGCTACATTAACAAGCTGTGCTCCCAGGAAGACTTCATCACCAAGGTGGGCTGGCTTGGAGCCCTCGTGTGGGGGAGGTTTTCTGGGGAACGGCAGTCCCAGCCCCATGGAATTCAGTTCTATTCATCCCTCAGCTACGGAGCAGTGTGTGTGTGAGAGACAGAGAAAGTCTGTGTGTAGCTGCTAGTGGCCATGAGTTAGAACGACCCTGCTGTGTGGACAGGAGAGACAGGCATTACTTTCTGCTTCTCCTCGAGGTCCCCCTGGCTGCAGTTCACTCCCTGCCAAAGACACTCATGCCCCTTTCCCCCTGCTCCAGGTGGAGGCCATCGTCCACCCCCGATTCCTGGCAGCTTTGCTTTCCCCAGACCCAAACTTGGATCCCTTGGCTCTGACTGAGGTGCTGGAGCAGGAAGAAGGACTCACCCTAGCACAGGTAACACACGGGAGACAGGGACACCAGGGCACCCAGGGGAGAAAGGGCCAGCAGATCTCCTAGGGGAGGGAAGGGCACCAGGCAAACGAGGGGGAACACGTGACCCTGTGCCCCTGAAGCCCACGTGATTTTGTCTAGTCTTACCCTGCTGGGGGTGCATGGCCTCCGGAGGGGAACCGCCTGGGTCAGAGGAGTAGGTGCAGAAGAGCAGGAACGAGAGGACAGAGCCAGGGAGGGAGGGCAGGGGGCGAAGCTGGAAGGAGGCCCAGCAGGGCACAGCACAGTCACAGTCCCTGCCTCTGACACCAAGCCAAGCCTCCTCTCACCTTCGCCACCTCCCGCCCAAATGCAGGGTTCTCCACCATCCTGCCAGCCCCTCCCCACACCTGGGGCAGAGCCAGTGAGTGCCACTTTGCTCCCCCCAGCTGGTGGAAAAGCGCCTCGCGGCCCCGAATGACGCAGGAGGTGTGGGGGCCACCCCAGCTCATGGCGCACCCCAATTGGAGTCACATCCTAAGACTGCAGCTGGCCAAGGAGGAGAGCGCGAAGACCGTGGCCCCCAAGGAGGGGTCATCACAGAAACCTGCCCAGCAGAGGCGGCTTCCCATGACCCTCGACCGCGCAGCCGAGACAACCCCGACCTGCCCAGGCCCAAGGAGCCTGCCCTCTGGCCAGATCATCAGGAGTCACGCAAGCTGAGGGCTGCCCATCTCAGCTCCCCTCCCCAGGGCCACAGACCCTCCTCGCCTGGTCTCCGGGGAGCCTGTCCTGTTATGCCTGCGCAGGGCCCGGCAGTCAGGTCCAGTGAAGTCGAGGAGGACCTCCCCAGCCTGGACTTCCTCCTGACCTTGCAGTACAGCCTGCAGCCCTGGGGGCTGTCCCTGAGCCCCGTCCCTGCTCGGCGTCTGGCTCGACCCTCACGTCCTCAAAAGCGGAGGGGCGACCCATTGGTCTCTGGGAGGAGGAAGAAGCAGCACTACAGCCAGTAGGGGCCGTGGGCCGGCCTCTCAGGGGTGCCAGTCCCTCTGGACTGGATTTGACCCTCACTGCATCCTGTGGCCCGAGGGATCCCGAGCTCCCATCACCCAGTGCTGACCCAGCTGCTCCTCAGCTACGGGCAGGGTGGGGGAGGCAGGACAGGGGAGAGAGGGTGGGGGGGTCTGGATGGGGAATTGGGGTGGGGGAGGGGGGCCTGTTTGGGGGATGAGGGTGGGGGAGAGGCGAGGCACAGGTCCGGGAGGCAGCACGTTGGGGGCGTTGTATGTAATGGGGGTTTGTATACAAGTGTGAATAAAAGTGGTATTGTTGGGAAATGCCCTGGGACTACTGCCTCTGTTCTCATGTCTGTGCCACTAAGTGGAGACAGGCCTGTGAGGAAGGAAGGATCTGGGAGATGCCAGGCTCCAAGGACCCACCGGTGCCCGACCATCAACTCCTTCTCTAGATTCTGAGATCTGATTCCTCCCCCAGGACCCATGTGGGATCCTTGACTAAAAGGGTGTCGGCCCCCACATGCAGAGCTGTGGTCATGGGGTGGGGGTGTCCCAGCAACAGTGGCAGGTGGGCAAAACCGTCCAGCACCACGGTGGCCTGGCTGTCTGCTAGGGGGAGGAAGGGGCCATGTCTGGGCGTCTCCTGCCCATCCACCCACGGAGCTCGCTGGTTAGCCCCCAGATGCTCCTCTGCACCTTTCCTCCCCTGTCCCACGTCAGCAGCATCCATGTCCCACCCGCCCCTGTGCCTTTGTGAAGTGTGAAGGAAGCTAACTCTTGGTGGCGGGTCAGCTGGCTGCTGCCCCTCCTATTCCCAGGTGGGTCTCCACATTGGAGAAGGCCTCAGAGCTTGGCTAGATTAAGACGGCGTGGTGTGAAGCCGCACACCACGGCCCTCAAGCCCAGAAGCTTCCAGAACATCATGCCATGCAGGTCCTCGTTGGGGGCATCCTCACGGGAACCCACTACTGTCCCTGCTGTCCAGCTCAGCGCACACATCAGGCGCTGAGGGAAAACGCGGGGATCGAAGGCTGGAGCCCTGGACCCACTCCTCACTAGTTCCCTGACTCTTCCACATTCAGAGCTGTCCTCAGGAGCCCCTCTTAGGTTTTAGGAATGTGGAGCAAGTCGTGTTTGGAGGGGACTTGGCCCATGCCCTAGTACGTGTGGGCACTCAGTCGAGCACAGGCATCATCTCGGTCACACCTCGGGGCTCCTGCTGCTACTCCTGTCCTCGCCACCTGACTGCTGTCTGTCCTGGGGCCCTTTTGTGGTTGAACAGTTCCCAGGAGGAGGCACAACCTCTGCTTCCCCAGCACCGTGCCCTGCCTCAACCTTACAATCTGCCCCTGACCCTGTACAGTGGGGCCAGCTGGAGGGCTGTTACAGTCACAATGTCGTGTCCCCCAAATCCGCATGTTGAAGCCCTAAGCCCCATCGTGATGGTATCTGGGGGTGGTGCCTTTGGGAGGTTGTTGGGGTAAGAGGAGATCAGAGGGTGGAGCCCTAATGACGGGGATTAGCGCCCTTATAAGAAGAGGAGGAGACACCAGAACTCTCTCTTCCCCATGTGATGACACAGCAGGAAAGGGAAATCAAAACGGAAAACCAACAATTATAACTCTCACCATGGTCCACAGATTCTCAGTAATGAATCTCGGTATTAATTCCATAGTATCTAACTTTCACCTATACTTTGGAGTAGTGTAAAATTCCCCGAACTAGAGGCAGGCTAGGTGTTGTGAGTGGTCATGTTTTCAAATGCAAGTTCAAGTTCTCCTGACTTTGGATTGGACTGAGGAGGAACATGGGCACTCGACAATAGCTAATGCACACTGCAAGGAGCCAGTTGGCCAAATCCCCATCTCTCTCCCGTAACTGCTTAATAGCCTTTACTTACTATGACGTGGTCTCAAGTGACTCCGGGGGTTCATAAAGGTAAATGAGAAGTAGTCACCCAACCTGGTGTGAGAATACTGCATGCAAATGACAGTCAGGAATCGAGGCTGTCTGGATCACAGCCCTCTGAAACCTCATTCACCGTGGCAACTGCATTATTTTAAATGGAGACAGCAAAGTAACTAGGTCCTACATCCAGAAGTCACAAGATTAGCTCACCGGTGAACCGGCAGTTTGAGAGTTGTGGGAGTTCCAAAGCTCCATAAAGACTTGGTACCTTCTACAGATTTGAGGTCTAGTTTGAAGTCAGGTAGTATAATGCCTCTGGTTTTATTTTATTTTTTTGCTCAGGACTGCTTTGGCTATTGGGGTCTTTTGTTGTTCCATATGAATTTAGGATTGTTTTTTCTATTTCTGTGAAGAATGTCATTGGTATTTTGATGGGGATTGCACCGAATCTGTAGATCACTTTTGGTATTATGGACATTTTCACAACATTAATTCTTCCAATCCATGAACAAGGAATGTCTTTCCACCTCTCTTGGTGTCCTCTTTCTTTCAGCAGAGTTTTGTAGTTCTCATTGTAGAGATCTTTCACCTCTTTGGTTAAATTTATTCCTACGTATTTTATTCTTCTCAGAGTTATTGTAAATGGGCTGGCTTTCTTCTTCTTCTTTTTTTTTTTTTTCCCCTGCTTATTTGTTGTTGCCGTATAAGAATATTCCCAATTTTTATGCATTGATTTTGTATCCTGCACAGTACTGAATTTGTTTAGGAGCTCTAGGAGTTTTTTGGTAGAGGTTATGGATTTTTCTATATGTAGGATCACGTCCAATCCTGTGAAACGTGACGTTTTGATTTTGTCTTTTCCACTGTGGATGCCCTTTCTTTCTTTCTCTTGCCTGATTGCTCTGGCTAGTACTTCCAATGCTATGTTAAATAGGAGTGGTGAGAGTGAGCATCCTTCTCTTATTCCTGTTCCTGAAGGAAAAGCTTTCAATTTTTCCCCATTCAGGACAATGTTGGCAGTGTGATTTTCATATATGGCTTTTATTGGGTTGACATATGTTCCTTCTATACCTACTTAGTTAAGGGTCTTTATCATGAAGGGATGATGCTGAATTTTCTTTTTTTCTTTTTTTTTTTTTTTTTTCGTGACCGGCACTCAGCCAGTGAGTGCACCGGTCAGTCCTATATAGGATCCGAACCCGCGGCAGGAGCGTCGCTGCACTGCCAGCGCAGCACACTACCAAGTGCGCCACGGGCTCGGCCCATGATGCTGAATTTTCTCAAATGCTTTTTCTGCATCTCTTGAGACAATCGTATAGTTTTTATCCTTGCTTTTGTTCATGTGGTGTATCACATTTATTGATATATGTATGTTGAACCATCCTTGCATCCCTGTGATGAAACCCACATGATCACAGTGTATAATCTTTGTGACGTGCTGTTGTATTCTGTTTGCTCATGTCTTGCTGGAGATTTTCGTGTCTATGTTCATCAAGGTTACTGACCTGTAATTTTCTTTTCGGTTGTTGTGTCTTTGTCTGATTTGGGGATCGGGATGATGCTGGCCTCATAGAATTAATTTAGGAGAACGGCCTCTGTTTCAATTTCTTGGAGTAGTCTGAAAAGGATGGTTGTTAATGCTTCTTTAAAACTTTGGTAGAATGCAGCAGTGAAGCCATCTGGTCCTGGGCTTTTCTGTGTTGGGGTACTGTTGATGACTGCATCATTCTCATTGCTTCTTATTGGTCTCTTCGGGTTCTGCATTTCTCCTTGGTTCAGTCTTAGTAGTTTACGGGTCTTCAGAAATCTATCCATTTCCTCCAGGTTTTCAAATTTGTTGGAGTATAGTTGTTCTGAACAATCTCTAATGATTCTTTGTATTTCTGTGGAATCGGTTGCAATGTCTCCCTTTCCATTTCTGATTTTTGTTATTCGGGCCTTCTCTCTTCTTTTCTAAGTAGTCTGGCCAACAGCTTGCGTAGTTTGTTTTTCCCCTGGGGAAAAAAAAAAAAAGCATTTTGCTTCATTGATTTTCTGCATCATTCTTTTGGTCTCTACTTCGTTTAGTTCGACTCTGTTCTTAATCATTGCTTTCCATCTACTAGTTTGGTGCTTAGATTGTTCTTGGTTTTCTACTTACTTGAGATTTAATGTTAGATTGTTTGAAGTGTTTCCATTCTTTTGATGTAAGCGCTTTTTACCGGCAACTCATCTTTGACAAGGCCACCAAGAATATACACTAGGGAAAGGACGGCACCTTCAATAAATAGTGCTGGGGAAACCGGACATCCATGCGTAGAAAAGTCAAACTAGGCCCATACCTTTCACCATACACAAAATCAACTCGAAATGGATTAAAGACTCAAATATAAGAACTGAAACTATAAAACTCCTAGATGAAAACACAGGGGACATACTTCAGGATGTAGGACTGGACAAAGACTTTATGAATAAAACCCCAAAAGCACAAGCAGTAAAAGTAAACATATTGCAATGTATCAAACCATAAAGCTTCTGCACAGCAAAAGAAGGCACACAGACAAGGGGCTAATATCCAGACATATAAGCAACTCAAACAACCCAAGAGCACATAAACAAGTTATTCAATATTAAAATGGGCAGAGACAGTTTTCAAAGAAAGACATGAATTTTCATGGCTTTCCAGCAAAGGGGATCGTAAGTAAGGCCAGTCCACGGGAGTCTGCAGAGGTCGCAGCAACAGACCGTAGCTGAGCGTACAAGGACTGCTTCCTACAGAATGATGTGCATACAGCAACCCAGCCCGCTGGAGGTGCTGAGACAATCCAAACCTATTTCCAGACACTCATTCCCCCTACCTCCCTTACAAACCCTGTATTTATCGGATTCCTTGTTCTGACCTACCTTCGGGAAGTGCAGCCACTCTACAGCAGGGTTGGCTGAGGGGCACAAAAACAGGTTTATTGATAAAGAAATGGAGTGAGTAGAACACCAGGTAGAAGCTTTGTGCTGTGAATCTGAGAAACAATTTGAAACTTGCCTCAGAGGCACACACCCACTGTGCTGCCCCTGTATAATCTGAGGGACCTTCAGAATCCTGCCTACCTGCCAGAACCCTGCACGGCATGTCTCCCCACCCCCACCAGCCCAACTGCCCCCACCCCTCCCCCACTGCAGAATTCTGGAGAGCTACATTCTAAGCCTGTTGACATTTAAAATTGGACCCTGAGCATCTGCAGTTGACAGTTTGCTGTCCGGGTCCTGCGCTAGACTTTTCTCACTGTGGAGACTGCCGTGCCACTGTGGTCAGTCCCCAAGCCTATGGGGATGGCTTCAAAGGGAGGTAAGTCTGCAGGGTCTGGGGTGTGTTATCACACCCGTCACCCCTCAAACCCATGGGAGTTCAAATGTGACACTTGCCCTGGGACAGCTGGTTGGGTGGAAATAGAGGAAGAGAGAGCACCGGACTTACCCAAGGACATCTCACCCGGGAGACGGGGGAAGCCACTGGCATCCTGAGGCTGCAGGGGGAAGGGGGCTTCTCACAGGTGGATCCAGATGCCTCAGGAGAAACCTACCGGGTGATGAGAAAGGACACAGCAGTTGTACTGACTCTTTCCAGAAGGGAAACAGGTGACTTATGTTTCTAAGTCAACACAGGTCAACGTGTGTTTGTAGGCAATGGTGGACTGTGTCGTGCTTGTGCCACAGGGGGGCTCAAGAAGAAAGCCTGAGTCCTGCGTCCTTTCTTCAGACACCTGGGGCTTGTGCTATGGTACTGTCCTGAGGGATACAAACCGGAGTATTCCAGATCTTAGAGGAGTAGCGGGGAGAAACGGTCTCAGCCAGAAAACCGTTCAGTGGAACAGTTCTCTCTGACCAAGATTACCGTGAAATATCCCCTCCGTCAGTGAGGCTGGAGGTCACTCTAACTGCAGCAGTCCAGTCTCGGCTCACGTCTGCCCAGAGATGGCTTCTCATTCGGTCCAGATCGCTGTTGTCTCTGTTCACCAGGGACAGGGCAGCCAGAAACTGCAAACAAGATGGGGCTTGCTCTTCGCGGAGCTGTTCTGAATTGCTGTCCCTTTGGGGGACGCTCGGGTCTTCAGACCCATTCATCTTCCACCCTGTCTCATGGCCTGTCCTCTGCCCTTCGTTTCATGTGGAGATGAAGACTTTGTTCATACTCCATGTCTAGCCCATCGTGAACAGGGGACAGATGAGGCGTGCTGTCGGCTTTACAGTGGAAGGTTCTGAAAGGCTGGTTTCCTTCCCGAGAGAGGAAGCAGAGCAGCACACCATTAGGAAGATCTTCTATTATTATGACTGTTGTTATTCAAAGTTAGGACATATGTCCTGATCAGTTAGGACCATGTCCTATGGACCTTGCTCTCCGTGACTACGGTTGACCTGAAACCCTAGTGAACAGGGATGTACCCAGACAACTTTCCTGTCACACTGGCTCATGCCTGGTTCTTTGTGGGCCATCACTGAGAGCTCAAAGGAGAAGGATCACAGAAGGTCTCCATTATCCACGGCCAACTCTAACCATCAGCAGCTATTCAAATCTCTACGAACCTCCACTGGGAGCCGCAGGGCTCCGCATTTCCTGGCCTTTCTAGTCCTCTGCAGCCCTCTCTGGCTGTGCAGTGACAGGGTCTCAGGGAATTCATCATCTAACTCACAGACCACCTCCTGAGAACAGAGCTGCCTCAGTGACAGCACGAACGAACCACTGTGCATGGGGACAAGTGTGCCCCGAACCTGGCCTCTGTTCCATGCTTGCTGTGGGTGGTACCAGGAGAAGCACATCCTCACTGGGCTGCTGCATTATGGGGTTCCCTCAGGGCTCCTGGGCGATAGTTGAGGCACAGATTTTGTTCAAGTTCATTTGTTTGGGTTGTGAGGGCTTTATGAGGAGCATCAGGAAAAGGAGCACTGAGAAAGAGAAGGGCTCATAACCTTGTGAATCTGCTGGCTTCACATAGGTCACGTGGGGGGCGCCTGCAACTGGCACTGGAGAAGGTGCCCTTCATGGGGGTGTGCACACTGAGGGGCGTTGTGCCGCCAAGCAGAGTCCACCCCAACTCACATCTAGGGGCAATCCCACGAGGCTGGCGGGTCCACGTGCCGGGGACACCCTGGGGAGCTTCTCAGAGGCAAGGGAAGCTTAGGTGTTACTTCTTGACTGACGGGGGTCAGAGGATCTCAGTGAATGAGAAGCAAGTTCTCTAGTAGAATGATCCCCAACCCAAGGGGGAGCATGACATTCACTTGGGGGCAAACTGCACAATTCCCCGTCCTATGGCCCTCAAATGCTGGGATGCCTCGCTCTGGTTCACACTGACTCTAAGGGAAGGGAGAGCCTCCGTCCTGGTGGCCGCGTCCCCTGCTCATTCGCCCCTCTCCTTTGTCTCCACAGCATCTGCAGTGCTGGGGCCCAGCGTGACCCTGAACCCTCCGTTCACTTCCTTCCGTCCGCTGTTTCCCACGCCTGCTTCCGGCCCAGTCCCCGGGCCGCCCTGCGAGCAGCCCCCACCTGCCCTAGTGATGTCAGCGTTGCCTCCTGGTGGCCCCCTGGTGCGGTCTGCTTTCCCCAGGATGCCTCAGGGGACCGGAGCCGCTGGCCATGGCCCGAGTGGGGCCGGGGCTTTCAACATCATTGTCCCAGTCAGGACGCAAGGGGCTCCAGCAGAGCCCTCTCACACTCAGACCACTGTCCTGGCTCAGGCCCCCCTCAACTGGAGTGCTCCAGGGGCCCTCTGCGGGGGTGCTCAGTGTCCTGCTCCCCTGCTGTTGGCAGCTCCCGCTGTAGGGACCGTGATGCCTGCTGCATCCATCGGGGGCACGTGGGCTGGAGAGGGGTACTGGTTCCCAGGCCAGCCCCTTCCAGCTCCCCTTCCAGCAGCCCAGCTGGGTCCGACCGTGGTCCCAGGGAATGACGGGCCACGTCCACATGGGGCTGGTGGGGAGGGCGGCAAGGCCCCCTCCCAGGCCAAGGCCGCGCCAGAGGACTCCTGTAACCCCAGGAGTGTTTACGACAACTTCCGACGCTGGCAGCGCTTCAAGTCCCTGGCCCGCGGGCACCTGCCCCAGAGTCCTGATGCTGAAGCTCTGTCCTGCTTCCTCATGTGAGTGCCCTCCTTGGGGGATGGAGCTAATCCCACCGCTCCCACATGAAGGGGAACGAAGGACGGACGAGGAGGGCAGCCTATTTAGGGGAACTTGGATGAAGGTCACGTGGGCGACGGCCCATGCATTCTCAGCAGTTTAACTAATGTCCCACTCCGGTTCACGACGTACATTCATGAGCCTTAGGTCGACTGATCCCCAACACCCTGTGAGTCCACCAAACTTGGTTTTTAACAGTTACCATAATATGCACAGAAGGTAAAGGCCAGAGTGAGTTTCCGGTGTGACATGAGCCACAACTTGGATTCAGGTCTCTGCCTTCACCCGTGATTCCTCCCCGTGTCCTCTCATGCCCAGCACAGGACCTGAGTGAGGATGGCTTCGGGACGTCACATGGAGGGACTGGGGGGAGAAGGCACAGGCCACAGGAGGAGCCTTACACATGTACCCCCTCACTCTTCTGGAAAATTCTAGCGAGGAGACTGAGGTAGTCAAGCCACACATTGGGACCTGGTTGGGCCCCCATCACTGGGTTTGGATCCTGCGCAGAGTCGCCTTCTTTATCCCTGAATGCCTCCTAGACAGAGAGACAATTCCGCTTCATTCGGAGGGTGGGAAGATTGTCTGACTCATGTCTGATGCACTCAGCAGGGTCTCTGGCATGTGCTGTCCCTCGTTATTGTTGTTTTCGTATTATGATGATGATTACTATTACCGTCAACACTAAGAACAGGCAACCTAGAAGAGGACAGTGTTCCCAAAGTCACATGTCCCACCACAGGGAGTGAGGGGACCGTGAGCCCAGGAGCCCAGGACCAGGGGCTGAGGTGATGGGAGGCAGCGACGTCCGTAGCCAGGAGCGTTTGTCTTTCCCTCCCCAACACCTGCCTCCTTCCACCTGCAGGCCCTCGTGTTCCTGGGGCCATCACATGGAGCACGTATCCTAGTCCACGGGACACGGGACATGGCTGCATACCTGCCCCGCTCCCACACTGGCTGCCCTCCACGGGAAGCTGCACACAGTGTATAAATTAAAGGGGCCCCCAAATCCTTGTCCCCAGTGATTTCAGTGTCCCGCACATGCTGAGCAGTCGGAGTTCCCCTTGGACCAAAGTCCCAGGTGCCCTAGGCTGTCCTGAGTCCCTAAATGGAGCCACCGCCCCCAGGCCTTGCCCGGTCAGCTCAGGCACCGGTCTCCTTTGGCTCTGGATCCCCGCGCCTGCTCTGCACGCTGAGGGACTCTGACGCTGTGTCCCCAAGGGCTGCCTCTCTAGAGAGTCACCAGGAGCTGATTAAGTGCTCAGTCCTGGGGCCTTGGAACGGCCATTCTAGGCAGTTCTCGGTCAGCTCAGGCTGCCATAACAAAACGCCACAGGACAGGTGCTTTAGACAACAGACTTTCACGTCTCCCAGTTCAGGAAGCGGAAGTCCCAGATGAGGTCCCGGCAGATTCAGTTCCGGGCAAGGACTTTCCGCCTGGCTTTCGATGGCTGTGTCCCCACATCACAGGGAGTTCTGGTGTCTTTTCCTCTTCTCACACTCACAGGGACACAAATCCCATCACGGGGCCTCCCAATTATCTAATCTAAACCTGATGATCCCCAAAGGCTCCACCTCCAAATACCATCACATTGCAAGCTAGGGCCACAACATGTGAATTTTGGGGACACACACATTCAGTCCGTAACACACAATAATACTAAGGCCTCCAAGGGAAGTCAGAGAGGCCAAGCAGTCCCTTGGTGCTGAGGTTGACACATGTTGGTTGTCCTGGAGGCCGAAGAGCCCACACTGGGAGGACAGGCACAGGTGACAGGACAGGTGGGATGTGTGTGATGTGGCGGGGCACGGGTGTGGGCCGGTCAGCTGGGATGGGAGGAGGGCAGGGGCATTGTGACTGACACTGAGGACTTACAGCCCAGTGCTTCGGTCCCTGGCCCGGCTGAAGCCCACCATGAGCCTGGAGGACGGAGTGCGGCGGGCCATGCAGGAATGGCAGGGCACGAGCAATTATGACCGCATGAACTATTATGACATGGCAGCAAAGTGAGTCAGGGATGCAGGGCCTGAGGGGCTGTGGGGCGGGCTGAGGGTGGGTGAAAGGGGGAGGGGCTGGTGCGGTGGGCTCATCGGCAGGGATGCCGTGAGGAGGGGGATCCGCTAGGTCCGGCCCCTCCCTGGGGCCCTGCCTCCCCCGGGAAGCTCTCCATCCACCTGGGTGCTTGGGCTTCTCTCTCCTACCCACCCCGGAATCTCCGCCCTCCCCTGGCCTCGGGTCAAACCCTGCCCAGATGCTGAAACGGGGATGGGGAAGAGTAACCAGCACAGCCCAGTGGGGTTCGGCTCCAGCTGTGGGGACCCTGCAGGAGGGAAGCTAGTGACTACTGACAAAGTCGGGACCACGTCTCCTCATGAAAAGTGGCCAGAAATAGGTCACCTGCCATCCCAGAATGGGCTGGGGCAGAAGAGCTTGGGCAGGGGAAGCCAGCACCTCACACACCCCCAGACACGTCTCTGGCCTCCCTGCCTTTGCTGCACGGCAATCCACTCCGTGAACACCAATCACCCTCACAGAAAATGCCCCCTCTCCTCTCAGCTGAGCTCCCACTTCCTGCAACATCTCCGGGGCCCTTCTCTCCCAGGCTATTGTCAGGGGCTCACAGTACCAGCCCAGGATTCCCGGATCCGGGCAAGGATTCCTCATGTCATTTGCAGTCAGTCACATCCCTGACCTAGCTTCTGGCTGTCAGCTCTTCTGAGTGGCCCTGGGCAGGGATAGGAGGAGCAGGGTCCCCTGAGGGCCGGGCCTGGGTCACACAGGCCTTCATTCAGGAAGACCCCCTGGATGTTTTCTGCCCTGCAGGTGTAGGTGAGCCAGCGTACCCCTGCAACTGTTCCGCAGGTGGGGGAGCAGCCCGGCCCACCCAAAGCCCTTCCTCCCCCATCCCTGGCCAGGCCTCCCTCTCAGCATGGCTATGGCTCTCCCTCTGCCCGCCAGGTTCATGGAATTTGAAGCTGAGGAGGAGATGCAGCTCCGGGTGCTGCAGTGTGTGAAGGGGCCCCAGGGCCTGCCTCCTCCAGCCCCACCAAAGCTTGCTCCTCCAGGGCCACCAGTCCCCAACACTGTGCCACGGTCAGGTACGGCAAGCATATTCCCACAGGAGCCAATACAAAGGCCTAAGGGGGCCTGCGGAGGCCTTGTGCCCTCATCTTGTCCCTTTCCTGTAAGGGGAGGGGGCGCTTGCTCTTTCAGCGAGAGCAGCCAGTGAGAACCTGGGGCTCCACTGCCCTGGATCAGGAACTAGGTATTGGCCTGGTCCAGTAGTTTCGTAGCTGCTATCGGCCTTGGCTGTCCAGGACCCAATGTACAGTCTTCCCAGGAAGCAGTGCTGGGTGGGGAGACGTCCCAGAATCTTGGTGGCTCCAAAGTCTTTCCAGGTAACTCAGTCTCACATGACCCACCTCGGGTAGTGTATCCTCCCACGGGGCCTGACGTGCAGCCTGGACCCATTTCATGGCCCTCAGTTCCAACCTCCCCCCAGTGTGGCTGGAGGTGGCCGCTACAGCCCAGCCACGCACCTGTCCTCCCTCCTGTCCTAGGGTGTGCTCCCAGGAAGGCTGGCCGCAGGGCACCATCCACTCGCCCGCTGTCATGCAGACCCCAGCAGCTGACCCAGGCCAAGGCACCCAAGGAGATCCCACCAGAAGCTGTCCAGGAGTATGTGGATATCATGGAGGCACTGCTGGGGCCTCATGCAAATTGGGAGGATGAAGATATCGAGGAGCAGCAGGAGCAGGACGGGACTGACCCGGACCCAGGTCTCCTGAGCTACATTAACAAGCTGTGCTCCCAGGAAGACTTCATCACCAAGGTGGGCTGGCTTGGAGCCCTCGTGTGGGGGAGGTTTTCTGGGGAACGGCAGTCCCAGCCCCATGGAATTCAGTTCTATTCATCCCTCAGCTACGGAGCAGTGTGTGTGTGAGAGACAGAGAAAGTCTGTGTGTAGCTGCTAGTGGCCATGAGTTAGAACGACCCTGCTGTGTGGACAGGAGAGACAGGCATTACTTTCTGCTTCTCCTCGAGGTCCCCCTGGCTGCAGTTCACTCCCTGCCAAAGACACTCATGCCCCTTTCCCCCTGCTCCAGGTGGAGGCCATCGTCCACCCCCGATTCCTGGCAGCTTTGCTTTCCCCAGACCCAAACTTGGATCCCTTGGCTCTGACTGAGGTGCTGGAGCAGGAAGAAGGACTCACCCTAGCACAGGTAACACACGGGAGACAGGGACACCAGGGCACCCAGGGGAGAAAGGGCCAGCAGATCTCCTAGGGGAGGGAAGGGCACCAGGCAAACGAGGGGGAACACGTGACCCTGTGCCCCTGAAGCCCACGTGATTTTGTCTAGTCTTACCCTGCTGGGGGTGCATGGCCTCCGGAGGGGAACCGCCTGGGTCAGAGGAGTAGGTGCAGAAGAGCAGGAACGAGAGGACAGAGCCAGGGAGGGAGGGCAGGGGGCGAAGCTGGAAGGAGGCCCAGCAGGGCACAGCACAGTCACAGTCCCTGCCTCTGACACCAAGCCAAGCCTCCTCTCACCTTCGCCACCTCCCGCCCAAATGCAGGGTTCTCCACCATCCTGCCAGCCCCTCCCCACACCTGGGGCAGAGCCAGTGAGTGCCACTTTGCTCCCCCCAGCTGGTGGAAAAGCGCCTCGCGGCCCCGAATGACGCAGGAGGTGTGGGGGCCACCCCAGCTCATGGCGCACCCCAATTGGAGTCACATCCTAAGACTGCAGCTGGCCAAGGAGGAGAGCGCGAAGACCGTGGCCCCCAAGGAGGGGTCATCACAGAAACCTGCCCAGCAGAGGCGGCTTCCCATGACCCTCGACCGCGCAGCCGAGACAACCCCGACCTGCCCAGGCCCAAGGAGCCTGCCCTCTGGCCAGATCATCAGGAGTCACGCAAGCTGAGGGCTGCCCATCTCAGCTCCCCTCCCCAGGGCCACAGACCCTCCTCGCCTGGTCTCCGGGGAGCCTGTCCTGTTATGCCTGCGCAGGGCCCGGCAGTCAGGTCCAGTGAAGTCGAGGAGGACCTCCCCAGCCTGGACTTCCTCCTGACCTTGCAGTACAGCCTGCAGCCCTGGGGGCTGTCCCTGAGCCCCGTCCCTGCTCGGCGTCTGGCTCGACCCTCACGTCCTCAAAAGCGGAGGGGCGACCCATTGGTCTCTGGGAGGAGGAAGAAGCAGCACTACAGCCAGTAGGGGCCGTGGGCCGGCCTCTCAGGGGTGCCAGTCCCTCTGGACTGGATTTGACCCTCACTGCATCCTGTGGCCCGAGGGATCCCGAGCTCCCATCACCCAGTGCTGACCCAGCTGCTCCTCAGCTACGGGCAGGGTGGGGGAGGCAGGACAGGGGAGAGAGGGTGGGGGGGTCTGGATGGGGAATTGGGGTGGGGGAGGGGGGCCTGTTTGGGGGATGAGGGTGGGGGAGAGGCGAGGCACAGGTCCGGGAGGCAGCACGTTGGGGGCGTTGTATGTAATGGGGGTTTGTATACAAGTGTGAATAAAAGTGGTATTGTTGGGAAATGCCCTGGGACTACTGCCTCTGTTCTCATGTCTGTGCCACTAAGTGGAGACAGGCCTGTGAGGAAGGAAGGATCTGGGAGATGCCAGGCTCCAAGGACCCACCGGTGCCCGACCATCAACTCCTTCTCTAGATTCTGAGATCTGATTCCTCCCCCAGGACCCATGTGGGATCCTTGACTAAAAGGGTGTCGGCCCCCACATGCAGAGCTGTGGTCATGGGGTGGGGGTGTCCCAGCAACAGTGGCAGGTGGGCAAAACCGTCCAGCACCACGGTGGCCTGGCTGTCTGCTAGGGGGAGGAAGGGGCCATGTCTGGGCGTCTCCTGCCCATCCACCCACGGAGCTCGCTGGTTAGCCCCCAGATGCTCCTCTGCACCTTTCCTCCCCTGTCCCACGTCAGCAGCATCCATGTCCCACCCGCCCCTGTGCCTTTGTGAAGTGTGAAGGAAGCTAACTCTTGGTGGCGGGTCAGCTGGCTGCTGCCCCTCCTATTCCCAGGTGGGTCTCCACATTGGAGAAGGCCTCAGAGCTTGGCTAGATTAAGACGGCGTGGTGTGAAGCCGCACACCACGGCCCTCAAGCCCAGAAGCTTCCAGAACATCATGCCATGCAGGTCCTCGTTGGGGGCATCCTCACGGGAACCCACTACTGTCCCTGCTGTCCAGCTCAGCGCACAGATCAGGCGCTGAGGGAAAACGCGGGGATCGAAGGCTGGAGCCCTGGACCCACTCCTCACTAGTTCCCTGACTCTTCCACATTCAGAGCTGTCCTCAGGAGCCCCTCTTAGGTTTTAGGAATGTGGAGCAAGTCGTGTTTGGAGGGGACTTGGCCCATGCCCTAGTACGTGTGGGCACTCAGTCGAGCACAGGCATCATCTCGGTCACACCTCGGGGCTCCTGCTGCTACTCCTGTCCTCGCCACCTGACTGCTGTCTGTCCTGGGGCCCTTTTGTGGTTGAACAGTTCCCAGGAGGAGGCACAACCTCTGCTTCCCCAGCACCGTGCCCTGCCTCAACCTTACAATCTGCCCCTGACCCTGTACAGTGGGGCCAGCTGGAGGGCTGTTACAGTCACAATGTCGTGTCCCCCAAATCCGCATGTTGAAGCCCTAAGCCCCATCGTGATGGTATCTGGGGGTGGTGCCTTTGGGAGGTTGTTGGGGTAAGAGGAGATCAGAGAGTGGAGCCCTAATGACGGGGATTAGCGCCCTTATAAGAAGAGGAGGAGACACCAGAACTCTCTCTTCCCTATGTGATGACACAGCAGGAAGGGGACTATCTGCAAGCCAAGAAGAGGGCCCTCACCAGAAACCGGCCTTGCTGGTACACTAAACCTCATACTTCCACTCTCCAGACTGTGAGAAAATAAATTTGTGTTGTTTAAGCCCCCGGCAATGGTGTTTTGCTAGAGCAGCCCAATCTGACTAAGACAAGGTCCATAATCTCCAGAACTTTCTTCCTGACAGGCAGCTGGAAATCGTGGGTCACGGGCCACCAGAAAAATGAAGAAAGGCTTAACATCTTACTAGTGTCAGTACATCTCCATCAGAGAAAAATAAACAAGACATGAAACTCTGCAAATATGGTGTATGAGATAGGGT
Organism: Cynocephalus volans; assembly: GCF_027409185.1. Classification (NCBI taxonomy): domain Eukaryota; kingdom Metazoa; phylum Chordata; class Mammalia; order Dermoptera; family Cynocephalidae; genus Cynocephalus; species Cynocephalus volans. Next base: position 158,370,424 of record NC_084465.1, read on the forward strand.
TCGGGAAAGTGGTAAAACAAACTGATAGAGAATGATAAAAACTGGCCATGTCACTGCATCCAACCTCAAGGAAAATCATGATGCTTGTACACAGCAGACGCTTCATGTGTGCTCAGTGCTCTCCTCTATGCTTCACCTCCTCACTCATGGAGTCTCCACAAAGCCTGTGGGGAAGTGATACTTATTGTTCTGTGAGGAAAACTGGTCTCTGGAGGTCAAGTGACACTGGGAGCCAGTCACACTTTAGGAACTAGCATGGCCAGGTGGCTCCAGAGAGGTTTAGCTCCAGAGCCCTCTCGCTTTCCTGCTGGACAAGATCCCTGGAAGAGGCAGTGACATCCTAGGGAAACTCCAACTGACAGCACGAGCGAGACCCCCACCATTACTGAACACACTATGCTTTCTGACAGTGACAGGGGTGGACCATCTCTATGCAGCCACCCTCTTTTAGCCACACGTTTGTTCTAACTTCAGCGTTGCATGGTGGCCTACAGGTCCCTGTCCTGGGCAGTACTGGTGAGAGTCACGTAGTTTGGGGGACCTTGGCCAGGCTGCCCCATCCTGGCCTAGCAGCTGATGAATGGCTAGACTTGCCCACGTCTGCTCAGTCAGTCACTGGCCAGCCTGGGCACAGGTCTCACAGGAGGCTCGTGGCAGAGGTGACACTGGGTCAGGGGCTGATGCCGACACAGCGTGGCACGCTAATGCCCTTCTACAACCTCCCAAAGTACTTGTGTGAATATTCTGGGCTGTAAACAAAAGAGCTTGGCAAGTCCCCACTCGGGAGCTCCCATGACCTGTCAAGACCCTCACCCTACACAGACTCTCAAGAGTCCCCATCGCCTTAGCACATCCGCTATTAGGCACTTAATGAGCTGTTTACTGAATTCTGAGTTCTGATGCCACTGAGAATGCTTTATGTGCAAATCTGTGTTCTTTGAGTTCATTTTAGTCGAGTGTATCGTCATTAAGCCTATAGTAGCCAATGGTTCACTTCCCGTGCTCATCTCTGTTCTTTGAAGAACCAGGTCTCCCTCTAATACCATGATCCTTCCTTTAAAATATCTTACTTCATTCCAAAGATCAAGATTAAGGGAGTTGTACTAGGTGAACTTATAAACGTGTATGGTGATTTAAAAGACGTTCTCTGACAACAAACACAAATAACAGAATAATACCCAAGGTGAACATAGGATCCTGAAGTTCCTGAAAAATACAGAGGTATTGGTCATGGTAAATTTCTCCTGCCTCTTGCAATGTGCTCATATGAAACTGTCCAAACACAGATTCTTCTCCTCATTAAAATGCAGAAGCAGAGCCTCAGAACTGTCAATGGTACAAGCCAACTCACACCACTGGAGCCCTTTGGAACTCATCAGAAATGGCTGGGTGATACCAGGACATTTCCCATCCTCCTACTCCTGTGTCCTTCTTGCACACTGACCCTGGCTTTGCTGGATCCCTGTGTGCTGGCTCAGAGAGCAGCGTACAGTGGGACCCACAGCCTTCCCACTGTTCCTGTCTCTGTGAGCTTCTCCTCATAATCATGTCTCCAGCAGCCATAGGGTCATATTTTCTGGGCCTCCCTACTGGTTACGTTACTAGTGCAAAAGACTGAGAACTGCTACATAATATTAGTACTGGGAAAGTATACTTCATTGATATTTGAAGAACCTATAAAAAGTAACTAAGTAGAAACAAAAGTAACTAAGAAAACATAATTGCATTTTACTGTAATATGTCAATAGCCATAGGCTTCAAATTATATAAAAATGAAAATGAGATAAAGAAAGCCTCTGAACACTCGGAAATTAAATGCACACTTCTGAACAATTCATGATTAAAGAGGAAGTCCCAAAGAAAATTTAAAAACACATAGAAGTGAACGAAAATGAAAATAAACATATAAAACATGGTAAAGTCCAGATAAAGTATTACTATGAGGGAAATAAATGATGCTGAAGGCTTATATTTGAGAAAAAGAAAGGTCTGAAATCAATAATCCATGCCTTCACATAAGGAAACCAAACCAAAAAAACCCAAAAAACAAAAAACAAAAAAATGTGCAAAGTAAATCCAAACCATTCAGAAGAAAGGAAACACATAATAATACACTATGACCAGAGGAATTTATTCAAGGAATGCAAGCCTGGTTCAATATTCAAAACTCATCAGTGTAATCTACCGTATTAATCTCAAGAAGAAAATGCAAATGTTCACAAGTTAATGCAGAAAAAGCATGGACAAAATTCAACAAGCATTCATGTTAAAACTTCTCAGCAAAACTAGGAACAGAAGGGTACTACCTCAACCTAATAAAGAACATCTACAAAACATTTTATAGCCAACGTATACTTAATGGTGCAAGAATGAATGCTTTCCTTCTAAGTTCAAAACCAGCAAGCTACAGGGTGCAAGATCACATGGCAAACGAGGAAGCAAGAGAGAGGGGGGGAGGTGCCAGGGTTCTTTAAACAACCATTTCTCATGGGAACTAACAGAGCAAGAACTTACTCACTATCCCCTCCCAGGGCATTAATCTATTCATGAGAGATCCGGCCCCCCACAACCTAAACAGCTCCCAACGCTGCCACATTTGGCACCAGATTTCAACCTGAGTTTTGAGGGGATAACATACCCAAACTATCAGCAGCTGACAGGCTGACAGCTTGGCAAACTAAGGAGACAGGACTGTAATCCAGGAACTACAAAGGGGGGGTTGGTGGGGGAACTGGTAAATCCACCTCACTTTCAGTTAAATCCTCAATTGTTGAACTCAGAAGCTGCGGGAAAGGGGAAACAGCCAGTTTCTAAGAAGTGTAGTGTATCTAAACTTCAATTCATCTTTATCCCTAAAACTGAACCAAGGTGATCCCAGACTGCACACTCCCTCACATGCCTGGCAGAAGCAAGCACAAATCCTTTCTGAGAATATCACCCTAGATCCCAAATTATTCAACCAATACTTAAAATGTAATCTACTAGATGTGTGTGCATGCATGCACACAGACAGAAACTAGGCACACAAGGAGACAGAATGAATAAAAACCAGCAGAAACAACAAATAAGACAAGAGAAAAATAGACCCATAGGGCTGCCAGGTACTGGGGTTGCAAAATCACAATTTCAAGTAAGCTGGGAGAAGAATGGTACATGAATAAATAAAATTATTAAATGAAAAATAGAACACCAAGGTCAAGGATTTGGATCCCTGTACCAGTCAGCCACTGGAAAAAAAAAATAAATAAATAAATAAAATAGCTATAATTACTATGTTCAAAAAATTAAAACATAATATTGAATATTATGGAAGAAAACTATCAAAGAACCAGATATTCCACAAGTGAAAATATACAACAAACTTAATGAATGGGATTAACAGCAGGTTTACCTTGTTAAAAAATTTAGTGAACAAAGAATATCAGATGAAAACATCCAGAATCAAGCATGGAGAGAGTAAGAGACTGAAAAGATCTAACATGCATTTAAATGGATTCTCAGAAGGAGAAGGGGGAGGGTGAAAGGGGGTAGCGGACAACTTGAAAAGATAATGCCTGCAAACTCTTCACAACTAATGAAAGATATTCCCCTACAAATTCAATGAGACCTAAGAATTCCAAGCTGGATAAATGAGAAGAAACATGTACCTAGACACATCATAATAAAACTGCTGAAAACCAAAGACAGAAAGAAAACATAAAAAACCAGTAGTAGAAAAGAGATTCCATTCATAGAAATAAATATTAAAATGACAGGTTACTTCTTACAGAACAAACAGAACCTAAGGATACCATTTCAAAATTTCTTTTAACACATTAGAAGAAAACTGACAACTTTGACTTCTATATACATCAAAAATATCCTTCAAAAAGGAAAATCAACTTCAGACATTTCTAGACTAACACATACTCAGAGAATTCACTATTAGAAGTCACACAATAGGTAGAAAACAGAAAGGGTGTTCAATCAGGTGGAAGGAAAATGCTCCAAGGTGGAGGACCAAGTTACAACAAGGAATAAAGACCAATAAAAAGACTAAATTTTGTGAGTAAATCTGAATGGTTACCGACTGTTCAAATTAATAATGCCTTAAGATAAAAACATATACAGAATTAAGACAGCACTGTAATGGCATATAAGTAAAAATGAGCTAAATGGACTTTAAATATCCAGGAAAAGGGGGAAAGTACCAAATATTATTAGATTTTGACAAGTCCGAGACATATGTTTTGAGTAACTTCCAAATTAACAGAGAAAAATAGACAAATAAATAAGCATCCAAAAGAAGGCAAGAAAGAATGGGAAAAGGCACAATAAAACAGGTATAATAAGCAGAAAGCACTTACTAACAGATTTAAACCCAACTACTGTATGTCAGTTACTTTTGTTAAATGCCAATAGGTCAAATGCTCCAATCATAAGAAACACTGTCACAGTCAAGATTTTTAAAATTCTACTATGTATTATTGACAAGAGAATCAACCAAAATATAAGTATATGGAAAGATTGAAAATAAAGAGTCGGGCTGGAGACTCTGCACATACTAACGAAAGGAAAGATACTGCAGCAACATTAATATAAAGCTAAGTAAACTTTACCTCTAATAATACTTTTGCCCAAAAGGACACTTAACAGTGATTTTAAAGGACTCAAATTGATGACGATTTACAATTCTAAATATGTCTGCGCCTAATAACATACCCATATCCTCAAAATATATAAAACAAAAAGTATCAGAACTAGAAAAAAAACAGGCAAAGGCAAAATCAAAGTATTAACATCTCTCTCAGTAGAACCAACAGACCAAAAAAAGGATACAGAAGAATGCAACATGATTAACCAACTTGACCTAACTGACAAACATAGAACACTGCATCCAACAAATGCAGAAACACATTCTGTCCAAGCACACACAGAATATTTATAAAAAGTGTCCATATGATGGGCCATAAAGCAAGCTTTGAAGTAGTGCTATGTTTTCTGACCACAATGGAAGGAAAGGAAGGAAGGGTAGAAAGAAAGGAAGGAAAGGAAAGAGAGGGAGCTGAAGGAAAGAGAGGAACAGAGGAAGGGAGGAAGGCAAGCAGACAGACATGCAGGTACTTCAAAACATCTGTGGAAAAACAGCATTAAAAGATGATATGAATGTTTCCATGAACTTTTTGAAGTACCCTCAAAGGCAGAACATAGACGATTCTTAGGGCAGTCAAACTATTCTATATCATACTGTAACAGTGGACACACGCCATTACAGGTTTGTCAAAACCCACAAACAACAAGAGAGAACCGTAGTGCAAATTATAGACTTTGGATGATAGTGACATGTCAATGTGGGTTCATCAGTTGTAACAAGTACTGCACTTAGGTGCTGGATGCTCACAGGGAGGCTGTGCATATGTGGGGGCAAGGGACATATGGGCATTCTGTCTTTTCTGCTCAATTTTGCTCTGAACCTACAGTTGCTCTTAAAAAATAGTCTATTTTTCAAAAAGTTTGTCAGGATAGGTTAATACATATGCTGTGGCTACAGACAACCCCCAAAATCTCTGCTGCTTAAGACAAAAAAAAATTCTCTCCTCCCTCCACCTCCCTGTCCTTGCCCTACCACTACCCCTACCCCCACCCCACTCCCCAAGGCAAATCACATGGCCAGACCTAACTTAGAAGTCAGGAACCACAATAAGATACTACCACACACTCTCTGGAATGACTAAAATTAGAAAAACTAACAATACCGAATATTGGTGAGATGTGGAGCCACAGAATGCATTCACTGCAGTATGAATGAAAATTTGTATATCCATTTTAGAAAAGGGTTTGCATTGCCGAGCCCGGGGTGCACTCGGTAGAGTGCTGCGCTGGGAGCATGGCAACGCTCCCGCCGCGGGTTCGGATCCTATATAGGAATGACCGGTGCACTCACTGGCTGAGTGCCAGTCACGAAAAAAAAAAAAACGACAAAAAAAAAAAAAAAAAAGAAAAGGGTTTGCATTATCTACTAACACTGGTCACAGGCACAATATAATGATGACCCTGCAATTCCACTCCTAAGTCTACCCAACAGAAAATCACACAAGAAATATGCACATGAATGTTTACAGCAATGTCACTCACATTAGCCCTGTGAAGGTCACAAAAATGAGCCTCCAGACCACCTACCACGGGGAGTAAGACTGAGTGACTCGGGCTCTGCTGAATCCACCGCTGCTGTCCCTCTGGCCCCACACTTCCCTCAGGCTGTTTCTAGCCAGTGACTGACCACAGGTGGGGTACTAAAAAAAAAAAAGCAGGCCCATTCACCCAGGACAAGGGACTCCTCTAAAGGGCAACCAGCTGAATGACTCCTTATTGGCCTTGCCTAAACTTTCACACAACCTCACTGCACTTCTAAGACTTTTCCTACCTGTTTTCCCTCCTTCCTTTTCTTCTCCACAAGCATCACACGTGCATGGGTCTGATGGCTCCCTCACAAGTCCTTCCCCCAATAAATCTAAATCTAATCTTGAACTTGCAGTCTTCTTGTTCTTAGGGGAATTGAACTAACACAGTCTCAAACTGCGAACAACTCAATATTGATCAACAGGAGAATGAACAGCATGTCATAAGAAATGAGTAACAAACTACAACTACAAATAATCCTTTGGATAAAATTCATGATGAAATGAGTGGTAGTTACACAATTAGGGTCGGCCAAAAACCATGAATCTGTAACTACTCTGTATTTACAGTACATTTCACAATAAGAAAAAATATTTTTAAAGGAAAGGCAAAACTGAGAAGTCAACAGTGCTCAAACCAAAGGGGAATTTGCTACTATTCACTCAAAGTTTAAGAAGATATTGGAGCAAAGCAAACAATGCACTGTTACCATTTTCCACAATGCTCTCCTCCCCACATGCATCCCCAAGAAGTCATCAAGGTTAAAAGATTGCTATGAATCTAGTAACATATTTTTATGCAAACACTTAAAGGGGAAGGAAATCAACATTTACTGGCACCAGCTGCTATATTTCAGGAACTGTACTGTGTGGGGGAGATTGCACAGAGGAATCCAAGTCCAGCATCAGTGTCGCAGTTTTACAGCTCTTTATTTGGTGTTACAGCTCTTTGTTCGGTGTTACAGTGCCTTTTTGCTTGCAAGCAAGGACAGCGCTGGGGAGTGAAGACTCCTAGACCAGTGTCTCCCCGAACAAAGGGAAGAGGCAGTCTTATATAGCCAAAATTCGCACCCTAACTTCCCACCCAAGTTACCATTTAGGTCCTCTTAGGTAAATGTGGGATGCAATCCTGCTAATTTGTATTGGCCGGTTATGGGACACAGTCCATTGGTCAGCTCTGGAGCCTAATTTGCATCCAGACCTTAGGGTGGTGTGAGACTGTTGTCTCCAATTAGCACACAGATACAGGTGGGTGCAGGAAGCAGGCAAGCTAAGTTGCAGGAGCCAGAGTTTGCTATTAAGACAGTCAAGCATAAAATTTCTAAAATGGTTTCTCGAGTGGAAAAAAAAGGGAAAGTTTTAACAATTAGAAAATGTTCAGGGTTCTCTGCAACAATCAGAATTTCATCTAGTTCTTAAAATAGCCTTATACAATAGGTTTAACCCCAATTTACAACTAAGGAACTGAAGGTTTTCGAAAGGCCATGTGGCTATGAATCAGCAATGTGGCTTTGGACCACGAAGGAGTGGAGCCCCATTTCCACCCAGATTGTTCCTACCTGAAAGGCCATGCTGGATCCACGTCTAACGCCACAGTCCCCATTCTTTCCTCAATACCATGTCTTCCAAATTGAACAAAATGCTTGAGCAAAATAGTTGATTCTCTTCTTGTAACTTCTTTTCATCTGAGGAAAAGGAAAAAAAAACATTTAATTAAGCACCTAACCAATATAAAGAAGCATTTACATTTAAATGCTCTTTGTAAGCAAATTAAGATTCTGCTAATAGCTAACCCAAATGAAGTGCCCAAAGGTATTATTTTCAACCTCCAAAATCACCCACAGGATTAACTCTTCAGAAACAGCAGTAACCTTTTTTCCCACATATTTCTAACATACTGGGGGGGGGGGGGGGCGGGGGGGGGGAAATGCTAACAATTAAGGAGTGCAGCCAGTAGAGTTGGAACTGTGTGAGCAATCGGGTAATTCACTGGGAAGTAAAAACACTGGAATTAAACTTCTTCTATCCAACTTCAACTTAATAACTCTCATATCTTATCAGTACGGTATAGCCAAATTTGAGAACTGCCACAAAATGCAAAGGCACATGCAAACCACAACAATATTCTGACCTCTCAGTTCACAATGGAGAGGCACCATTATCTAAGGTGAGGCACCCTATAAGGACACCAAGGACCAGCAGTTCACAATGGCTACTCCAGGGAACAGCCACTGTTTCCGGGGTTTCATGGGTATTCATAGAGATCACACCAAAAACAAAACAAAAAGGCTTCTGTGGCTAAGTCTTCCAATATGGTAATGTGAATTGTGACCCTAAGAGGAGAAGGAAAGGACAAAGCATTGTTCCCCAAACTTATGTAACCAAGGAACCATTTTTTTCCTTGTAGCATCTCTTAGAACTAGTATCACAAAGAATGCCACCTTAAGCAACACTGCTTCAGATCTTCCGAAATTAAGTTACTGATATCTTATACTGTTATTTTGTTCTGAATTCGTCATTACAGGTACTATCAAAAACAGTACCAGTGAAATTCTAGTGTTAACAAAAGTCTTTTTAAAGAAATGTTAAATTAACCATAAAGAGATGACAGAGGCAGGTACATTTCTTCTGCGGTATCCGCAGGCGCTTGGTTCCAGGCCACCTTCCCACCCTCAAAATCCGTGGATGTTCAAATTCCTTATATCAAATGGCATTTACATACTTTAAGTCACTTCTAGATAATCATTTCTACGTTACTTATTATACCTAATACCATGTAAATGTTCTGCAAATAGTTGTTACACTTATCGATACTAGCTGTTTTATTTGTATTACTTTTTACTTATTAATATTTTCAGTCTGCGGTTGGCTGTATCTGTACTGGGGATACAGGACCCACAGGTATGGAAGGACAGCTGTACTGGCCCTTCTGGTGTTACAAAGCCTGACTCAACCATTGATCTAACTGGCCAGCCCCTGAACTGGCCCTTTTGCCTGACCCATTTCATGGCCATTTTAACGTATACCATTTCATTACTCAAAAAGATTAAAAATAAAAAGAACTCTTATTTCTCTTAAACTACTTACTACCCATAATTTTGACACATCGCACAATCTTAATGTACTATATTATACTTATATCATATATTATATATAGTCACATATATCATTACATCGAACCTGACAGTGGTCTGTAAATTACCAGCTAGTACAATTTTTTGGTCTTTGCCCCTTAACTAAAGCTGAGGGGAGGGAGGCGGAGGTTGGAAGAAGACTCTTCATTTCAGGTGACCTTTGCAAATTTTCACAACTTCTACAAGTGTTCACAAACTCAGTACGTCCAGGTACAAACTCCTTAATTTAGATTTGATTTTCACTGTCTAACAAAACCTGTGCAGGAAGCAATGACTGTCCTCTCCATCAATCCTTTCAGACTGCACAGAATTCCTTCCACAAAATTCCAACAGAATAAAGCTATACAGCTATTCTCACTTTGGCACGTGTGTCCTCTGACACCCGTCGCATGGTACTGAAATCCTCTGAAACACTTAGACGTCCCTGGGGATGACCCGGCCCGTGGGGTCCCGCCCTCAGTCCCGCCGCCGACCCAGGATTAGCCTCGCTCTCCCCGCCCTCCCGGGGCGCAGCACCCCCTCCCCGAGCCCGGCTGCGCCGTCCCCCGCCCCCGTGCCCGCCCGCCTCGGAACAAAACGCGCGCGGAGGGCGGGTGAGCCAGGACCGGGAGCGGCAGGGCAGGCACGGGGGCGACGGCGGGCACAGGAGCGCGTGCCCGCCCCGGACGACCGCGGCCCGGCCCGCAGGGGGCGATGAGCGAGCGCCGCCCGCCGGACAATGCGCCGCCGGGCCCGCGCCGCCGCGCTCACCTCAGCCCCCGGCCGCACCCGCGCCCCCGGCCACCCGCGCCTCTCACAGCCCACGCCCGCCCCTCACGAGCTCACCTGCCGGCCACCGAGGCCGCCGTCCGTGGAACCGCGAGGGCTCTGCCGTCGCTCCCTCGCCTCCCCACGTCCGCTCCCGCGCCGCCGCCGCCGCTGCCCGCTGCTCCCCAGAGCCACGCTGCACTCGCACGGTTCAACGAACTCCAACTGCCGCACAGCCGGGCGCCCGGCGTCGACGGTCGCACTGCGCAGGCGCGGCGGGGCGGGGCGGGGCGCGGCGGGGCGCGGCGCCGCTCACCAGCCGGGCGGAAGGCTGTTCGCTGGTCTCAGGCGCGCGCGGGGAAGCGGCGGAGTCCGTGCGCGGAGCCCAGGAGCCTGTGGAAGCGCCGCTTCTCCCAGAAGACAGGCGGTCTGGGAAGGGATGCGTTTCCGCGCAATAGGAGGACTTTCTAGAGAAGACCGGCCCCTTTTGTCCTGGGACGTAAGCAGCGAGGCGACCTGACTCGTGCACGCAGCGAGGATTGATGCAGCTGCATCACCTGTCTCCGCCGTGCGCGGGACAGGTGAGTTCTGAGCCACCCAGAACACCGCGGCTCGGCTCAGCCCCAGTGCTCCGGTTCAGGGCTACAGGATGCGAGTCCTTTAACAAATCGGATTTGCTTCTCGTGACGCCCTTGAAGAGACGCCTTACTCCACCGCTGCACTGCAGAGAGGTGGGCACCGCCACCCCCACCCCACCTGCGCCTCCTCCAGGAAGCCTTGCTCAGGTTAGCCGAAACCGCAGAGCCTCAGCTACAAACATCTGCCATTACACAGGTTGTGTGGGGACGCGATGTGGCTTCTGCAAGGCCAGAAACCTCCTTTTCCAGCCCCCACTGCAAATAGAAGAACTCACTGAGGTCTCCTCCAGGGTTAGGAGCTAGAAATTACCGCAATCGCAGGAGATTTGATTTGATTTTAGCTTCAGTTAAGATGCCTTTTGAGTTTTTGTCGGTCGTTTGCAAGATGAGAGGGAAAGGGAGCGTCAACTACAGTTTTAGTCCTGCAGAGTCGTGTGGGAGCCTTAGAGACTGAATCTCGGTCTGAATACCCCTTTCTCCCCCCTTCCTTTCCCCACGTGGTGCACACCAGTGTTCGCAGGGCTGCCGCTTCCCACGTGGTGCACACCAGTGTTTGCAGGGCTGCCGCGTCCCAAATGGTGCACACCAGTCTTTGCAAGGCTGCCGCGTCCCACGTGGTGCACACCAGTGTTTGCAGGGCTGCCGCGTCCCACGTGGTGCACACCAGTGTTTGCAAGGCTGCCGCGTCCCACATGGGCATACCTGTCTTTGCAAGGCTGCCGCGTCACCTCAGCCTCCTTCTCTGTAGGTTGCTGGAACACCCCACAGCCATGGCCCCTCACCCCAGGTAGCTCCCCTGCATCTGGCCCAGTGCTCTCCCCACAAGGCCACGAAGCCTGGCAGCAGTGAGTGCAAAATGCTCTCTGTACTTGAGTAGGGGGAGTAGAAAGGGAGAATACAGGAAGCAAAAAGAAAAGTAAAAAACCATCCTGCCACGTAGTTAAAATAACACTTTCCCGATCAAATCATTTAAAATGCCTTCCTTCCTCTTTCTATTACCTATGCACACGCTTGGGCCTAGATCTCCTCTAGAAATCTTCCCTAATGGCTGCGTTGCTGGAAATAGTTGATTCTCTGAATTTTCATTTTGCAGTTAACATTTGACACATTTTTTATTAACTTTTAAAAAAAAGTTGGTGTCTTGTCTTCCTAACAAATTGTGTGTCCCTTAAGTCTAGAGCCGTGTCCAACTTTTTTTATTCCTTCTTAAACCTAAATAATGCTGGGCATAGAAAGTAGCTTAGTAAAAAGTTTATCAAATGGTCTGTTTTATTGAATGTTTAAACTACTAGGCAAGTGTATGTTCTTTGAAATAATTCAGACAATATAAATGTGTATAAATTAGTCACCAGCCCTTTCTTCTTTATCCCTGGCAATGTTCCATACTTTGAGATAGACTTTTTGTGATATTAATATGGCCACTCCAGTCTTCTCTTATTTATTTATTTATTTATTTATTTATTTATTTTTATTTTTTGCATTTATTCAGAGTTTCTATTTCTTTTTCTTTTTTTTTTAATTTTTATTGAATCGAAATTGATTATACATATTTTGGGTGTTCAACATTGAGATATGTTGATCAAATCAGTAGTACTAGCATGTATATTGTTACAAATTGTTATTATTCTTTATGCCCCTTGTCCAATCTCTTCCCATCCCCCTCTTCCTCCCTCCTACCCACTCTAATTACCCTAGATTTCTTTTCTCCTTCTGAAAGAATAATGGTTACTCTGTTGATTTGTTCCCTAGATGATCTGTCCAATGCTGAGAGGTGTGATCAGGTCCCCCAATATTATCATACAGCAGATGCTTCTGTCATTCTGAAATGGGCTTTATGGAGAGAGACATCCTCTTCTTTTCTTTTCTCTGCTGGTGACTCTCCTTGTGTCAGTGCACTCCAGTGGCTGGTAGACCATCTGCGTGGTGGTTGTGGCGTCTAGCCGCTTTCACAGCAGCCATGGTTATTGTGGTGGCTATGGTGGGCCACCCACGTGGAAGTGAAGATTTTGGCATGCTCCTTGGTGCTGGCAGTATGCATGATTGTCAGGAGTGTCTGGTCCCCAGCTTCATACTTCGGGTCCCTGGGCGGGCCCCGAGGCACAGGCACAGTGTGCCTGGTTGTGGGAGGGGGTCCGGTCCCCTTCTCCATGCCTCAGATCCCCAGGTGGGCCTTGAGGAGCTGGCACAGTGTGCCTGGTTGTGGGAGGGGTCCAGTCCTCTTCTCCATGCCTCGGGTCCCCAGGCAGGCCTCAAGGCGCTGGCACAGTGCCTGGTTGTGGGAGGTAAATCCGGTCCCCAGTTCCATACCTTGGGTCTTCAGGCAGGCCCTGAGGCACTGGTGCACTGTGCATGGTTGTGAGATGGGTGTCCGGTCCTTTTCTCCATGCCTTGGGTCCCCAGATGGGCCCCAAGGCACTGGCACAGTGTACCTGGTTGTGGGAGGGGGGTCCACTCACCTTCTCCATGTGTCAGGTCCCCGGGTGGGCCCCTAGGCGCTGGATCAATGAGCCTGGTTGTAGGAGGGGCGTCCAGTCCTCTTCTCCATGCCTCAAGTCTCCAGGTGGGCCCCAAGGCACTAGTGTGGTGTGCCTGGGCCAGAACTAATTTTCTGTCCTTTGCTTACTTCTAACATGGGGGAACTTCCTGTGGGAACCAGTACTTGAGCTGTGTTGTCGAGCTAAATTGCTGCTCTGCTGCTGTTTCCCTAGGGGAGGCTTTTTGTGTAGCTCAGAGTTTAATGTTGACCTTATAGGTACTTCCAGCTCTCCAGAGACTCGATGCACCTGGGTTGTGTAGAAACTCTGATTTTGGCCCGAGGTTTTTCATCAAACTGCACCCCATGCAATTCTGCATTCCTGACCAGTCTCTTCTAAGGGGTCCTGTGCTGATTGGGGGGCAGATCGGCTGTCCTTGCTGTGTCCCAGAGTCATCCCAGTGGGCCCGTCTCCCCCACCTCCCATGCTCCAAACACTTCCCTTGGGACAGGCCATACACCAGTCCCTTTCGATGACTCACCGGCCTCTGAATGGCTCCCCTTTTTCAGCTGTTCTGGCTCATCACTCTTGCATGGGTCCATGGGAACCCTATTAGTGGTCTTGCTGTCCTGGGGGCCACCAAGGCCCTCTTATCCCCTGTTGCCTCCAAGCAACTCCATCCGAAGTGCACAGCTGCAGCTTCTGCCAGCTCATGCTCCATGCGCTCAGCAACTCCTGCCTTAAAGCAGCCGTGGCCCAAAACACTTCAAGCAGTTTTTTCTTATTCTCATTGTGGCTTCTCCCCCTTCATGAACTCCGTAGTTCTCTCCTCCTCTTCCCCTGAGCTCCAGCAGCCCCAGCTTGGCTGTTACATTTTTGTAGTTGTAAATTGGTTGATTTGTGGGAGAGAGTGACGCTGGGGACCGTCTATTCCGCCATCTTGACCAGAACTCTCCAGTCATCTTTTGACTAATGTTAGCATGGTATATCTTTTTTGGTCATTTTACTTTTAACCAATTTGTCTTTTTATATTTAAAGATAATTTCATGTGTTTCTTAGGTCTTGCTTTTTTTTTTCCCAATCTGACAATCTCTGACTTTTCATTGGAGTGTTTAAACCATTTATTTTAGAGGATTCATAAAGCAAATATACTTCACAGGGCCTGGTTTTCCAAAGCTTTGCAGTTTCAAATATTGACCTTCCAAAGGACAAGAAATTTTCCTCAAGCTATAAAGTCTCTGAGGCAAGATAAAGATTTGTAACAAAGCAGGGTTTCTGGCTCAAAGACAGACTAGTTACTGATATGTAAAGTTACTGGGAAGCTGCTGGAGGGAGAAGGAATGTTTGCTAGATCAAGCTTTTGTTGGTGGATCACTGAATTGTCTAGGGAATGTCATCTGACATGTTTTTACTGAATGTTACCAGCTTCTATTGTTAAACTGTAACCCCACCTATGTCTCTTCCTGAAACTTCCTGGGCTGGAGAATAAATGCAGGAAGAGAACCCCAATTCATGGTTAATTTCCTGAGGAAGGAATGCCTCTTGCTGGAGGGTTCCAGGGGAGATTAACCACTTTCGGGCTTCTCACTGCTCAGAAGAGATGGGCTTTGAGTAATCCTTTTTGGCTCCATCACCCAGGGGAAGAGGGGTGACAAATCCTTGGGGGGCAAAGCAACAATTTATATTTAATGTTATTATTGATATAGTTATGTTTAAGTCTATCATCTTGATATTTGCTTTCTATTTGTATATTTAGTCTGTTACCCTTTTTTCTTTTCTTGCCTTTTGGGGGATTAATTCAATGTTTTTTATGATTCTATTTTGTCATCTTTTTGGATTTTAGCTAAAACTCCTTGTTTTGTTATTTTACTAGTTGTTATAGGGTTTATAATATACATTTTTAACTTATCATAGTCCACCTTCAGATGATGTTATGTAAGTTCACTGACGGTATAAGAAGCTTAAATAGTACACTTCTGTCTGCCCCTTTCCACCTGCCTAGCCTTTATGGTTTTGTTGCCATACATTCACTTTTATATGTGTTATGAAACCTGTACTACATTGGTATTAGTCATGCTTGAACAATTCTATTTTTAAGAAATTTAAATAGTAAGAGTATTATCTTATACATTTACCAATGTATTTACCATTTCTGGTGCAGGTTATATCTTTCCGTCTGGTGCCGTTTTCGTTCTGCCTGGAAGACTATGTTTAACATTTCTTATAGTATGTATGTAATTGGAGTCCCTGAAGGAAAGAAATTGGGGGAAAGAGCAGAAATAGTATTTAAAGAAATGATGTTTAAACATTTTCCAAATTTGATAAGACTGTAAACCCACAGATCAAAGAACCTTTATGAGCCCCTTAGCACAAGGAACATGAAGATCACTTAACATTGTCCTACCATCCACTGATGCTCTTTTTGTGTTTTTCTTTCTAATTCTCTCTTTTTCATTTTGAGTAGCTCCTATTGCTGTGTCTTCCAGTTTACTAATCTTTTCTTCTGCAATACATAATTGGCATCAATCTACTCCAGTGTATTTTTTTTATCACAGACACCTAGTTTTCATATTTTGAAGTTCAATCTGTTCTTTTAAAAGAAATCTTTCATGTGTTTAGTTAAGTTTTTGAACCTCTGGGATATTGTGAAAGCAATTGTTTAAATATCTTTATCTGTGAATTCTAGCATCTGTGTCAGTTCTGGGTGCAAACATCTTTTTACTAAAATATTGGGGGTTTTAAAATATACATATATATATATAGGTTTTTTAAATTGCAAAAAGAACACTTAATATAAATTCATAAAATATAAGCAGAAATTTAGTGAAGGACATGAGCAGATAAGTCTCACACCCTGAAGAAACCCACATGGTTAATAAGTACATTCTGAGATCTGGTTTAGGGTGGGGACATGGCTGCTGTCCCTGGCCCCTGCTTCAGGACTCCCCAGACAACTCAGTTGGCTCCACTGCTTGCCTGGATGTGGGCAGGGTCATGGCTGAGGCCCTTGGCCCCCTTCTGAGATCCCTGGGAGACTCAGCTGGCTGCATTGATTGCCTGGATCTGTCATGTTAATGATATTAGGTCTTCCTACTCGTGAACATGAGATGTCTTTCCATTTATTTATGTGTTTAATTTCTTTCAGCAGTGATTTGTCATTTTTAAAAGTATACATGTCTTGCACTAACTTAAATTTACTCCTAAGTTTTTTTTCTTTTTGATACTATTGTAAATGGAATTGGTTTTTTGATTTCATTTTCAGATTGTTCATTGTTAATGTATAGAAATACAACTGATTTTCATGTATTGATCATGTATCTTGCAACTTTGTTGAATTTGTTTATTGGCTCCAGTACCTTTTGGAGATTCTTTAGGACTTTGTATGTATTAGATCATGTCATCTGCAAGTCGTTTTACTCCTTCCACTCCAGTTTAGATGTCTTTTATTTTTTTTTTTTTGCCTAATTTTCTGGCTAGAACTTCCAGTACACTGAATAGCAGTGACAAAAGCAAGCATTCCTGCCTTGTTCCTGATCTTCAGGGGAAAGCTTTCAGTTTTTAAACATTGAGTATATTAGTTGCAGGTTTTTCATAGATGTCCTTTATCACATTGTGGGAAATTCCCTTCTATTCCTAGTTTGTTGAATGTTTTTATCATGAAAGAGTGTTGGATTTTGCCAAATGCTTTTTCTGCATCAGTTGAGGTGATTGATCATGTATGTTTCTTTCCTTCATTCTATTAATGTAGTATATTACATTGAGTTCCATATATCAATATACTCTTGCATTACTGAGGTAAATCCCACTTGGTCATGGTGCATAATACCCTTAATATGCTGCTGGATTCAATGTTCTAGTGTTTTCTGATAGTTTTTTGCATCAATATTTGTAAGAGATATTGGTCTGTAGTTTTCTGTTTTGCTTGGCAGGGATCGAACCCTGGATCTTGGTGTTAATCAGCACCACACTCCAACCAACCGAGCTAACCAACCAGCCCAGTAGTTTTCTGTTCTTGTAATGTTTTTATCTGGCTTTGGTATCAGGGTAATGCTCGCCTCACAGAATGAGTTTAGAAATGTTTTCTCCTTATCTGTTTTCTGGAAGAGTGAGAAAGATTAGTACTAATACTTGTTTTAATTTTTGGTAGAATTTACTCTTGGATGTGACCAGCACCATTGCCCACACAATAAGCACAAAATAGCCACTGGCCTTGTCTTCCACTTCAGCACCAAACCCCTACCCCCTTCCCTTTATCAGAAGCCTCATGACTTAAACAGAAACCCTTTTGCTTCTGCAAGGGTGCAGTTCTCCACCCTGGTTGCATAGCTTCCACATTAGCATAATGCCCCTCCTTGATTATATCAGCCAGCCCTTGGAACCCTGTATAAGCTCTACACCCCCACACCTGGTGCTGTCCTCCATTTTGAGGGCAGCCCCAGGCTGCCCATCACTTTGAGTGCAGCCCAGCAGATTCTTTTCCTTTAATAAAGCTTGAACAGTACCTGGTGTCTCAGCTCACTTTCTTTCATTTACCACTGAAGCCATCTGGTCTCTTTATTCTTTTTATTATTTATTTTTATTTTTAAAATTTTTTTGACTGGTGAGGGGATCACAACCCTCAGCACGGTGTTGTCTGCACCACGCTCAGCCATTGAGCTAACGAGCCATCCCTATATAGGATCCGAACCCGTGGCCTTGGTGTTATCAGCACCACACTCTCCTGAGTGAGCCACGGGCCGGCCCCTGGTCTTTTTATTCTTAATAGCTACTGTATTAGAGTATCCCACACCAGTTATTTAAACAATTTAATGTAAAGAGTTATTACCTATACCGTTAAGTAGGCAACTGAAAGCGTGAAACGAGAATTCTAAAGCAGTGGGAGCGCCTCGCAAACATCAGCATGTGTCAGGGTCAACTAGGAGGCTTGCTGACTACAGATTTTTAGTCACACCGGCACATAACTCAGCAGGCCGGGCTGGTGCTAAAGAACCAGCGTTTCCCACAAGTTCCCAGGAGGTGCCAGTGTTGCTGAGCCTGGGACCACATTTTGAGAATTACTCTTCGAAGGTATCATGGGGATCACAACTGCAGTTTCACCGGGGCTGAGGAAACAAAGGGTGTTTATTTAAATTATTGAAACTTCTCTTAGAGAAGGGTTCCTGTGCGCTTGAGTCGGACTTCTGAAGAGGGGCCGCCAAGTGGCTGCCGGCGGGGCTTCTAGGCTCAGAGGAGGGGTCCGCAGGGGTGGGGCTGTGCTGGCTCGTGTGCCTGGTTCTGCGTGTTCTGGAGACACTGCTAACTCGGTTCAGCGGCAGCTGCGGAGGGAACTGCCCCTGCCAGGGTGAAGAAGCGTTCCTGGAATTGAGCCGAGACAAGTGGGAAGCAGACAGGAGGGGCCCGTCGGCGCCCCCTGCTCTTAGGTGCGCAGGCTCCCCGCAGCCCCGTCTGTTGGCAGAGCGCACAGAGCCTGCTGGCAAAGCACAGGAGGGAAGACGGGCGCTGAGAGACAGTAACAATCGGGCCCAAGCGGCTGCGCTCCGGCTGCACTCGTGGCCAGGCCTGGCGGGGGTGGGGGCGGGGGTGGGGGCGGGGGTGGCCGCCGAGGGGAGTTTCCAGGAGGTGGCTGTGTTGGACCCACGCAGCCGCAGCCGCCCGGGCGGAGCACGTCCCAAAGCCGGCTTCTCCCCGCCCTGGCGGCCGCTGACCTGAGACGCTTCTCGAGTGCAGAGCTGGAGCCCCGGAGCCCCTCCCTGGACAGCCATGTGGGCTTTGACAGCCTCGCCGACCAGCAAGTCGGTCCCTCAGGGCTTCAGCTTCCACATCCTGTGTGTGGGGGAGACTAGTGTGGGCAACACAGCCTTTGAGACCGCGGAAGCCAGCCACCGTGGGGCACGTGTGCGCCTGTGGCTGCAGACCTACGACCTCCAGGAGAGCAACGTGCAGCTCGAGGGGATCAGATCAATAAGGATGCGAGTGACAGGCCCATAGTCAACTACATCGACGTGCAGTTTGAAAACCATCTGCAGGAGGAGCTGAAGATCCGCAGCTCACTCTTCGACTACGATGACAGGAGGACCCACGTTTGCCTCTACTTCATCACACCCACAGGGCACTCCCTGAAGTCCCTGGATCTGGTGACCACGAAGAAACTAGACAGCAAGGTGAACAAGGCTGACACCATCTCCAAAGCCCCACAAGTTCAAGATCAAGATCATGGGCAAGCTTGTCAACAACAGGGGTGGGGGGAGTGGTGATCTACCAGTTTGCCACTGATGGTGAGGCTATTGCAGAGATTAATGCAGCCATGAAGCCATGAATGCATGTCTGCCCTTTGCTGTGGTGGGCAGCACCGAGGAGGTGAAGGAGGGGAACAAGCTGGTCCGAGCACGGAAGTACCCTTGGGGAGTGGTGCAGGTGGAGAATGAGACTGACTGCGACTTCGTGAAGCTCTGGGAGGTGTTGATCTGGATGAACATGGAGGACCTCGGTGAGCAGACCCACAGTCGGCACTACAGGCACTACCAGCGCTGCAAGCTGGAGGCGATGGGCTTCCAGGACAGTGATGGTGACAGCCAGCCCTTCAGCCTGCAAGCAATGGATGAGGCCAAGAGGAAGGAGGTCCTGAGTGAGCTGCAGAGGACGGAGGAAGAGATGAGATGGTGTTTGTCAACAGAGTGAAGGAGACAGAGCTGGAGCTGAAGGGGCAGGAAAGGGAGCTCCATGAAAAGTTTGAGCACCTGAAGCAGGTCCATCAAAAGGAGAAGCATAAGGGGGAGGAGAAGCACGGGGAGCTGGAGGAAGAGGCCAGCGCCTTCACCCGCAGGAAGGCTGCAGTTGAGGCCATGCAGCCTCAGGCCTCGCACACCACCTCACAGCAGCCCCTGAGAAGGACAAGACAAGAAAAATTAACTCACGCACAGACTTACATGTCAAGAGTGCACTTAGACTTCCATGTGTTAAGTTGCTTGAGTTACACCTTGTGGCCCTTCTCCCATAACATGGTGTGAGGGTGGACTGAGAGCCAGTACAGACTCCAGAGTTTACAGCCGGCTTTGCACCCCCCTCCCAATCTGGCTCTAGCTGCCATGGGCCTGGTGGGCCACCACTTTCTATGCAAACCCATAAGAGCCATGAATGCTGGAATCCAAAACTGACAAGGTTTATTTTTTTCAGAGCCAGCGGCTGGTCTTCCATGTACAGTGTCACTGTTGATGGAGCAGTTATGTGCTGCTCTAGTCAAGGCCCCATCTGCTGATGCTAGGTCTGACTGTTCAGCGTCAAGATGGCAATTCATGCGGTGCCCTAGGTGCAGCTGCATGGTCTGGTGTACATGCTGCAAAATTCACCTGATTCCCCTTCATTTTAATTTTTCTAACTTAGAGCTTAATTTCAATAACTTTAAAACACTTCTATATTTTTATTGGCACCAGCATAAAGACAAATAATATCCTTTCCCATTATTTTCATAAGTAACACAGATTCCCTGGTTTTTTAAAACTAAGAGTATCTCTAAACTTTTCTTATGCATAAAGCACCCCTATAATATACAGGGAGGGGTGGGTAATAAACATCCTGTAACATCAAAAAACAAATAAATAACTGAATCGCTGGGAACATTGACATGCCTGCTACACACACATGTGCTTTTGTGCAGCCCCCAACCAGCCCCATTTTCCGCCTAATGAGATGGAGCTATCTTATGTACAAATAAATGATGTGTTCACCCTCTCCTCAAAATGAGGCAACACAAAATCCTAGCAGCCTTGTATCCATCACTGCACTACATTGATTACTCCCTCCAGCATCAATCATTCTCATACAAAAAGGTAAAGTAAACCTCTAACAAAACTTGTATAAAATAGGGAGGAAAGTAAAAAAATATCCTAAATACACACAAACTGACAAGTAAGGAGGTATGTCCAGCTGCTCTGTCCTCTTTTCTTTGACTGGCTGGTCATGTGGCCATAGTGGTATTTGTAGCTTCTGCCTCTACCCATGCCATATTTCCTTGGCCCTCACCAGAGCCTCCATACCTTGGGTTTTTATTTTTTTACCAGATGGGTGACTCAAATCTCCATTCTTAAAGGACCTGAATCCTCAGTGGTCCTGCTTTTTGTTTTTGTTTTTGTTTGTTTTGCGTAGAAGTACTAAGAGGTGTCTCAAGAGAGTCCCCTGGGTTCCAGACATAGCCCTTCTTTCCCGCATTCGTGGCAGCAGCCTATTTTCTCCTTAGTAATCAGGATCAGTCATGCCAGCCAAGAGTAGCCCCTCATTTGCCTCCTGACTCAATGGCATGCGGAGGCCAAAACGGTTCAGTATCAGAAGGATTGTTTTCTCTTTCTCTTACTTGCAAAGCAGAAATTACTGTCAAATTGTATCTGTGAAGATTCATTTTGCCAAGGACAGTCAGTCTGTTTTCAATGCCATTTTGTCTCTGCTTAATTAAATTCAGACTAGGGTCTGCCCTAACCCATGAGGCTGGGTGGTTTCATCTCTACATTCCATCTGCCCTGGAGGGGTCACAGGGAGGGCTGTGAAGTGCATTCGCCTGTGGGCTGAGCACTGGGCTGGAAGCCAGGAGCAGCCAGAAGTTATGTGGGCTCTGGTCTGAGCAAGCTTAACACAATAAAATGGGGACAGACAGGCCCAGGGGCAAGGGCCCAAATACAAGGCACCGAAAGAGGGAGGTGTCCCCTTCCCTGTCTTTGGTGGAGGAAAAGCCCCGTTTGGGCAGACAGAGGAGTGCTAGGTGGAGCCTCCACCCAGAGAGTGTGGATTCGCTTTGTCCCTGACTGAATTTTCCACAACGTAGTTGCAGGCCACCATCCCTCGCTGGCTGGGACTCTCACCTCTGGCTCTTATTAAATGAAATATATACCTTCCATCCCTTAGCACATCTTTTTTCACACTATTTTGTACACTTAATCTGGATTGAATTCATGTCTGTTGTATTTACCACTGATTTTTTTTCATGTATTTTGTCATTCTGTTTGTGTCCCTGGCAGTGTGTAAGAAACGCCCTCACACGTCCAAGGCCAAAGGATGGACACGGAGACACGAGGTCCAGCGAAGTGAGACTTTAATTACGGCCTTGCAAGTTTCGGGTGTCTGATGGGCAGGCACACGGGAAAGGGCTGGAGCAGCAGTTTACTCCCTAGTGCGCAAGTCCCTGCCCCGCCTCCTCACTGGCTGAGAGGACTACGGGGTGCACAGTCTTCCCAGATGACGTCTAAGAGTACCCCACCTTACTACCCCCTTGGAGGAAATTTCTTTGTCTCTGGGCTCAGGACAAGCCCACAAAAAAGGCCCACCCAAGACCCTGTGAAAGGAGAAACGTTAGGAAATGAAGAGAACAATAAAGGGCTATTAACTCATTACCATCTCAAGGACAGCTTTATCTAGTCAAGGACCGTCCCCCAGGAATGGGCTGGACCAGTCAGACAACTTTTGGGCTGGGCCTGAATTATTTCCGAAAACGAATCACTTAGATTATTTTCTTACACAGTGGTTTACACTGGGTGTGTTGCCCTTCAGTAGCCTCAAGGTGCACGTGTGTATGTTGTGGGTCCAGGCACTGAGCCCATTGTGTCCTCCACTCAGAAGCCACAGTGTAGAGAACCCACCCTGTGTTCCCTGCCACCTTCTCTGAGATTCAGCACACTGCAGGCTTTGGACTTGAGCCTCTTCTAATGGTTTATGTTTCCACTGCCTCTTGTCCAGGAAGATGGCTCTATTGTCTGATCCTAGCTGTAGAGTTTGGGTTTTATTCTTTTTATGTCCCTGCTTTCTCAGTTCTGTGATTAAGGCAGAGGGAGTGAGCATCTTGACTAGTTCTCTCTGCCTCTCTTTCTAGCTTGGTTGTGTTTAAAAGCTTTTCCTTCTTTCTTTTTATTTTAGTTTATGCAATTCCTTTGTCTGCCTTGATGTTAGGACCAGAAATCTCCTACTCCAGAATTCATTTGTACTACAGCCATATTTCTGCTGGGTGACCCAAGCTACCAAGCTTCTCTGCAGGGACTCTCACACTCCCCTTGTACATTCACTGAGAAGAATTGGGCACATAGGTCTTTGTAGTACTAAGATACGTGGATCTCTAATGCCACAAGCCACTGTGGACTGTTTATATCTTGGTTAACAGTAGTATTTTTACCTCCAAGCTCTACTATTATGTATTATTTTCCTGGTCATAGCTTAGCTCACACCTTTAATTGTGTCTTTGGCTCCTTGCACTAACCTGTCAAATATATGTACTGCAGACATCTTTCTATCTCTATCTCTCTCTGAATATAGAAAAGACAACCACATGTACACACAGCAATGAAAACTGAGAAGGCATAAACAAAGTATACTTTTAAGCTAACTATGTCCTCAGCAAATCTAATCTAAAATGTTTAAAAATCTCCATAATCACATTATTTTACTTCCTGAGCATTACACATCTGAAGGAGTTGCTCTTCAGCATTGGTGAAGTGGGGTGTTGCTAGGTCTTTTCCTTCCTGTTTTTTAATATGTGCATATTCACATTATTGCTGTATTCAGTGTCTCACCAAGGCATCCATGTGATTATACTGCCAGGTGGTAAATGGCTGGAAGGCAGTGGCTGTTTCTTCCATTTAGGTTTCTAACAGCATGATTGGCTAGTCTGTGTTGGATGAGCTAAGGAGGCTGCCTCAGCCTCTGCCTTGACCTGGCTATTGTATTCTCGGGGTGCCCATCCCCCCTCCCCCCACAACCATACTATACAGTCCCAGGTGTGTAGGGGGATTGGGCCTGACTGTTTTGGGGGCAGCTCTCCTCTTTGAAGTGGAAGTGGACTTTATTAATAAAAACCAACATATAGGCCCCAAGGTACAGACAAGAAAGTAGAGAAGAGCTAGGCTAGAGAGGAATCAGTGGGAACCAAGGAGGTGAAATGCTAATGAATAGAGATTTATTTGAATAAGAATAAAACGTCTTGCGTTTTCTAAAATTTATAAAAAGGGACATAACTTGAAAAATGTATTGAAAAAACCCATGAGACTTAGGGGAAGAGTGACGTGGAGGTTGTTAGTCTTTTCATACTTCAGTACAAATTGTGTCTTTTCAACCCCACCTGTGATTAGCTTCATTAAACTGAATCGTTTAGAATGCTCAAGAATGCAGAATATGTAAAGATAAAACCATTACAAAATATTTTAATGCATTAGGTGTATTAGGATATTTAGTCCTTTAGTTACTGTGGTTTTGTTTATGGGCTATACATTTATAATTGCTTTGATGGTTATTGTTAACCATTTTCTTAAAAGGTATCACTCATCTTAGAATGCAAGATGACTATTTTGAGTCGTGTTCTAAACTGCACCGATCACTAGATGGCAGTGGTAGACAGCAGATTTTAAAGTTAAGCCCGGAGGAACAAATTTCAACTATACATTATTATTAATTATACTCACTATGCTGTACATTAGATCTCCAGAACTTATTCATCTTTTTGTTGTTGTTTACCTACAGTTCCAAACAAGAACTTATTCATCTTATAACTGAAAGTGTATACCCTTTGACTGAGATTTTTCCCATTTTCCTCACCCCCCCAGCACCTGCTAACCAATGCTCTGAGTTCAACTTTTGTAGATTCTGCTCATAAGTGACATCCTGTGGTATTTGCCTTTCTGCATCTGGCTAATTTCACTTAGCATAATGTCCTCCAGGTACATCCACATTGTTACAAATAGCAAGATTTCCTTCTTTTTTAAGGCTGAATATAATATCCGTGTGTGTGTGTGTGTGTGTGTGTGTGTGTGTGTGTGTGTGTGTGTGTGTGTGTGTGTGTGTGTGTGTGTGTGTGTCACATTTTCTTTATCCATTTATCTGTCGATGGATATTTACATTGTTTCCATATATCAGCTATTGTAAATAACGCTGAAACGAACACGGAGGTACAGCTTTGTCTTTGAGATAATGATTTCCTTACTTTGGCTATATACCCAGAAATAGGATTGCTAGATTATATGGTAGTTCTATTTTTAGTTTTCTGAGGAAACTCCATACCATTTGCCATAATAGCTGCACCAATTTACATTACCACCAACAGTTTGAGGGTTCCCATTTCTTCACATCCTCATCAACACTTGTGATTTTTTGATTAACAGCCATCTTAACAGGTGTGGGGTGGTTTTGATTTGCATTTCCCTGATGATTAGTGATGTTGCGCATCTTTTCATATACACTTTGGCCATTTGTATGTCTTCCTTGGAAAATGTTCAGGTCCTTTCCCATTTTTTAATCGTGCTATTTGTTGTTTTGCTGTTTGTTGTTTCCCTTATATATTTTGGATGTTAGTTGGCAAGTATTTTCTCTTATTTAGTAGGTTGCCTTTTCATTTTGCTGATGGCTTCCTTTTCTATGCATAAACTTCTTAATTTGATGCAATCCCAGTTGTTTGTTTTTTATTTTGTTGCCTGTGCTTTTGGTGTCATATTCAAAAAATCATTTCCATTACCAATGTCAAGGAGCTTTTCTCCTAGGTTTTCTATTATGATTTTTATAGTTTCAGGTCTTACGTTTAAGTTTTTAATCCATTTTGAGTTGATTTTTGTGTTTGAGAGAAGGGGCCAGTATTCTTTTGGAAAAAGAAATCTAGTTTTTGATAGGGATTGCATTGAATCTATAGATGCTTTGGGTAGCATGGACATTTTAACAATATTAATTCCTCCAATCCAAGAACATGAGATTTCTTTTCATTTCTTTGTGTTTCTTCAGTTTCTTTCCTCAATGTTTTATAGTTTTCAGTGTACAGATCTTTCACCTCCTTGGTTAAATGTATTCCTAAGTACTTTACTCTTTTTGATACTATTGCAAAAAGGATTTTTTTTAAATTTCTTTTTCAGATAGTTTGTTGTTAGTGTATAGAAATACAACTGATTTTTATGTTGGTTTTGTATTCTACAACTACACTGATTGTATTAGTTTTACCATTTTTTTGGTGGAGTCTTTAGGGTGTACTACATATAAGATCACGTCATCTGCAAACAGAGACAGTTTTATTTCTTCCTTTCCAATTCGAATGCCTTTTTTTTCCTTTTTCTTGCCTGATTGCTCTGTCTAGAATTTCCAGTACTAAGTTGAATAGAAGTTGTGAGAGTGGGCATCCTTATCTTCTTTGGAATTTTAAAGGAAAAGCTTTTAGCTTTTCAGTATTGAGTATGATGTTTGCTGTGGGCTTTCATTATGTTGAGGTACATTCCTTGTATACCAAATTTGTTGAGAGTTTTTAATCATGAATGGATGATTTTGTTGAATGCTTTTTCTTTTTTTTTTTCGTGACCGGCGCTCAGCCAGGGAGTGCACGGGTCATTCCTATATAGGATCCGAACCCGCGACGGGAGCGTCGCTGCGCTGCTAGCGCAGCACGCTACCGAGTGCGCCACGGGCTCAGCCCGAATGCTTTTTCTTTATCAGTTGAGATGATCATATGATTTTTAACTTCACTCTCTTAATGTATCACATTTATTGATTTGCACATGATGGACTATCTTTGCTTCCCAGGGTTAAGTCCCACTGGATCATGATCCTTTACTGTGCTGTTGAATTTAGTTTGCTAGTGTTTTGCTGAGAATTGTTTCATCTATGTTTGTCAGGGATATTTGCTTATAATTTTCTTTTCTTGTAGTGTTCTTGGCTAGCTGTGTATCAGGGTAATAATGGCCTTGTAAAATGAGTTTGGAAGTGTTCCCTCATCTTTAATTTTTTGGGAGAGTTTGAAAAGGATTGGTGTTGATTCTTTTTTAAATGTTTGGTAGAATTCACCAGTGAAGCCATCTGGTCCTAGTCTTTTATTTGTTGGGAGATTTTTGATTATTGATTTGATCTTACTCATTGGTCAGTTCAGATTTTCTGTTTCTTCATGATTCAGTCTTAGTAAGGTTTGTGTTTCTAGAAATTAATCATGTTCTTCTAGGTTATCTGATTTGTTGGTGTATAATTGTTCACAGTAGCCTCTTAAGATCCTTTGCATTTCTGTGGTATCAGTTGTAATGTCTCCTCTTTCATTTCTGATTTTATTTATTTGAGTCATCTTTTTTCTTTTTTCCTTTTTAAAAAATTTATTTATTATTTTAAATTCTAAGAGTTGTTGTGGAGCAGTTGGGGGAGGGGGGAGAGGAAAGGAGGAGATGGGGAGGAGGAGGGGGAAGAAGGGGGGTGAGGTAGAGGCCTCTGGCACCCCCTTCATTCTGACAGGGGAGCCCAGGGGCTTCTTGTGGCTGCTTGGTCATGGCTGGGCTGGATGCAGACATCAGGGGGGCATGGCTGAGGCCCTTGGCCCCCAACCGCCCCATCTTGGGATCCTGGGGGCTTCCAGTTCTTTAGGTTTTATAGGTGTTCTTTGGTGGTGTTAGACCTTTACAGGTTAATATCAGAACTTTGTCTCTGATCTGTAGGTGTTTTGTTTTTTCTTTCAGTTCTGTGTTGGATTATTTGCTATTCCCACCACTTCAACTCTGCACTGGAACTAATTTCTTGTCCTTTGGTTACTTCTAAAATGGGGGAACTTCCTGTGGGACGCAGCACTTGAGCCCTGTGGTTGAGCTAAATTGCTGCTTTGCTGCTGATTCTCTGGGGAAGGCATTTTGGGTAGCTCAGGTTTTAATTATTGACCTTGTAAGCACTTTTGGGTCTTGTGAGGTCTGGGTCACCTGGGTATTTGGAAACTCTGATCTGGGCCTGAGTCTTTTCAGCAAACAGCACCTCCTGCAATTCTGTGTTCCTGACCAGACTCCAATCAGCTTGTGCTGATTGGAGGTCAGATCAGCTGTCCATGCTGAGCCCCAGTGTTCCCCCAGTGGGCCAATCTCCCACAAACCCCACAATCCAAACATTTCCCATGGAATGGGCCATGCACAGTCCCTTGCGCTGACTCACTGGTCTCTGAATGGTTCCTTTTTTCAGTTGTCTACTCCTGTGTAGGTCCGTGGGAACTCTGTTAGTGGTCTTGGCCTACAGGCCACCAAGGCCCTCTTCTCCCCTGCAGCCTTCAAGCAACTTCATACAAAGGGTACAGCTGCAGCTTTTGCCAGTTTTTGCTCCCTGTGCTCACCAGGGCCAGCCTTGTAGTGGTTGGGGCTCGAAACAGTGGGAGCAGTCCTTTCTTTCTCTCATCATGGTTTCTCCTGCCTTCATGATCTCGATAAGTGTCTCCTCCTCTTCCCCTGAGCTCTGGCAGCCCCAGCTTGGCATTCGTTGCTTTTTAATAGTTTTTTAATTGTGGGAGAGGGTGATGCTGGGTACCGTCTATCCTGCCATCTTCTCTTTTTTTCCTTAACTAGCGAAAAGTTTTTCAATTTTGTTTATCCTTGCAAAAAACCAGCTCTCAGATTCATTAATTTTTTTCCTACTGCTCTTCCAGTCCCTATTTTATTTATTTCTGCTATAATGTTTATTATCTCCTTCCTTCTACTAACTTTGGGATGAGTTAACTTTGAGGTGTAATGAGTTAACTTAACATTGAGGTGTAATGTTAAGTTTCTTATTTAACATCTTTTTTCTTAATGTAGGAGTTTATAGCTACAAACTTTACTCTTTGAACTGCTGCATCCCATAAGTTTTGATATGTTGTGTTTCTGGTTTTGTTTTTCAAGGTATTTTTTATTTCTCTTTTGGATTCTTCTTTGACTCATTGGTTGTTCAGGAATGTGTTGTTTAATTTCCATACATTTATGAGTTTTCTAATTTTAATCCTGTTACTGATTTCTAGTTTCATACCATTGTGGTTGAAAAAGATATTTGATATGGCTTTAATCTTTTGGGGTCTATAATTTACAACTGTTTATCTCCATTTTGATGAATTGACCACCTTATCATTACATAATGACTTTCTTTGTCTCGTTACAGTTTTTTACTTAAAGTCTATTTTGTCTGCAAAAAGTACAGCTACCTCTGCTGTCTTTTGGCTTCCATTTGCATGGAATTTCTATCATCCCTTCACTTTCAGTGTATGGGTGTCCTGAAATCTACAGATGCTCTTTGACTTGGGGTTACATAAAAAAAAACCCAAATGAACAAAACAAGCAAACAAAAAACAATGGGATTATGTCCTGATAAATCTATCATAAGTTGAAAATATCATAAGTCAAAAATGCACTTAATATACCTAACCCACTGAATATTGTAGCATAGTATAGCCTGCCTTCAGCTACCTTTCTACTGAATGCATCTCACATTTTCGTCACCGTAAAGTGGAAAAATCATAAGTTGACCAACATAGTAAGTTTTAGATCACCTGTAAAGTCAGTTTTCTGAAGGCCTCATATAGTTGGGTCTAGTGTTTATATCCATTTAACCACTCTATGTCTTTTCATTGAATAATTTAATCCATTTACATTTAACGTAATTGTTGATAGGTGGGCAATTGCTACTGCTATTTTGTTCATTCTTTTCTGGCTATTTTATACATTTTTTCTTTCTTCCTCTACTGATGTATTCCTTTTGATTGATGATTTTTTTGAGTGTTATTACCTTCTCTTTCTCTTTGGTGTATCTACCACAGGATTTTTCTTTGTCATTACCATGAGACTTACATAAAACATCTTATAGTAACAATCTACTTTAAGCTAATAACAGCTTAATTTTAATTGCATACATAAACTTTGGACTTTTACATCTCACCCCCTCCACCATTTTACATTTTTGATGTCACACTTTACTTATAGTTGTGTATCGGTTAACAAAATATTACAGCTATAGTTATTTTAATACTTTTGTCTTTTAACTTTTATACTAGAGTTAAAAGTGATTTACACAAACCATTACGGTATTAGAGTATTCTGGTATAACTATATATTTACCTTTACCAGTGAATTTTATACTTTCATATGTTTTTGTGTTACTAATTAGTATTCTTTTCATCTTAGAGAACTCCTTTTAGCATTTCTCTTAAGTCTTATGGTAATGAACTCCCCCAGCTTTTGATTATTTGGAAAGTCTTTATCTCTCCTTCATTTCTGAAGAATGGTGTTGTCAGATAAAGTATTTTTGTTTGGCAGGTTTTTCTTTCAGAACTTGCAATATATCTTTCCACTCTGTCCTGGCCTGCAAGGTTTCTGCTGAAAATCCACTGGTAGCCTCACTGGAATTGCCTTGTATGTGATGAATTGCTTTTATTTTGTTGCTTTTAAAATTCTCTCTTTGTTTTCTGATAATTTGATTTTAATATGTCTTGAGATGACCTCCTTAGGTTGAGTCTGTTTGGTGATCTGTGAGCTTCATGGATCTGGATGCTCCCAGATTTGGGGAGTTTTTAGCCATTATTTCTTTAAATATGTATTCTGCCGCCTTCTCTCTCTCTCTCCTTCAAGTAGCTCCATAATACATATATTTTGTTTTGTTATGTGCTGTCTAATAAGTCCTGTAGGCTTTTTCACTTTTTTTTTTCTTTTTAACTTTCTGCTCCCCTGACTGACTGGATAATTGCAAATGACCTGTCTTTGAGTTCTTAGTTTCTTTCTTCTGCTTGATTGAATCTGCTGTTGAAGATCTCTGTTGCATTTTTCTCTTTTTTTCAATTATTTATTTATTTTTTTAACTTAAAAAAATTTTTTTATTGAATCATAATTGATTATACATATTTTGGGGGTTCAACATTGACATATGTTGATCATCTCTATTGTATTTTTTCATTTCATTTATTGTAATTTTTTTATTATTATTACAGGGTTTAACATCTTTTTCTTTCTTTCTTTTTTTTTTTTTTTTTGGCATCTGGCCAGTACAAGGATCCAAACACTTGACTTTGGTATTACAACACTATTCTCTAACCAAATGAGATAACCAGTCCATTTTATTCATTGTATTCTTCAGCTCCAGGATTCGTTTGGTTCTTTTTATTATTTATTTATTTTCATCTTTGTTTTCTTATATCTTGCGACACTTCCTTTTCAGGCAGTTTGTAGATCTCCATTTCTTTGTGGTTGGTTACTAGAAAATTATTGTGTTCTTTTGGCAGTGTCATGTTTCTTTGATTGTTCATGTTTCTTGTGGGCTTGCATTGATGTCTGCACATTTGAAGGAGCAGTCACCTCTTCCACACTTTATGGACTGGCTTCATTGTGGAAGGTCCCTCACCTGCAGGTGAGCACAAGGACACCAGCTGTGTGGAGTGTGGCAGCTCCAGTTTTGGGAAAGGCATAGTAGTATAATCTCCATGTTGCTCTATCTGCTGAGGTCAGCATCAAAAAATACAGCATGGGTCCTTGGTGGCCTAGGTGGCAGGTATCTGTCGTGGCAGTGAGGTTTGTTGGAGATCTTTGTGGCAAAAACTATGGGGTCCTTCAATTCTCCTTTTTTCCCATGTGGACAGGGGGTCTTAGCCTAGGGGATGTTCTAGGCATTGGGTCTGGCACATGGGAACACAGGCAGCCATGGCAGCACTGTGATCAAAGGCAGTAGATCCCAGTGGCATCAGGCACACAGGCACTCAGAGTGGCAGCAGAGCTGGGGTCTTGGGCTTGGGAAGGTAGAACTATCATGTTGCCTAGGTCCTGGGGTGTAAGCACACTTGCTACAGTGGTGGCCCTGGTGTTCTAGGTGTAAGCATGCACAGATTGCTTATAGACCCGGGGTCCCTGTCTGGGGTGTGACGTAGCAGCTCAGGCCCTGGTAGGCAGGGCACAGCAGTGGCCTGGGCCCCAAGTAGAGGGACAGAGTAGTGGGACCCAGAGATGGTATAGCTCTGTGGCAGGTGGAGCATAGCAGCAACTTGGGTCCCAGGGATGGCTGGATACAGCTGCAACTCAGAACCTGGGGGGGTAGGGCACCATACATCAGTAGTTCTGGCCCTGGGGACGGACACTGTAGCTCAGTCCTGGGGAGAGGAACACAGTGGTAGCGACTGCTCTTGGGGAAGTGCACCAGCATGGACTCTGGTCAACTACGTTTTAGCTGGGTTCAGCTTTAGTGAAGACTGCGGGGGTCTTGAGGTGATGAAGGCTGCAGGTATTTGAGGTGGTAATAAGGGCTACTCTGGTCCTCCAGCTCTCCTTCTCTCCATGGGAGGAAATCCCTCAAGGGATCTCCCTCTTGGCAGCAAGCTGCTCAGGACTCGGGGGAAATGTTGCCTGTACTTTTTTATGCAGCCATCCTTGGTTATTGTGTGCCACAGGGTTTCTACTGCTTCTTTGTTGTATTCCAAAGTTCTCCCAGAGCTATTTTCTTAGGTATATAGTTGTCTATCCTTTTTTTGTTGTTTTTGTTGGGGAAATAAGCACTGGGAATCTCCTCATCTGCTATCTTGCTGATGTCACCTGGAACCTTTACTTTTTTAAATTTAAAAAAATGGAAATGGGCATTTTTCAATACTATCATGCTAACACTCTTGAGCAATAATATTAAGACACTAAAAAGTCAAAGTTATCCTTTAAATTTTTTTCTGTGTTCTTTCCTGTGTTTAGTGTCAGCCATAACTTCATGTCAAATGTATATATTTTCCTAAAAAGAGGAGTAAGAGGGAAAAGTGGTACTACCTAACTTGAAAGGATACACATCTATTTCCCATTCTGACCGTTGTAATTCTAGAAGAAAGCATTCACCTCGTCTATCATGAAAGAGCTCTTAAATATTCCCTGTTCTTATCTTGCTTTTCTACCAGTGTGCCAAGCTGCTATAAGTCTGCTTAGGGGAGTTTTGAGCCTGGCCAATTGATGGTTATAAAAATAAGAGTTTAGAGGCTGGCTGGTTAGTTCAGGGGGTTAGAGCACAGCCTTGTAACACCAAGGTCAACAGTTCGGTCACCCATATGGGCCAGCCACCAAAAAAAATAAAAATAAAAAATAAATGAGAGTTTAGGACATCTGCAAAGATAATTAGATGCCAAAATTGCTTGTGAACTTCTTTTAACATGGCTATTGCCTTGCTATTGTAAGTATCCAAAAGCATTGTGTCTCAATAGATTTAGAATCTGTTGTCCAGCATTATTTAAAAACAAGAAAAGAATCAAACATCTTTTCTCTCAGAGTTTTCAACTGACTGGAATTCAGTTTATTATAATCTCCTCACATTTCATTTCCTTGAATACTGTATTAGTCTGCTTCTGTTGCTATAACAGAAATACCTGAGACTGGGTAATTTATAAAGAAGAGAGATTTATTTGGCTTACGATTCTGGGACAGCTGCATCTGGCACGGGCCTCAGGCTCCTTCCACTCATGGTAGAAAGCGGCAGGCAGCCAGCGGGTACAAGCAGATCACATGGCAAGAGGAAGCAGGGGTGGGGGAAGTGCCAGGGTCTTTTAAACAACCAGCTTTCATGAGAACTAATAGAGCGAGAACTCACTCAGGACCCTCACCCCCCAGGGAGAGCATTAATCCTTTCATGAGGGATCTGCCCCCATGACTCAAACAGCTTCCAGCACTGCCACATTGGGGATCAGATTTCTGCATGAGTTTTGGTGGGGACAACACATCCAAACTCTATCAAATACTGAATAAATCAACCAATGAATATACTTCATCTTCCAATTGGATGTGGGTCAGCACTGAGAATATTGCTGTGATCCGCATTCTTGGTGAAGGACTGATAAGCTCTCATAATTTTGTGGGTAAAAGTGAACCCAAAAAGAGCCATTCAAAGAAAAAAATTTATATTATTTCCATTCTGAAGAAGGGTGAATGGAGGGAGGACGAGACTCCAAATCAAGCAGCATCATCCCCCAAAATATAGGGACCCCAGAAAAGAGTAGTCTTTGAACATCTTACCAGTTTACCTAAAGATTCAAAGTATGTAGGGCAAAGGATGGGGCTGTCCCTGATAATATTCACACACGAAAATATCTCGGGAGAAAAACAGTCAATCATCAGCCCCACAGAGATAAAGACTCCCATTACCACATTCCAGGGAGGCTAACAGGTTGCAAGACTGCTGAAGTAGCCCTGCAAGCCTAAATGTCCACTAGACTCTTCAACTTTTGTCAGGATAGGTGGGCTCCCAAGAAACTATCCCAAATGCTAGAGTGACTCAGTGCAGCCCAGGGAATTCAATTATTTACTCATTGGACTTTCAGTTGTTGAGGGTTCTTTGTTAGGTATTACTCTAGGAAATAGGAGCTCAGGGTGACACAGTTCTCTGCCCTAAAAGAACTCATGATGCTCTCTCTGTGCCTTGCTCCTGACCTTTCCGCAGCATCTTCCCCTGAAATGTCTATCACTAAGCTGACCCAACCCTAGTTTTGATGAATATGATGAGATGATGATGTTGATGATTACAAAAGCATCTTCCATATGGCATTTTCTATATTTAGTCATTATTGTGCTTAATCTTTGCAAAAGCCTTATGAAGTGCGATTGGAGTAAATAAAGGTGAAAGATACTTGTTCAGTAGAGTAAGGCTTAGGTATAGATTGAAACCCAGTAGCTCCTTAACTGATTTCTCCAGAAGCCTTAAGCAAAACATTTAATTTTATTTTCCCTAAGAGGTGTTGCTCTCTTATAGGAAGAACTATTTTAATGTTTTGATACTTACATGGATTGAGTCTTCTGACTGAAACTTTGTTAGTTTCCCTTGTACACTGGGGTAGAACTTTGAAAGTATCTTATAACCTTGTTTTCAGTATTCTGCTTCAAATATATGAAAACTAATGTCATCTAAGACTATCAAGCAGGGTGACTACACATGGCTTTTGCAGAATAGTCAGTCAGCTTATATGGTAGCTCAGGGCTTAAAAAGAGAGTGTTCTCAGGAATAATGCCAATGGCCTTTTATGACCCAGCTGTAGAAATCAAAAGGCATAATTTCTGCCATATTCTATTGTTTGAAGCAGTTGCAAGCCCACCCAGATTCAAAGGGAAGAGTCATAGAGCCCATTTCTCAATGGGAAATGTATCAAAGAATTTGCAGCTAGGTTTGAAAACCACCACAGGCTGTAATAAAAGGAGTTTTAAGATGGAAATAACTTAACCAGATATGCACTTTAATCAGATCCACCTGGTTGTAATGAGAATGGATGTGGAGAGACTAGGGCGGGGGGTGGGGGGAGGGACAGCGATGAGAGACAAGAGAGAGGAAATAGAGAGAGAGAACAAGAGATGGTATTGACTTAGACAGGGGTGGTAGTGGTGGAGATAGAAGTAAGTGGACTCAGGAGATATTTAAGAGGTAAAATCAACAAGACATAAAACAATGATTATAACACTATTGTTTGACTTATAACATACAAATGTAATATATATGACAATAACGGCACAAAGGAGGAGGAAAGAAATTAAGTTATTTTGAAGTAAAGTTTTTAGGT
The DNA here is from genome assembly GCF_027409185.1 of Cynocephalus volans. Taxonomy (NCBI): domain Eukaryota; kingdom Metazoa; phylum Chordata; class Mammalia; order Dermoptera; family Cynocephalidae; genus Cynocephalus; species Cynocephalus volans. The sequence goes on from NC_084465.1 coordinate 158,405,830, forward strand.
TGCACTGAAACTAAGTTAGTATTAACATGAAGTAGATTTTGATAAGTTAAGATGAACATTGTAATCCCTAGAACAACCACTAAGAAAATAACTCACAAAGTTTAAAAATCAGCAAAGGAATTAAAATGGTACACTGTATCTATTTAATAGAAGAGAAGGTAGTAAAGAAGGAATAGAGGGGGGAAAAGACATGATGCTTTTTATAGAAAATAAATAGCAAAATGGCAAACATAAATCCCACTATATCAATATTACTCTGGAAAACAGTGTGGTACTTTCTTAGAAAATTAAACTGAAATCATATAACCCAGCAATTGTACTTTGCATATTTATCCTAGAGAAATGAAAATATACGTTCATACAAATCCCTGTACGTGAATGTTTATAGCAGTTTTATTTGTAACAGCCAAAATCTAGAATCAATCCAGATATCCCTCACCAGGTGAATGGTTAAACTGGTACATCCATACCATGGCGTACTTCTTGAAATTGAAAAGGAAAAAATTATTGATACAGGCAACAACTTGGATGAATCTTGAGGGAATCAGGCTAAGTGAAAAAAGTCAATCCCCAAAAGTTCTATATTTTATCATTCCTTTTATATAACATTTTTGAAACGATAAAATTTTAGAAATGGAAGACAGGTGTGTTTGCCAGGGGTTAAGGAGGAGGTAGGTGTGCATGGTTTTAAAAGGCCATCAAAGGCCAACACAAGAGATTTCTTATGATCGTGGAACTGTTCAGTGTCTTAACTGATACACAAAGCTATACATGCATACAAACCTACATATGTGTACGCACACACAAACAGTACAGGAAAACTGGGGCAATCTGAATAAGATCGGTGGATTGTATCAATATCAATATCCTGGTTATGTTTTACTATACATCTGCAAAATGTTACCATTAGGAGAAATGGTAAAATGTACAAGGAATCTCTCTGTATTATTTCTTTCAACTACATGTCAATATACATTATCTTGACAAAATTTTCAATTAAAAGATTATCAGGCAATAAATTTAAAAGATCCAACTATGTGTTTGTTGTCTACAAGAACACACCTTAGAGTCAAAGACACAAATAGTTTGGAAGTAAAAGGGTGGAAAAAGATATACCATACAATCAATAATTCCAAGAGAGCTGGAATGTCTATATTGATATCAGACAAAATAGAGGTAAGAACCAAAAAAAGTTACTAGAAGTAGAGTGAGCCATTTTTAAATGATGAAAGTGCCAATTCATCAAGAAGATTGTAAATATATATGCATCTAACAAAAGAGCCCCCAAATACATAAAGCAATACTAACAGAATTGAAGGGAGAAATAGACAATTCAACAATAAAAGTTGGAGACTTCAATAACCCACTTTCAGTAATGGATACAACAGCTAGACAGGAAATCAGCCAGTATATAGAAGACTTGAGTAATACTGTCAGCAAATTTGATCTAACTGACATCTGTACAACACTCCGCTCAAAACTACAGAATACACATTCTTCTCAAGTGTATTTTTCCAGGATGCTCCATCCTATATTAGGCTAAAAATAAGTCACAATAAGTTTCAAAGGATTGAAATCATACAAGTATGTTCTTGGTCCACAATAGAACCAAATTAGAAATCAAATAGAGGAAGAAAATTGGGGATCTGCAAATATTTGGAAAATTAAAAACACTTCTACATCACCAATGGGTCAAAGACAAAATGATAAAGACAACAACAACAACAAAAAAAAAAAACTTCAAAATATTTTAAGTTGAATGAAAAAAAAAAAAAAACCCAATACATCAAAAATTAATGGAATGTGGACTTCTGGTTTCTGGTTCAGCATGTGAGGAGTGTGGAAGTTGTCACTTCATCCTAACAACAAGTAAAAAGCTAAACAAACTGTAAAATCAACAACTCTCCTCAGATCCATCAGAAAAATGAGGTCACAGGGCAAGATGCTGCTCCCAAAATTGGTGAGACAGAGGCAGACACAGAGAATGAGAATCATAACTTGTACTAGAGCAGAAACTCACAAGCAGAAATCTCTGCAGGAACCAGTGCCCATGCAGGAAAACCTAAACTGTAATCCGTGAATTGCTGGAGGCTTAGTGTGGGCAAGAAATACTCATTACTGAAATTTGTCTGTCTTTTTGAATGCCTTTCTTCAGGTTTTGGTACAAATGTATTTGTTCTATTTAACAATTTGAAGCTTTCTTCGTTTTCTATGCTCTGGACTGATGTAAGTAGCTTTCAACTAACTGGTCCTTGAAGGTTTATAGAATTCTGTGAAACCTTCTATGCCTGATGTTATTTTGTGGGATAGTTAATATTTTTTTTTGTTTGTTCTATTAAAATTGGCTTATTTATCATAATGTGTCAATTTTGATAAATGTAATTTCCTAGGAACCTATCAATTTATCCACTTTTTTTTTCCTTTTTGCATAGAATTGTGAAAATAGTCTGTTTTTGTTTTGTTTTGTTTTACATTTCCTCTCTGGTCACTCTTTTTTTTTTTAGGTTAGTCAGTGGTTTGACTTTTTTTTTAATGAAGCAACACTTTGTTTACTTATTCATTTATGTATTTTTCATTACTGTCTTGGATTTATTAGTTTGGGATTTTCTTTATAATTTCTTCCCTTCTGCTTTCTATAGTTTACTTTTTTTCTAGCTTCTGAATGGGAATTTAATTTTAATTGATGTAAGACTTTAAGGCTATTAAATTTATTCTGACCACTTTAGTTACATATTGTAGTTTCTGGTAGGTGCTTTATCAAATTTTTTTTTTTTTTTTTTTTTTTTTTTTATTTTTATTTATATCAAATTTTTTAATTAGCACTATGATTTTGTATTTTTTCTTTGGTTAAAAGTTTCTTAGGGTTTTCACTTTTTTGGTTTTGGAAGCTGGCTGGTTTCAGAGAGTTGTAAAATTTCTAGGCATGTTACTTTTTAAATTTTATTTCTAGTTTTGCTGGATTGTAATAAAATAGTGTGCTATTTTAAGGAAATTACATTTTTTCATTGAAAGCTGTGATTAATTTTATGAACGTTCCACGTGCTTAAGAAGACAGTGTTTTCTATCAGAGTGTAAAGATCAATATTTGTGCATAAAACCTACCTTTGTTTGGTGTTTCTATCCTAACTCATTTTTTGTCCAGTGAACTGACATCTACATCATAGCTGAGTCTATCCAAGATTATTGTCCTTCCATTTGCTGAGGTTTACTTTTTTCTTTAGCATTCTGAAGCTTTTCTCAAACAGAGCTTACATGTTTCAATGTTAAGTTTATTCCTATTCTATTAGTGTCTACTGTGAAATGGGAGGTCTTTACTTCTATTTCATTTGATCGTTTTTATAATGCCCTCAATATAACTTTATTCCCACCTCCCCAAATGGATTCTATTTATACTTATGTGAAGAATGGTAATAGTGAAATAGTTGTAAGATAGGTCTTTGTAGAAACTTTTTAAGTACATAACAAAGGCATGTGGTCTGTGATTACAGTAATCTGACGGTTAATGGCAAATTGAGTTCAGCCTTAAATTCTACTTTGAGCCAAGGTTTTCCTCTCAGAAAGTGAGCATGACGCTGACCTAGACAGCTGCCTCCTTCCTCACTTTTCAGCTCTCTGGCGACATTGCCTGTTGAACTGTAATGCTTTACTTCAGCCCAGGGTTCGCAAGTTTGGGCCAATTCTCCCAACCCCCAAAGAACAGAGTGAACATCTACCCTCAGGGGGATGTGACAAAAGCAGGCACCCAATAATAAATTTTTCTTAAATATTGTTCGCTTAAAAATAAATTCGGATTTTGCATACAACCAAAATAAATGTTACTTATTTTTTAAAAAACAGTGTTCTAATTGATTTATTATTTGCTCCTCCAAAGCTGAAACAGGACTCCAGCGGTTAACGGTTAATCTCGTCTCCCGTACTATGACACACCTTCTGATGGTCGCACATACACACCACCCAGTCTACATCCTTGGAGTTTCCTATTCACCGGGCAGTCCAAACACTGAGTCTCACACGAAAACACACCACAGCCTCCTCAGCCTTACCCCGCCCCAAACACATATTCTTACGGGCCCAAGCTCGGGTCACAGCCTGTCTCGTGCTTCCAGGTCCCGCCCCTTGCCCAGCACCCACGTCCTTGCTCCAAATACCCACAAGCCGACGAGAAAGCCCTAAAAAGTGAGCACTTTTGTTTGAAACCGCACAAATGCAAGCTGGCCCAGACCCTCAGGATTCCTCGAGGGTGGCCAGGTAGGGTCACTAATGCTAAGGCGGGCCAGCTGCAGAGAAGAACGGTAACCACCACCCCCACCACTCCCGGAGCCTTTACGGCTCTGCGCAACATTTCCCAGGAGGCCCCGCCGCGTGAGCCGACACCCTTCCAAGCCCCGCCCACCCCGCAGCCTTTACGGCTCTGCGCGACATTTCCCGGGAGGCCCTGCCGCACGATCAGCCTGGCGAAGTGACGTGCTCCCTCGGGAGTGGGCCGGGTCCTGCAGGGGGCTTTTTCTAGAGTCCTTGGGAGGTTGGGGTCTGGTTGTATTTGCTCCTGCCGATTGTAGGCTTGGTGCTTGGGCTCCGAAGACCAAGCCGCGTTTTTGCGCTACTAAGCCCAGCTCTGTACTACGCTTCGCATAGGCACTGCATCGCAGTTACCGCGGGGTCTCGGCGCTGTCCTGTGGAGTTGGCGGGAGAATCCCACTTCTCTGGGCAAAGTGTTTTGAATTTTTTTGTTGTTGTTGTTCTGTTTTGTGACCGCGCTCAGCCAGTGAGCGAACCGGCCATCCCTATATAGGATCCGAACCCGCGGCGAGAGCGCTGCTGTGCTCCCAGCGCCGCACTCTCCCGAGTGAGCCACGGGGGTCGGCCCGTGTTTTGAATTTTTAAGTACAAGTGTCGCAGATCCCTACAGCAGTTTGGGTCGTTCCTGATCGGACCGGGGGAGGCTGAAAGAAGGGAGTTACAGACTTCTGGGGTGGGGTGGGGTGAGGCGGCGGGAGACACAGGCCTGCGAACAGGACAGTGGCGGAGGCGTGATCGAGGTGTGTGATTGTGACTCGTGTGTATGGCGAGTGGTGGTTCTAGGCGAGGGCGTTTGCGACCCTGTTCCTCACCGGGTGAGGGTGTTTGGTGTGTACCTGCTGCGCCTTCATCGTCTTGCTGTCGGATTCCGTCTTCACAGAATACGAGGAGGCGGCGAGAAGGTCCCAGATTCCCTGACCTGTGTGTGAGGACGTGGGTGGGCGTCGCGGGTGGGGGCTGGAGATGAGGGTAATTTTAAACTTTGTCAGTCTGGACTTCAAGAAAAACTTTGGTGTCTCACGAATCCTTTCTGTTTTCCCCGTTCTGCCCTCGTCCAGGAGAGACACCTGGAGGAAGAAGGAATATGGCCAGTGCATATCTAAAAACCACTAATGAGGTATCTTGGTGTTTCTTTATTTTCTTTTTGTTACAGTCCATTTTTTACTTCAGGCCTTGATTTGCTTTCCTTCTGAAGTTTTTTGCCTGAATTAGCCTAAGTGATCCATCCGATTTCTTGTATGTACCATTTGAGAAAATGTTGGTGTGTGTAAAGAGCCCTCCACCCAACGCTCAGTTAGTAATTTGACCAATATTTCGGTTTTATCCTGTGTGGTCTTTTTAGCTTATTCAATATATTTTTCCTGATTATAAGATTATATTAGTTTAGAGAATCAGGAAAATGCACAAAGTAACCAGAAGAACATTAAAATCCTAACTTCCAAACAGCCACTGTTAACATTTTGATGTAATTTAATTTCATTCTGTGTTTCAGTTCATATGTAAGGTGTACATTTATACCATATTTACAATTTTATAGCCTACATTATTTAAATTTACATTGTGACTTTGTCTATATGTTTGAATACTCATAGCAAATTACCTTATTTTGTAGCCACAAATATTTCTTTGAGTGAATTTGCAATAATTTACTGTTTTCCTTTTATTATAAAAATTTGTGTAAAGTTTATCAAGAAATGTAAAGAGCACACTCAGGTAACAGCCACCCAAGTCAAGACAGAACATTGCAAGCACTTCAGCGCTTTTATGATACTCAGTTTTCTCGTTATAATTTTACCTACCTAAGTATGCATCAATAAATGATGTAGTTTATTTTTACTTTTTATTAACCTCATAACTTTTTATCTGTTTGTATTATGCTGTTTGTGAACATTACAATTGGATTGTGTTTTTTTTTCATACTGTTGTATAGTGTACCATTATGAAATAGGTTAAATTATATTCCTATTATATTGTTGATGTTTAGTTTGGTTCTTTTCAATTTTTGGCTATTATGTACAATGCTCCTAGAACATATTTATACATAACTAGTGGGGTATAGGTGTGCACTTCTCTTTAGGGTATATACTTAGGAATGGAACTGCTGGGAAATTGGATATGTCTATTTCAGCTTTTTAAAAAAATGCCAAATGCTTCCTCAAACTACTTGTACCAGTTTGCAGTACAACATACTGAGCAATTTATGAGTTTCCTTGTCTCTTCATTCCTTGTTTCTACTATAATTATTTTTATTTTGTTGGGATCTCTTTGTGGTTTCCTTTGCTTAATTTTTTTATTGAACACTAACATAAGTAGAAGTAAATGCAAAAATCATGAACGTATAGCATGTGAATTTTCACAAACTAGATCCTCGGTACCATCACCCAGATCAAGAAATAGAATATTACCAATGTCTTTTTTCATCCTTACTTCCACTCTGCCACTTCACCTGTCCCCTAGGGATAGTTCTGACTTCTAACATCATAATTAGTTTTTGAACTTCATATAAATGGAACCATGTACTGTGTACTTTTTTGTGTCTGGTTCCTTTCTCTTAATATTTTGTTTTCAGAATAGTCACTGTTGATGCAGTTACTGGAAGCTCATACATCTTCATTGTTATGTGCTGTACTCCATTGTTTGAAAATACCATTCTCCATTCTGACGATGGCAGGCATTGGGATTTTTATCCTTTGATTATTTTGAAGAGTGTTCTTATAAGCATTCTAAATGTCATTTGGTGAACTTATATATGCATTTCTGTTTGGTAATAATAGCTAGGGATGGAATTGTTGGTCATGGATTATGGATATATTCAGCTTTAGATAGTGACTAACTTTTCCAAGGTGGTTGCACCAATTTATACTTTCATCAGCTCGTATGAGAGTTTCAGTTGTTTCACATCCTTACCAACATTTGATATAATCAGGCTTTTAAGTTTTAGTATTTTAGTGGGATGTATAGTGGTATCTAATTCTGGTTTTAATTGACATTCCCTGATGACTAATGAGGTGGAACACCTTTTCATGTGTTTATTGAACAAAGGATGTCCTTTGTAAAGTGACTGCTCAAGTCGGTGGAATAACATCAGGTTGTCAGTCTTTTTCTTACTGATTTTCAGTAGGTCATTGTATGTTCTGGATAGTAGTCCTTGGTTATATGGGTTATAGTGTCTTTTCTGTAACTTTTTTCTGTAACTTTTTTTTTTGTTTTGGCTGTGTATAGTATCTTTGAATAAACAAAAGTTCTCAATATAGTCAAATTTACCAATATTTTCTTTTATGGTTATTGTGTTTTGTGCCCTTTTCCTTCTATCCTTGAAGATATCATCCTATATAGTATTCTCTTTTAAAAATTATTATTTTGTCCTTCGATTTTAAGCCTTAATCTACCTGGAATTTATGTTCGTGTATCATGTGATTTAAGGAGCCAATTTCAGGTGGATTTTTTTCCCCAGAATTTGGATACTTCATGTTCCAGCACAATTTATTGAAAAATCTTTTTTTTCTTCCTAATTTGATGCCGCTTCTTAAATGGTATGACCATATATGCATGGGTTTTGTCCTGGGTTTTGTTCCATTGGTCTATTTTTATATCTCCAATACTTTAATGCAGTACCATACTGTATTAAATATAGTTTTCAGATAACTCTTGATATCTTACTGAGTACATCTCCTGCCTTATTTTTATACTTCACAAATGCCTTGGGTATCGGTCCCTTGATTTCCATTTTATTTTTTTTCCATTTTACTTTTTAGAATCGGCTTGTCAATTTCCATTAACAAAAAATCCTGCTGGGATTTTGAGTTTCTTGGCGTTTTTAGTGAATGGAGCTAGGTAGTCTATATTTCTTAAAAAGAAAAATACATTGACTTCAAACAGTTATTTCTGATTCAAGTTTAGAACATAGGGCTTTACTTAATTTTAGTGGTTATATATTTGTCTTGTTATTGTCATAATTGCTTACTTTTCTGTTTTAAAATATGTTTGCATTTCTTTCCATTTCTTTTTGTCCTTAGTGTATATTTCCATTGCATGCATGGTTAGGTTAATTTGTTTCATTTTGCTTTTAATTTTCAGGGCTAGTTTTTATCAGCACCATGCTCTAACCGAGTAAGCTAACCAGCCTGCTCTTAGTGTTTATTTTTAAAACTTAAATTTCATTTTCCAATTACTTAAAGTATTTACCAGGTTCTGTAGACTAATCTTCAAAATAAGGTATATTCTGAGATATCTAGCTTCTATTATTGTCCCTCATACCCCCACTTCCCATCCTCACTCATATATTAACTGTTGTGGCTAAGTCTCACATTTTTTTCTTTTATCTTAATATAAGCAAACTGTTGTGGGGCAGGAAGGCTTTCTGGGGATAGCAAGGCAGCCGCCCAGGCAACTCCAGAAATTGCTTGACAGTGCAAGCATGTGTGGCTGGCTTTGGCTTTTATTGTGGTTAGTGGATGGAGCCAATGTGAAGGTTTTTAATGCATGGGCTAAAGTAGACTGTCACAAATATATGCTCGTATGGTTCCATTTATTTAAAATTCTAGAAAATGCAAAGTACTCTACAGTGACGGAAAGCAGAGCAGTGGTTTTCTGGGGGGGGGGAGTTGAAAATAGTGAAAAAGGAATTACAAAGGGGCACAAAGACACTTTTGCAAGTGACGTATATGTCTATTATTTTGATTGTGGTGATGATTTCATGGCTATGAAAATGTTATCAAAATTTATCAAATAGTACACTTTAATATGTAGAATTGTATGTCAATTACATTTCAATGAAGCTGGGGAAAAAACTTTAAAAAAATAAATCAAGGGTGAATGATTAAGAAACTGAGGGCAGTTGTCCCAATAAAGGTCACCATTCCGTGGGCAGCTGATATCAAAAGGCTATTCATAGAAAAAGAAATGCAAATAGACTTTAAGCATATTAAAATCAGTTCAGTCTTGCTCACAATATGAAATATGGAAATTTAAGTTATACTGAGATACCACTACTCACCTGTAATAGTAGCAAAGACCAAAGGCTTGGTCAAACTGCAAGGAAATAGACACTCTGGTATGGTGCAAATAGAGATGAAAGATGGTATAACCATCCCCTGACCCAAAGAGGAAATTTTGCAATGTCTAACAAAATTACATATGCATTTGTCCTTTGATCCAGTATGCCCTATTTTAGGAATCTATCCCAAACACATACTGGCAAAAATATGAAAAGATGTATGCAGAAGACTATTTAGCACTACAAACTTAAGAAAAGATTCAAAACAATCCAAATTTCCATCGTTAGAGAACTGGTTGAATGAACTGTGCCAAAATCTCACAATAGAATATTCTGCAGTTTAAAAGAAATGAGAGACACCTTTTTATAATGTTATAGACTTATTTCCACAAAAGCAAAGCGGAGATAAGCGTCATCTCAAGAGCCTTAATTTAAGCACATCTGCAAAGTCCCTTTTGCTATGTAACATATTCACAGGTTTCAGGGACTAGGTAAGGGGCCATTTTTCTATGCCTTTCACAATGGCCCCATGCAAATCTAAACAGGGCCTTCAAAGATTGAAACCCATTATACAAGACCTATTTAGAGGAGGGGTGATTATCCCCAGTAGTTCATTTAACTTCCTAATATAGCTCATTCTTAATCTTGGAAAGTATGAATAGTGCCTCATAGTGGATTACTGCAACCTTAAAGCCATGGTCCTATTCAATAATGTTCCCAAACCCAATATTATTGAAATTGACCCCATCCAGGCAGCACCTGGTAAATATTTTAATATTGCAGATATGTCTAATATTTTCTGTACAGTGTTTATTTCAGCAGCCTCTCGGTCACAGTGTGCCTTCACCTCTGAAGGGATGGGGGATACACCCTTACCAGGCTACCCAGGGGGTACCTCAGCAACCTAGATATCACACACCATCTTTGAAAGCAAGACCTTAACTGTTAAATACATCCTGCTTTCTCTAGGAACATAGGTTCGACATTACATTGAAGACATCCTCTTCAAGGAGATTCATTTGACACTATCATTCAGGACATATACATATTCACAGAAGAGCTCACTAAAGGGGGATGGACTGTTACCCTCACATAGTACTAGCCCTGCCACCTCTGTTAAATCCTGAAAATTCTTTGGCCAGCCAGGGGCCTCTACACCCCTAACAATGTCAAGACTTAGCTATTGACCCCTTAGCAATCAACAATGTTAAACAAGCCCATTATCTTTTAGGCCTTCATGGGTTATGAAGGCAACATATTCCTCATTTACAAATTTTAAGTCCATTTACACTGTTGCCTGCAAATCAGTACAACCTGAATGGGGTCCTGTCCAACAAAAGGCTCTAGAATCTATTCAAATTGCAATACAGTGGGCACTCTCAGTAGTACCCCAGAGACTCCTTCATTACTGAGGCTTTAGCAACCTGTTCTCCTGCCTCTTGGAGTCTCTAGACCACCCATGACAGCCTTAAGTTGGTCATGGACTTGTGATACAAGAAACTGTCCTCCTCAGTCCCATGCTGCTTGCCATTAGAATTGCAGATGGTTGCATACTGGGCTCTTCTGGAAGCAGAGGCTCTCACAGGTCCTGGGTCTGTAACCCTCCGTGCCTACATGCCCATGATGCCCTGGGTCATGGGAGCAGCACCTTGTAAGCTGGCATGGCTCCAAGCCTCCTTGCTGTACTGTGAAGCCAAACTGGGACTTCTGGTATAACCCACCTGCAGGGGGTGGCCTCCCCAACCTTAGTGCATTGTCAGATGCCACAGTGGTAGAGGGTATCACTCTCTTCCAGACCCCTTGACTACCTGGGGAGCCCCTTAGCATCACCTGAGTAAACAACAAAGGGAGTTTGTACACTGTATGAATGACATCACCATCATCACACTAATGAAATTTGCTGGGAAGATGCTGCTTTTCATCCCTTAACCCAGATGTCAGTGATCAAAGATGGACCAAATGGTCAGCACAATTGGCAGAATTTCAGACAGTGGGTTTAGAATTGGAAGCCCTGACCAACATTTGGCCCCATCAGCACATTTTCACAGACTCTTGGGCTGTTGGCAGTGGTCTGGCCATTTGGTCCAGTCTGTGGCAGCAACGACAATTCCTTATCCAAGGTTGTCCTCTTTGGGGTAAAGCACTCTGGGAATTTCTTGCCTCACAGATACCCAAGATACAAATGAAGGTCATACATGTCTCTGCACATTCTAAAGGCACAAGGCAAGGCTTCACCAAGACACTCCTTATTCCTGTCTGAGTTCTACACCCTACTGATAATGCCCAAAGCTCTCATTTCACTTCTCATAATACATAATACTGAGCTTTGAAACAAGGCATTCATTGAAACATTCACCTCACATACAAGTTTCAGGCTGCCACCATTAAAAAAAATAGTATGAGTTCAAATAGTGTGAGTTCCCACATATCCTTCAGCCAGCTCCCCCTGACGTTAATATGTTGTATGGTACATGCTATCAAAACTAGGAAAATAAAATTGACACAATTTGAAAAATACCTTACAGACCTTATTTCAATTTTGCCAGTTTTCCTGCTAGTGTGCTTTTCTTGATCATAATCTAGTCCAAGATCATACACTGCATAGTTCTGTCTCCTTAGTCTCATTGAATCTGTGACAATTCCTCAATCTTTTGATGACCTTGACACTTTTGAGGAAAACTGGTCACTTATTGTAGAATGGCCCATATTTAATCATGATTAAATTGAGGTTGTGCATTTTGGCAAGTGTATCACAGAAGTTTTGTTGTGTCCTTTGAGAAGCATCTTACTGAGGGATACGTGACACTGATATGATGATATGTCTTTCACTGGTGGTGTTCGCCTGCATCATTTGGTTAAAGTAGTGTCTGCCTGGTTTCTCCACTGTAAAGTTACTGTCTATTCCCTTTGTTATTCATAAATATCTTGTGGAAAGATAGTTTGAGACTATCCAATTATCCTGTTCCTTATTAGACATTGGCCCACAAATTTTAGTATCCATCAGTTCTTGCCTGCAACGGTTTTTACTGTGGTATTTGTTTAATGACATCTACTTCCTTTTTCTTCTGTTTATTTATTGGAATTCAACTATAAAACAAAGAGCTGTTCCTTTTTCCTGTTTGTCTGTTTACATTGGTACAGATTCATTTTTCCCCCCATTATTCTCATTTTTTGTTGTGTTGCAGCTTTGTGATGGAAGCTCCTTCAAATTAGCTCCTGGGTATTTTGATGCCCCCATTATCTTTTATTCTTATCACTCCTTTACCTTCTGGAACCCACAAGATGTCCCAAGCTCATCTTGTAGTTTCCCATTCCTGGAATCAACATTTTCTCAAGAAGCCCCATTTCTTTTCATTGGAGGATAGCATTTAGAAACCGAGATGTGGATGATAGCTGTGCTTATTGTTTCTGGGATGTCATTACCTCTACATCTTTTTAGCAGACAGAGGTAGGAAATATATGTATATGTATACTAACACATTCACATGCATCTACATTTGTATGTCTGTCCCTCTCTACATATATTAAAACCAAGAGGTATATGGATATCTCTAATTTTAATTTAACACAATGAGATTTATTCTAGATGTCTCCCTTTCCTTATTTGTTACAAGGTAGCAAAACATTAGAAAGCTATAATAAGACAACTAGATCGACTATCTTCTTGAATTCTCCAGTTGTTTGAAAGTTACAGTTTTTATTTTATAACATAAATTAAGTTAAAATGGAACACTTACTGTTTCAGTTTTGTCTTGGGCTCCAGAGATGGAGAGCAGTAGGTGTCAAGGTTTTAAGATATATTCCTATGGTGGAATAGTACACAGTCAGTAAAAATGATGTTTACTAAAGAGCTTTTCATAACAAAGAAAGCTTATCATATGATAGTATAGCATAAATTATATGCACATTCTATTTTCTGAGCTAGAGGTTATTTAAAACAAAAAGCAGGCTCCTGCCACATGACAGTCTCCCTGCCAAGGGTGGCCATGTCAACTCTCTTAGCTAATACCCTTGATATTTACATCCATATTCCTAATTAATATTCTTGGCCTGTTATTTCTTAATTAATTTTAGACATCATCTGCTAACTTCTCATGTGAGTTTTAGAATTTCCATACCACATCTGCACTTCTCTTTCACCCAGTAGGTTATATAAGCATTTTTTGTTAAATCAGTCATGTGCACATAATTATGATTACACACTGTTAAGACAGGTAGTACCTGAAGCTCATAGATTCTTTGAAGTATAACCTTTTCAAGAAACCCATCGTTCATGTATCAACTTAATTTTTCTAATAATCCAACGATACTGTGACATGCCTATCAATAAAATTTTCCACACAGCCACATACATTAACTCTTTTGTTTTTCTTCTGAGACTTCCCTTTGTCCTGCTGTAAAATGGGCTGACTGAATGGACAGTTGGCTGCTGCAAGATTTTTATGAGATGTGACTTTCACATATTATACTAGGACTTTGCTTCAACAACTCCTGTGATATTTCCTCTTCAGCGGGTGGGGGGAGAATCCTGTCTCTTTTCATTCCTGTTTTACCTCCATGTTATGATAGAGCTTATACCCTAGTAGCTTTCTAAGAAGGGTCATATGCATTTAATAACAATTTATTTTTTATTTATTTAGTCCTTACATAACTAGAAATGTCTTTATTCAACATTCACACGAGGTTGATAGTTTGGGTACAGAATTTAGGTCAGTGTTGATTTTTCTTAGGATGTTGGAGGAATTGCTTCTCTGTCTCCCTGCTTCTAGGGGAACTGTTGGGGAGTCCCTTGCCATACTACCTCTCTATCTATTATTGGACCTGCTTTTTCTCATTGGAAGTTTTAGGATTTTGTCTTTGTATCAGGAGTTATAAAAATTTTACTCTTAACGTAATTTTGTAAAGACTCAGAATTTCTCCTTTTTAAGCATAAAGAGGAAGGAAAAGAAAAGAAGAAACATTTACTAGGATTTACTCTACCAGGAATTGTGTTGGGTTGCTGACATATGCTATTTCTTTTCATTATGAGATTCCACATAGTTTGAAATTATACATACCCAGATCTGTCTGGATCATGGAGATGCCTATTTTATACAGAAGACTTTGCACGGGGAAAATGGAATGTTTGAGGACCTGCAGACCTACTGTATTTACCAATTTCCTTAGAATTCTCCATCTCCAGATTCTTGGCACACAATAGCTCCCCTTTCATTCCGTGCCTCTTCTTCCTCTGTACTCACCTCTGTTTCCTTCTGCCTCTCCATGTTTGCTGTTTTAGGGGATGGTGCGGTTCGGTGACGTGACTGTAGATTTCTCCCGAGAAGAGTGGGACTGCCTGGACTCTGTGCAGAGAGTTTTATACAGAGACGTGATGTTGGAGAACTACAACAACCTGGTCTCAGTGGGTAAGAGTACCTGTCCCCTGAATTTCAAAATCTGCTTAGGAATGTCTGCTTCCTACATTCTGAATTATTTAGCTGCCTTTAAATAACCAGCTCTCTGTTCATGGAGTTTGAACTTTGTGGAGATGGAAATAGGTGACACTGTTAGATTACGGAAGCTTAATTTTCTCTATTTTTCTTCCTGGGTTTTTTTTTTTTTTTTTTTTTTTTTCTCTCTCTTTTTTTATGTGGCAGCTGGCTGGTATGGAAATCCAAACTCTTTACCTTGTTCTTATAACACCATGCTGTAACCAACTGAGCTAAGTTGCTAGCCCTAATTTTCTCTATTTTTCACAAGATATACTTTTTTGTGGTTCTCCCTATAATCTACTTTTCTTTTTTTTTTAGTAAGTTTTATTTTGTATAGTTAGGGTTTACAACATGATGTTATGGGATACATATAGATAGTAAAATGGTTACAGTAGTGAAGCAAATTAACATGTCTATCATTTCACATAGTTTCTTTTTTTGGTGACAAGAGCAGCTAAAATCTACTTATTTAATAAAAATCCCTTATATAATATAATTTTGTTAACTTTAGTCCTCATGCTGTACATTAGATTTGAAGACTTATTCATCTTACATATCTGCTGTTTTGTATCCTTTGACCTATATCTCCTTATTCCCCACACCCTGTCAACCACTATTTTATTCTCTATTTCTGTTTTTGAGCTCTTATGTTTTAGATTTCACATATGAGTGAAATCATGCAATATTTCTCTTTTTGTGTTTGGCATAGCATAATGTCCTCCAGGTTCATCAATGTTGTGGCAAATGGCAGGATCTTCTTTTTTAAGGCTGAGTAATATCCCATCGTGTGTATATACAACATTTTCTTTATCCATTTGTCTGTCAGTGGGCATTTAGGTTGTTTCCATATCTTGACTATTGTGAATAATGATGCAATGAACATAAGAGTACAGATATTTTTACAAGGTGCTGATTTCATCTCCTTTGAGTATATACCCAGAAGAGGGATAACTGGGTCATATGATAGTTCTATTTTTAATTTCTTGAGGACCCTCTGTACTGTTGTTCATAATAGATATACCAATCTGCATTCCCACCAGCAGTGTACTAGGGTTCCCATTTCTCCACACCCTCACCAACATTTGTTATCTCTTTTTGATAATAGCCACCCTTACAGGTGTGAGATAATACCCCATAGTGGTTTCAATTCGCATTTCCCTTATGATGAGTGATGTTGAGCACCTTTTCATATACCTCTTAGCCAATTTTATGTCTTCTTTGGAGAAATGTTTGTTCAAGTCTTTTACCCATTTTTAAATTGGGTTATTTGTTTTCTGCTATTGAGTTATAAGAGCACATTATACATTTTGGATATTAACCTCTTAATAAGTTACATGGTTTGCAGTTATTTTTTCCAGTCCATAGTTTGCCTTTTCATTTTTTTTGTTTGTTTCCTTTGCTGTGTAGAAGCTCTTTAGTTCAGTATGGTCACATATACTCATTTTTGTTTTTGTAGCCTGAGCTTTTGCCTATTTATTTCTTGACCAAAGGACTAGATTTGAATACTCAGATATCACAGCATAACTGTTTTTTCTTGTGAGCAGGACTTTCCATTTCTAAGCCAGCTTTGATCTCCTTACTGGAGCAAGGGCAAGAGCCCTGGATAGGTGACAGAATACCTGCTAGAGATCAGTTCTCAGGTAAGTGACGGTAAATCAGGGGTGTTGGAGGGAACATTTCAGATGGTAACCTGTCAGTGAGGAGGTGATACCCTTGAGCCTGGAAGATGGCCCTTGTAGACTTTGGTCTCTGGAGACAGAGCTGTTGAGAGTGACTTTTCCACTCGGCCTCTCCTCCACTCCCACCCATTCCACTTTTATGTCTTTTTTAACCATTTTCCATCTTCCTCACCCTTGAAAGTCATTTTATCTATATTTTGTATTTAACTCATTAGCTAATTTATTTTGTATTAACTTTATATAACCGATGCTTTTCTCTAGAAACAAGTATGTATGTGTGTATGCATATGTATTATATTTTTCTACGTGGGTCTTAATAATCTACTAATGTTTTGTTACTTTTTAAAAATCTGTTTTTCTTATTCAGCCATTCATTTATTATAGTCTTGACCAACATGTATTGAATTTATAAGTTAATACAAAACAATCTCCTGAGTGTGAGAGATTACAAAATGTGTAAAATATTAAGGATTTCATGTAATAGGGGCTGCGAACATGTTTGTAAATGACTTCCACAAGGTAAAATTTAACACAAGAAAATTTCATATTGAGAGCTCAGAAGTAAGGCAGGACTAGAAATGTAGAAGTGGAGTTGGTCCATGTGGAAGTAATCTTTGGAGTGAGTGTGGTTGGCTATGGTGAGGGTGTTGGGAATACAGAGTTTGTGCCTGCATTGAGAAGAAAGAGGAGAGAGGGGAAAAAAAAAAAAAAAGAGGAGAGAGAAGAAGAATGAAGGGGATTCCTAGGAAACATACATGCATAGAATGAAGCTACCTCAAGGTCTGGCAAAGAATAATAGCAAACCTTCAATCTAAACAATTCCCAGAGATCACACAGAAATGAGAAATGTTTGAGTTCTGACCAGCTAGTGTGAGAGTTCACTGAGTACATTAGGCTCAAAAAAATACAGTGTGTTCTGATGCAGTAAACATCGTGTGTATGAATTTCCCTGGGGATAGCCCCACCTTAAGACAGGGAAGTCTTTGGGCCGAGCCCGTGGCGCACTTGGTAGAGTGCGGCGCTAGGAGCGCTGCGACGCTCCCGCCGCGGGTTCGGATCCTATATAGGAATGGCCGGTGCACTCACTGGCTGAGTGCCGGTCACGAAAAAGACAAAAAAAAAAAAAAAAAAAAAAAAGACAGGGAAGTCTGTGGGATGCCTTATGGTATACAGAAACTAAGTTACTTTTAGGTGTGACTACCACTCATGTAACCCTAGTGTGGAGGACCCAACATTGGTGGGTGCAAAACATGTATTCTAACCATTCTCAGGCCATTATTACACTACGGCAGAAACATGCATCGTTAATGAAACAATTGTTCATAAGACAGGAAGGGGCTTTAGGGGAGCTAGGTACGAATCTAGGCATTGTGGGTCAAGCTGAATTCACTTTTATTGAGGGGAATCATTCAGAGGGAAAATATGTATCAATTAGAATAAGCAGATTAGAGATGATTCTCTTCCAAGAGGAAGGCAAAGAATGAGAGTCAGCCTGGAAAGAAGATGAGGCTTTAGGGTCAGTGTTACAGGTTGAATTGTGTCCCCCACAAAACACGTGTTGAAGTTCTGACCTCCAGTAGCTGTAAATGTGAACTTTTTTTGGAAGTAGGGTTTTGGCAGACGTAGTCAAGTTATGTTATGATGAGGTTATCGGGGTGACTAATCCAGTATGACTGGTGTCCCTATAAGAAGAGTAGAGACACAAAGGGACACAGGGAGCTCATCATGTGACAATGGAGTGATAACATCTACAAACCAAGGAACACCAAGAATGGCCAGCAAATACCAGAAGCTAGGAAGGGGCAAGGAAGGATCCTCCCCCAGAGTCTTCAGAGACCCCAACATGGTCATTCCCTAGTAATAGAATTAAGGTAGCCCACAGGAAAGACTACTTTAAACCCGTCCTAACAAAGCTTAATAAAAGCTTTGAAACGATCAGACATCTTCGAATAACTCAACTGTCTACCATAACAAAGTCCAACAGTCTGAGGGAAATTAACAAAATTTGGCATTAACAGCATAACATGCATTATTCCCATCATCCAATCATAAATTACCAGATGTGGAAGAAGCAGGAAAATGTGACCATAATCAGGTGAAATGAATAGTCAATGGGAATGACAGAGATGATGAAATTAGTAGATGAGAATGTTGTAACAACTATTATAAGTATGTTTAATAAGCTTGTGGATTTAGAGGAAACTATTAATGTAATGGAGAGAGGAACTGAAGATATAATAAAAGAACCAAATGGAATTTCAGGAGCATACAAATACTGAATGATTTTAACAGCAGATTACGTAGTTCAAAAGAAAAGAGCTGGACTCAGGCCAGACTTTCTTTGGGCAAGGTTAATCCTTTACTACACAAGTACACAAGTGCTTATAGTGATTGAGTGATTTGCCCCCAACTTTTAAGCTCATATTTCAGTGCTGGGGTATAAAACAACCCAATTCTTCTGATGTTCCAACAATACCACATTGTCAGCCATTTTATTCTTCTCCCATTTATCTGAACTTGCAGCTGTCTTGTCCCACAGTCTGTCACTATTGTATCTGTTGCTTAGTAATGTCACCTCTGCTAAAATTGTTTCATGGAATTCCTAAACAGTATTTTCACTGAAATTCACACATTTTGAAGTCTAGCCACAGCATAGACTTCCCTAAGTTCACTCATGACTGACTCACTTTATATTTTTCCTTAGGTTATAAACAGTCTGGATTTCTACCTTCTACTAACCTACCTTATCATTTTTAATATATTATGTTTTAGCAAGCTGTCTGTCCTTTCATATCAAAAACATTTTCTGGTTATACTTACTTAATTATCACATTATCTTATGAAACAGATATAATACTTTCCCCTTTTTAGAATACACAGTATGATATTGTATGTATAGAAATAAATATAATTAACCTAGCCTTTCTTCAATTTGGATGATCACCTAGGATAATATATATCAAGCTTTCCAAGTAATTCTGAGTCATGCAAATTTTTGAGAAACATTAGCTTAATCACTTTCTTCATTTTCCTCACCTTCCTGTATGGACTTTTTTCATTCTCTGCTTTCCTTGTTCGCTTGTTGAAATGCCTGTCTTTATTTAGTAGTATAATAGAAGTTTATTTGAAAACATTTTGTTTATTCTTACCTTTTCTACTACAGAAGTTTTATTTCTCCAGATTAGGAAAAAAGCAAATGTTTGATTTTTATTTCATTTCAGATCAACCATCAAAGCCTATGACCAAGAAACCATGTTTAAGGAAAAAAGCTAGTAATGTAAAATCATTTCAGTTGGAGTTAATGGAAAGAATTAAAAGGCTGGGCTCAGCTGTCAGAGATGTTTCAGAATGTAAAGATCAGTTCGAGAAACAACAATCATATCAGGAGGCATGTTTCAGCCAAGAAAAAGTCACCCATGAAGATGTGCCTGCTTTCAATCAGCATGTGTCTCTTACACTACACCAAAGAATTGAAAATGAAGAGAAACCATATGAGTGTAAGCAATGTGGGAAGGCTTTTAGTCGTGCCTCACATCTTACTCAGCATCAGAGAACTCATACTGGTGAGAAGCCCTATGAATGTACAGAATGTGGAAAAGCCTTTAATTGTGGATCAGCACTTACAAAACATCAGAAAAGTCACACTGGAGAGAAACCCTATGAATGTAAGGAATGTGATCAATCTTTTAGTTGTGGCTCAGACCTTTTACGACATCAGAGAATTCATACTGGTGAGAAACCCTATCAGTGTAGACAATGTGGAAAGTCTTTTCGTTGGATCTCATACTTTTCTCAACATCAAAGAATTCATACAGGTGAAAAACCTTATGAATGTAAGGAATGTGGGAAGGCATTTAGAACTAGCTCATACCTTTCCCAACATAAGAAAATTCACACTGGTAAGAAACCATTTGAATGTAAGGAATGTGGAAAGACATTTTGTTGGAGCTCCTATCTTACCAAACATCAGAGAATTCATACTGGTGAGAAACCCTATGAATGTAAGGAATGTGGGAAGGCCTTTAATAAGAACTCAAAACTTGTTCAGCATCAGAGAATTCATACTGGTGAGAAGCCCTATGAATGTAAAGAATGTGGAAAGGCCTTTAATAGGAGCTCAAGTCTTATTCAACATAACAGAATTCATACTGGTGAAAAACCCTATGAATGTAAGGTATGTGGAAAGACCTTTAGCTGTAGCTCATACCTTTCTCAACATCAGAGATTTCACACTGGCAAGAAGCCCTATGAATGTAAAGAGTGTGGAAAGTCCTTTAGTTATCACTCAAACTTTACTGTACATAAGAAAATTCATACAGGTGAGAAACCCTATGAATGCAAGAAATGTGGCAAGGCCTTCACTGGGAGCTCCAGCTTTATTCAACATCAAAGAATTCACAGTGTTGATTAACCCAATGAATGGAAGGACTGTGCAGAAGATATTTTCATGGTTCAGAATAATAATAATAAACCAAATAATATTAAAATATGACATCCTATGAACAAAATAAATAACAACACTTTTACAACCTTATTGTAAATATTAGATCATATTTGAGAGTAACCATGTGAATTTATCTTTTGCTAATTAATGTCTATAAGTTTATTTCATGCTCAGCTGTGAAACCATTTCAAATTTTACTCCAAAATAGGAAAGTGTCTCAACTGATCATGTAGCCTCAAATTCTTAGCACTAGGTAATCATTAATTCCTATATTCTACATGTATATGTTGCCTCTTGTTGACTGATATATTCTTATCAATATTAGCCAGTATTTTAGGACCCTCTTTTCTATTATTTCAATCCAAAATATCTCTGCTTTCTCTCAGTATTTAAATATCTAAATTTAGTATTTTATATAAATGATATATTTATGTCTTATAATATTTGCTTTATTTACTTTTCCCTTGTATAAAAGTAATATCACAATTTTTTTTTTTGTGGCTGACTGGTATGGGGGTCCAAACCCTTGACCATGGTGTTATAAAACCACACTAACCAGCCTAACTAACTGACCAGCCATATATCATAAAACTTATGATACAGAGAAGCACAAGGAAAAAAGATAACTTGGCAATCCTATCAACCAGAGAAATCCACTGTCAAATGGATCAAGTCCACATTTTGTGCTTATGGGATACTAGCATTCTATAACACTATATTTTTACTTGCCATTCCCATGCCAAAGAAATTTTCCTGTTAGTAGACAGAAATCTTTCATAGTTGATAATAGCTTCACTAGATACCCTATGAGACTGTATTTACCAAATACCTTTAATGATTTTCCCCCAATTTAGGAAGATCATGAACAGTGTCCTAGACCAGCAGTTTTCTAGATGTGTCTTTATATGTTTCTGGTTTGTTTTTGTTTGTTTTTGTTTTAGGGAAGCTTTTATTGCCAATAAGTCACAAATACATTCTTGAGGAAAAGATTTAAACATGACAGATTCCCAAATCCTGTTTCATACCTGTCCTATATCCTCTGTATACTCACCATAGCTAACCAGTGTTATCAATTTTGTCAAATCTTTTCTCTGTGTTTAGAAATACATTAATATTTTTTGTTACATTGTGCATATGCAGAATGAAATAGGGATAGGGTTTCCACCTTGGCATGAGTGTGAGGATCAAATGTGTTAATAAATCTAAAGTGCTTAGAACTGTACCTGTTGTGTAATAAATATTTAGTAAATGTTAGCCATCATGATAATTATTTGTGGAAAGGAATTTATGTTGTATTCCACATTCAATCTTACAGATTTCTTATAGTGGTTATTATCATGGTGTCAATGTAAAAAGTATTAGGAAGACTTTCATGAGGAATTGTCCATTACTGAATATGACAGTCTTAATTGTGAAGAATTAAAAGCAAAAACTGAAGTGAATATGTATAAAGCATTTTATTCACTCCTCATCCTACAGGCTGCTGCATAAAAATATTATATCAGTCTGAAACCCTATGTGATACATACCTATCTAAAGGGCAGAGGAAAGATGTACAAATGTATCATTGGGATCAGTTTCAAAATCAGAAAATGAGAATTGATTATAGGTCAGGCTTTTTAATCAAAATCATAGTAATAACAAAAGGCTTGACAATAGTATAGCCTAAAATATCCACATGTCCATTTAATGCCCATCTAAGAAACTGTTGGCCTGAAGTGGAAATCAAGACTGAAATGACAAAGTCTTTGGAAGAAAACGAATGGTAAAGAACCACCCACATAGAAAAACCTGAAGATACAGCAAATGCTGTATCCCATAAGATATACAGGCCCAAGTACATGGCATGCACATATGCTTCTGAAACAGTAAGGCCTCAAAGCCGAAAAGAAATCGAAACAGTTGTGTAAGGCAGCTTACACATCTTACTGGGCCCCACCATTATTTGATGTTCATCACAGCTACGAAAACGAGTCTTGTGACTGCAGCCAAGTATAGAATGTTTTCTGACTTAAAGGTCATTTTCAGGAAGTATAGAAGAAGATAAAGAATGAAAATGTTCTCTTTTTCTCCTTTTCATTAGACAAGAAAGCCAAATACATCAACAGTTGGGTAGGGAAGCACTAATGGGAGGACACTAAATGTCAACATTAGGCAACTTTTGCATAAGTCTACTTAAACTGCCATATTAGTCTGTTTCTGTTGCTTATAACAAAATACACAGAATTGGGTAATTTATAAGAAAATTAAACTTATTGCTCAGTTTCTGAGACTGGGAAGTCCAAAGTCCAAGGAACATCGTGGTGGTGACAGTGACCCCCTCACACTGCAAGACGGTGGAAGCAGAGAGAGTGACAAACTCCTCATGCTCCCCTGAAAGAAAGACCACAGGGGAGCATTGGACTTGCAGAGAGAGCAGACCTAGGGATACAAAGTGGAGTGGGGAAAGGGGTATGGGGAGGGAGGTTGGGGATAATTGGGTGGGGGGCGGGTATAATCACAATTTGTGGTAATGGGCATGCTGCCAGTATGGATCTGGCCATCACATCTTACGCATAAGTGGTGACAATTTGTACCCCATGAATACTCATAACCAATAAAAAGTAAATAAGTAAAAAAATAAAGCCCTCACAACCATGCCCCTGACCACCATTATTTATCCATTCACTATGGCACAGTCCTACAATCTAATCACCTCTGCAAGGCTCCACCTTTCAATTACCATAGTAAGATTTCCCACCCTTAACAGTTACAAAGGGATTAAGTTTTAGGGGGACATTCAACCCAAGGCATTCTGCCTCTGGCTCCCCAAAACTCACCCTTTTCACACACAGATACCTTAATTTCATCCCCATAGCCCCAAAGTCTTAACTTCTTTCAACTCAAAGGTCCAAAGTCCCATCTGTGAACTCAAAAACAAGTTATCTACTTCCAGGATACTATGGTGGGACAAGCATAGGGTATATATTTCCATCCAAAAAAGGAGGACTAGGCCAAAAGTAAAGGGTATCAGGTCCTAAACAAGTCCAAAACCCAGCAGGACAGGCATTAAATCTTACAGCTGGTGAACCATGTACCTTGACTGCATGTTCGACGTCATCTGCATGCTGATGTGGGGGTTGGGTCCCCAAGTCCTTGGCAGCTCCAATCCTATGGCTTTCCTGGTCTTGTGCTATATTTCAGCTCTCCCATGCTTGTGTTCCACTCTGGTAGCTCCACAGGTCTGAGGATTGCATGGCAGTCCCATTCTCTTGGCTCCACTAGGCATGGCACTGTAGGGGTTTTTCTGCTGCAACTCTGACCCCACTTTTACGCTCAGCATTGCTCTAGTGAAGGCTGTCTGCAGTGAATCTGCCCCTGTGACAGATCTCTTCCTTCCCAGGCTTTTCCATACATCCTTTGAAATCGGGGAGGAGGCTCCCAAGATTCCACAACTCTGGCATTCTGAGCCAGCAGAACTAGCACCATGTGGAAGCTGCCAAGGCTGCCAGTTTGTATCTTTCAAAGCTGCAGGTCCAGCATGCCTGTGGCCAATTTAGCCATAGCTGAAGCAGCCAAAGCAGCCAGGGTGCTGGTGTGGGGAGCAGCATCCCGAGGTGGTCCTGGGCAGTGAGCCTGTGGAAAGCACTTCAGGCCTGTTCCCCAAGACCATTCTGTGTCCCTAGCCCTTTGGACCTGTAATGGAAGGGTTGGCCCCAGAGGTTTCTGCAATGCCTTCAGGACCTTTTCCCCCTTCTCGAGATAATCCCTTTTTTGGTACTAATATCCTTAGTACTACTGAATTTTTCTCCTGAAAATTCTCTCTGCTTTTCTACCACATGGCCATGGCAGCTGGAAATTTTCTAAATCTTTATGCTCTGCTTCCCTTCTAAATTCTGGCTTTATGTCATGCCTTTGCCACCATAACTCAGCATAGGCTGTTAGAAGTAGCCATGCAGCTTCCTGAATGTTTTGCTGCTTAGAAATTTCTTTCACCAAATACTCTGGTTTACAACTCTTAAGTTCCAACTTCCACAAAGTCCTAGGGCACGGACATAATGCAGCCAAGTTACTTGCCAGTTCATAGCAAGGGTGATCTTTGCCCCAGTTTTTTCAGTAAGTCCCTTCTCACATCTGAGATCTTCTCAGAATGGCCTGTATTGTCTATATTTCTATCAGCATTCTGCTCACCACCATTTAACCAGTCTCTAAAACATTCTAAACTTTCTCTGGTTTTCTTGTCTTCTAAACTTTCACCAGCATCAAGGCTTTTCCTAGCCTGTACCTCCAAATTCTTCCAACTTTTCCTCAACCAGTTCCAAAGTCAAAAATTTTTTTTAAAATTGAAAGTCCTCATACAGTCTCATATTGAAGAAGTCTACAGTGAAACATTATATCAAATTATCACCAATTGAAAGGCACTGGATTTTTAAAAAAGAAAACAAGATTCAGCAATATCCTGTCCACAAGAGACTTACTAGACAGTGAAAACACCCAGGCCAAAAGTGAAGGGATGGAAAAAGATATTTTGTGGTTTCATATCCAAAAGAAAGCAGGGTAGCTCTACTTATCTCCCACAAAATAGACTTTAAGTCCAAAACAGATTTTAGGAACAAAGATCATTATATTATGATAAAAGGGGCAACTAAACAGGAATATATAAGAATTGTAAATATACAATCATGTGTCACTTAACAATGGGAAAATGTTCTAAGAGTTTAACTGGTGGTGGTAGTTATTAATACACCACAGAATGGAAAAAAACACAGACCAGAGACTAAGTAATTTTTTCCTGTTCTTTGCTGTATTACTAGCAACCACCACAACTTAGAAACTGCACTAGAACTAAATTGCTGTCCTGTGTTTAATTTCTGGATTGGGGAAAACTTCCTACAGAGACTGAAATTTGGACTCAGCCTGATCTGAACAGCTGCCTTACTGTTGTTTCTCAGACCAGGAAAAACTTTTTTGTGGACTGGCTTTAAAATGTCAGCCTTTTAGCCACTTCTGGGTCATGTGGCAGTCACCACAAACACCACTAGGCTTTGTAGAAATTCCAGCCCAGAACTGAATCTTTCCCACAAACTGACCAGTGTCCACTGTATGGTGCCCATGCTGATTGGAAGGCAAATCAGCTGCCTACACTGCTCTCTGAGGCACCCATGGGGGAACACAGACACACAGACAGACACACACACACACACACACACACACACACCAACACTAAAAACATTTCCCATGGCACAGGCCCCACAAGAGCCCCAGGGAAGACTCACTGAGCTCTGGGTGATTTATTCCTCCCGTCAGCTGCAGCCCCTCCCTTCTATGTGGGTGCAGGAGAAACTTGACAGCAGCTTTGCTGGCCTGGGAAATAAGATGTTGCACTCCAAAGTGATTTTGCTTATCTATTTATTTGATTATTCATTTGTTTGTTGGTTTGTTGCCAGCGGTCACGGCATTCATGGCTTCGCACGAAGGCGCTGCCGTGCCTTTGCTGTCTTTGGGTAGCTGCCCCATGAGCTGCTGGGCTGAGGCTGATTGGGGTGATCACTCTCCCACTCGCCATGGTTTTCCAAGCTGTCATGGACTCAGCTGGTTTCTCCTCTTCCCTCAAGTTTCAGTGTTTACAGGATGGCAGTTTTTGTGTTTTAATGGTTGTAAGTTGTTTGGTTGTGGGGTAGAGGGCAATGACATTGGAACTGTCTATTCACCATCTTGATGTCATCAGTGTCTCCACAGACAGTTTTGGTACTAAGCAGTAAAGGTCTAACACAACCCAAGAACACCTGTAAAACAAGGAAGAGGCAGCCGTCTCCTCAAAAGCCAGGTATCTACATAAAGACACAAAGACTGAAAAAAAAAACAGAGAAATATGACACCACCAAAGGAAACAAAGCACCAGTAATGGGCCCAGAAGAACAACACCAGGTTTATGAAGTGTCTGACAGAGAATTCAGAATAATCCTTCTAAAAACGTTCTGGGAGTCACTAGAAAATACAAACATAAAATTACAGGATACTTTGAAAACAATGTAGAAGAAGAAAGAGAGATTTGAGAAATAGAATCAAATAAAGAGAAATTCTAAAAATAAATAATACATTATCTGAATGGAAAAACTCAATAGAAAGTTCCAACAGCAGACCTGATCAAATGGGAAAGAATCAGTGAGCTCAAAAACAGAACATATGGATTATCCAATAACAGGAACAAAAAGAAAGAACAATAAAAATGAAACAGAATTGCAGCAATTATGGGACCCCCTCAGGCAACATTACCTCCATATAATTGGCATACCCAAAGGATATGAAAAAGGAAGAGATGCAGGAAGGAAATTTAAGAAAGCAATGGCTGAAAGTTTCCCAAATATGGAGAAAGATAGAATCCAGGTGAAGGAAGCTCAAAGATCACCAATGAAATTCAGTCCAAAGAGAAACAGCCCAAGGCACATCATAATCAAATTATCAAAAACCAAAGACAAAGAATACTGAAAGCAGCAAGAAAAAAACAAAACAAAAAACCATAATATTAAATGAAGCACCAATACAGCTCTCAGCAGATTTCTCAGTAGAAACCACACAGACCAGGAGAGAGTGGAATGATATATTCAAAGTGCTGAAGGAATAAGACTATCAGCCAACAATTCTGCATCCAGCAAAACTAACCTTCAAACATGAAGGAGAAATAAAGGCTTTTTCAGACAAACAAAAGCTAAGAGAATTTATCAACACTAGACCTGCTGTATAAGAAAAGCTAAGAGGAGTTCTTCAAGATGAAAAAAAGATGACACTAACGTGTAACAAGAAAACATTTGAAGATACAAAACTCTCTAATAAATTAAGTACACAGACAATTTCAGAATACTCCAGTGTTGTACGGGTGGTGAATAAACCACTTGTATTCTTACTATAAAGGTTAAAGGACAATCCCAACAAGATATTAACAAATTCAACAACTGTGTAAGACATAGGCAGATTAAAAGCTGTAACTTGAAAGAACAAAATGTTAAGTGTGTGCAGGGGGAGACATGAAAGCATAGAGTTGGCTTTGTTTTTTTTCTTTTTTCTTAGCGATCAAAGTTAAGTTGTTATTAGTCTAAAATAATCTGTTATTACTATAACATGTTTTTGTGTAAGCCTCATGATAACCAAAACACAAAAACTTCTAATAGACATACTAAAAATAAATAGGAAGAAATCAAAATATACTACAGAAAACCACTTAATCACAATAGAAGATGGTAAGACCAGAAAAAATGTTCTACAGTAACAAGTCCCTATATATTAATAATGACTCTAAATGTAAATGCATTAAATTATCCAATTAAAAGATACAGAGTTTGGAGTGAGCATGCGCAGCGAGTGCGTGGCGTGGACTTGGGGGCCCTGCACCCCCAGCAGCAAGGACTGCGGCACGGGTTTCTGTGAGGGCACCTGCGGGGCCCAGACTCAGCGCACCTGGGGCAGGGTGGCCTGGACCAGGAAGAAGGAGTTTGTAGCTGACTGCAAGTACAAGTTTGAAACCTGGGGGGCGTGTGATGGGAGCACAGGCACCAAAGCCCGCCAAGGCACCCTGAAGAAGGTGCACTACAATGCCCAGTGCCAGGAGACCATTAGCATGACCAAGCCCTGCAGCCCCAAGACCAAAGCCAAGAAAGGGAAAGGGAAGGACTAGAGGCCCGACCTGGATGCTAACCTGGCCTGCACCTCCCCCACCCCCCACAGGCCCAGGATGTAACCTACCAGTGCCTTTTGTCACTAGCTAGCTTTATCAATCATGCCCTGCCTCTACCCTCTCACTCCCCACCCCACTCCCAAGTGCCCAAAGTGGGAAGGGACGAGGGATTCTGGGAAGCTTGAGCCTCCCCCAAAGAGATTTGAGTCCCACCCAGTACCCCCTTTTGTTCTTCCCCCATGATGATACCATTACTAAGAAACAAAGAAAATAAACCAACTTTTTCCCAATTAAAAAAAAAAAAGATAGAGTTCCCTGTACCGCCAAGTAAATAAATAAATAAATAAATAAATAATATACACAGAGTAGGTGAATGGATTATAAAACAAGAACCAACAATACACTGCCTTCAAAACAACTCTCACTTCACCTATAAAGACCCATGAAAGTGAAGGAATAAAGAAAGATACTTCATGCAAATGGAAATTTAAAATGATCAGGAATAGCTATACTTAAATCAGAAAAAGGAGACTTCAAGCCAAGGAAAGTAAAAAGAGATAAGGAAGGTCATTATATAATGATAAAAGGATCAATCCAACAAGAAGATTTAGAAATCCTAAATATATGTGTGCCCAACATCAGAGCACCCAGATATATAAAGCGAATACTAATAGATCTAATGGCAGAAATAGACTCCAACACAATAATAGTTGAGGACTTTAATGCCCCTCTTTCAGCAAAGAATAGATCATCCAAATAGAAAGTTAACAAGGAAACATCAGAATTAATCTCCACTCTAGGCCAAATTGGCCTAATGGGCATTTATAGAATATTTCATCCAATAGCTGCAGAATATACATTCTTCTCAACAGCACATGAAATATTCTCTAGATTGGACCATACGGTAGGTCATAAAACAAGTCTTAACAAATTTTAAAAAACTGAAATCATACCAACTATCTTGTCTGATCATGACAGAATAAAATTAGAAATCAGTAATAGAAGGGATATCAGATAAAAATACATAGAAGTTAAATAACATACTCCTAAACAACACAAAGAATGTCACCTCCTCATTACCAAGTATCTTTTGGGGGGAAGTCATATGCTTATTTCATTGAAAATCCTCTCCCCAGCTCCCTCAGAGTAGAGAGCCTGGCTTCCACAGATGCAACTGTGTGTCCTACTGATCCATTATCTAAAAAATTATTGCAACTGCAAGAGACTTGGAAAAAAGTCAGTCCAAAATCCTCATTTTTCCAATGAAGAAAAAAAAAAGGTTTGAAAAGGAAGCATCTAGCTCAAGAGCAGGTCAGCAGGTTATAGGTGGCCTGTTGTAACCAGAATTCATCTCCTGTCTCTCAACCCCTCCTGCAGCAAAAACGTTTCTGGAGAATCCTTGTTGTCAAAATGTAGCCTTTGTTCTAAAGTGAAAAGTTACATTTGATCACATATCTAGGATGCATTGCCTATATCTAAGACACTGCTATGTGCTTCAGGAGGGTATAAAATATCATTTTTTCCTCATGTTTTTAAATTCAGTGAGTGAGAACTAAACATAAATATTCATATCACAAAAATTGACTTAAAACTAGTTTTTGAAATAAACAAATGATCCATAGGCAAAAATATGTAGTGGAAGAAATCAAGTCAAAATTTAACTATCAATTGGGGGATAAGGAAAGGTTGGTCAAAGGGTACAAAGTTGCAGTTAGATAGAAGGAATAAGTTCTGGTGTTTCATCGCACAGTAGGGTGACTAGAGTTAACAATAGTATATTGAATATTTCAAAATAGCACGAAGAGGATTTTGAATGTTCTCACCACAAATGATAAATATCTGAGATGACTGATATGCTAATTACTCTAATTTGATTACACATTATATGCATGTATTGAAACACCACACTGAACCCCATAAATATGTACAATTATTATGTGTTGACTAAAAATAAATGAATAAAAGGTTAATACTAATTATATTTGGATGATGGGACAGTAGATAATTTTTCCTTTTTCTAAATGCTCTTAAATATTCCAGCACTGAGTCTAACTGTGGGCTGTGACCAATTTAATTAAAGCTCTTGCCCTCAGTTTTTAAAAATATTTATTTATGCATTTATTTTTGATCATACATATTTATGGAGTACAGAGTTGACTATCAATATTTATGTACAGTATGAGATGATCAAATCAATATTACTAGCATGTTCATCATTACAAATCATAATTATTCTGTGTGTCCTGTATTAGTCCATTTCTGTTGCTTATAACAAAATATATACAACTAGGTATTTTATAAAGAAAACAAAATTTGCTGCTACAGTTTCTGAGGCTGGGAAGTCCAAAGTCCATCGGGTGGTGATGACAGTGACCCAGGGGTTCTGACATTGCAAGATGGTAGAAGCAGAGAGCCTAGACAGACTCTCCTCTTCTTTTAAAGCCCTCAGAACCACACCCCTGACCACCATTTTGAATCCATTCCCTATGGCATGGTCCTACAACCCAGTCACCTCTTCAAAGTTCTGCCTTTCAATTACCATAAAAGATTTCACCCTCTTACAGTCACAGTGAGGGCTAGTTTCTAATATGTAAAACTTGGGGGACACAATTCAAGCTTCAGTAAGTTTTTGGAAGGACACAATTCAATCCACCATATGTCCCTTACCCAATTACTCCCTAATCACCTACCCCTTTCCCTCCTCTAGTAAATAAAAGTCTGTTCTCTCCTTTTGAAAGTTCAACATTTCGGGCCGAGCCCGTGGCGCACTCGGTAGAGTGCTGCGCTGGCAGCGTGGCGACGCTCCCACCGCGGGTTCGGATCCTATATAGGAATGACCGGTGCACTCACTGGCTGAGTGCCGGTCACGAAAAAACGACAAAAAAAAAAAAAAAAAAAAAAAGAAAGTTCAACATTTTATTGTGGTCTTTCTTTCTTTCTTAGCTCCCACTTTTTCAAGTAGGTACTACACTAATATGGCCCAACTTGAAAAAGTATAAAAGGGTATTGGGATAAAATGACTGGAAAAAATAGCTGAAATTCTTCATTCCTCTCTGTAGCCACACCTGTGGCAATGTTAACTGTGCAGCTTCTTCCACCAAGAGGGGAAGTTAATTTCCTACCCCTTGAATCCACTTGCTTTTTTTAGTGGAATGCTGCAGAAGTGATAATATGCCAGTTGAACCTAGGCCTCAAGAGTCCTTGAATGTTTCTGCCACCATATGTGCAAGTGTGGACTGGCCTTCTGGGGAGAGAGCCCAGTTGTACAGCTGAGGTCATCTTCAAACAGCCTCCATCCAACTGTCCCCAGGACATGTGTGTGGGAGCCCAGCCAGAGTCAACAGCCGCCAACTAACCCACAGTTAACTGCAGATTTATTAATGAGCCCAGCTCAGAACAGAACTGCTCAGCTCACTTGCAGACATATAAGGAACAATAAACAGTTGTTTTAAGTTTTGGGGTTACTTGTAATGTAGTAATAACTGGTACAGATATACAATTAAAATACCTGTTCCTCCCATCTCTCTTCCCCAGTTAGGCAGTTCCCTTATCTGTTCCTTGTGACTCTCTCCTTGCATACTCCCCCCCCTCCACAGGCCCCTTTTTATATAAAAGCTGGAAAATCTTGTTTTTTTAACTTAACAATATATCTTGGAAATCACATATCAATACGTAAGAAATTCTTCATTCTTTTTAAAAACCGCATAGTATTAATTAATGGATATTTAGGTTGTTTCTGATCTTCTGTTATAAAAATGCTACAATGAATCATTATACATATACATAATTTTATATTTGGCAATTATATCTGTAGGATAAAAAGGATTTGGATATGTGCATATATATCTGTGGAAATATACACATTTTAAATTTGATAGATTTTGCCAAAATGCCCTTCATAGAGGTGGTACTCTCATTACAAATGAATAAGTGCCTGTTTCTCCAGTACCCTTGCCAATATTGCATTATCAATCTTTTTGATCTTTATCCATCTCACAAGTGAAAATGGTATTAAAGTTTAGTTTATTTACATTTGTATTTCATGTATTATGAGACTGAGCATATTTTCATATGTTTAAGACCTTTTCTGTCAATTGTCTTTTATATTCTTTTCCCATTTTTTCTTTTGAGTTGTGCATCTTTTTCATATTGATTTTAGGAGGTCTTCATATATTAGGGAAATGGCCATTTTTGTCTTTTACCTATTTTGCAAATTCTTTTCCAAGTTTGTCATGTGTCATTCAATGCTCCTCAAGGGGATTCTAATAGTGAGCATCTCAGCCCCAGTGGTCCCACTTCCTCGTATTCATACCCTTCTGCAATCCCTCCCCTCTTGAGTGTGGGCTGGTCCGCAATAGTGCCAGGATGTCACTTCTGAGATTAAGTTAGAAAGAAACTGTGGTTTCTGTCATGCTTGCTCCACAAGAAGCTAGCTGCCACATTATGAGCTGCCCTCCAGTGAGGCCTACGTGGCAAGGAAGTGAGAGAGGCCTCCAGCTAATAGCCACTGAGGAACTGAGGCCTCAGCCAAACAACCACAAGGAACTGAATCTTGCCACCACCACATAAGTGAGTTTAGAAGCAAATCCTCCCCCAGAAAAGCCATCAGATGAGACAGCAGCGCCAGCCAGCAGTTGACTAATGAGAGACCTCGAATTTGAGGCACTGAGCTAAGCTGCATCAGATTTCTGATGCACAGAAACTGAAATAATAAATATTTGTGGTTGTAAGCTGCTAAATTTTGGGCTAATTTGTTATGCTATCATAGACAAATAATACAGAAATTTTTCCTAAACAAAAAACTTCCTTCATCTATAGGATGAGGATAATAAATTTCATATCACAGAGTTATGAAGACAATTATGTGATAGAATTTTAATGTATTTTTATACCATTTATGTAGTTTCACAACTTTCTTTAGTGAAAATGTTTAAACTCATAATATTAAGATTGAAATGTTTAAGGAAGTGTTTAAATGAACAAAAGAATGAGAAATAGCTCTAAAAAGAGAGAGATTTCACTCATAATTGCTGCAGGGATCATCTGGATTATTTTTTAAAATAGGTCCTGCATAATTACCTGTGTGCTGTAGATGCCTTATCAATACTGTTTATTTTAACTTCACTGTGTCTTGGAACAGAATAATGCCGTAACAAAGGAATGAAGAGGCCCTCATTAATAAATTCTGACTAGGCCCGCAGGGCAGATGTAATTAAAAATTCAAATTCAAAAACTACCCTTACTTATGAGTACGAGTGTCATTACTTTAATACAAAGTTTCAAAGAGAATATGCTATAACCTAGATAATTGAGAGAAACTTGAAAATGTTTTCCTACCAGAAACTCAATGGTCCTGCTTTCAACACTGGGAAAGTCACTATGTTCTGTTCAACAAATGATCCCAGCCCTGGAAAAACATGCTCGCAGCACACGCAACACTGTGCATGCTTGTTCTGAATGGCAGCCCTTCCAGGGCACAGGTGCTTCGGTAGTGTGCTCACTACCACAGAGCAGACGCGCAGAGCTGTGACCTGAAGTGATTCCCTCTAAAAACAGAAATAGGTTCTCAGCTGAGGTGCTCGTGCTGTGTCTTACCTCATATCACCCATCCTGTGAAATAAGAACAGACTCATTTTCCATTTCCCCAGGAAAGAGAATGAGGTATAATAAACCTGGAAGTCCTCCTTCAGTTATTTTCTCTTGTGTAAACCTACTTAAGATCTGTTTGACACAATCAGCCCCAGCTCTACCAGACTATTTAAAGAACTGATGAAAATGTCAGGATCATTATTTCCTTTACATTTCACAGATATCCTGAAAAGCCACTGCATTAGTCTTCTAGGGCTGCCATGACAACATACCACAGACTGGGTAGCTTAAACAACAGAAATTTGTTGTCTCATATTTCTAGAAGCTGGAAGCTGAAGATCAAGGTGTTAACAGGATTGGTTTCTGCAGAGGCCTTGGCCATTGGCTTGCAGACGGCCACCTTCAACTGGGTCCTCACATGACCTTCTTCTCTGTGTTCACATCCATAGTGTCTCTTCCTCCTCTTATAAGGACACCATTCCTATTGGGTTAGGGCCTCACCCTTAGATGTCATTTAACCTTAAATGCCTCTTTAAAGGACCTTATCTCCAAACATAGTCCCTTGGGGTGAGGGTTCAACATAGGAATTTTGGGTGAAACACAATTCAGTCTGTAACAGTTACTATTCCATCCAAAAGAAGAGGAAAAAGACGCTCCATTAGTTTAAATATTTTGGAAAAGGGCACACATATAATAAATAGCACCCACTTACATACATCATGGCACAATAATTTTTATGCCTGCTTCCTATCTCTTCTCCAAAAGGAAAATTCTTGCATATGGTAGTTACTCCATCAACACGTGCTATAGATATAGGATATCTACACCTATTTCTGCGTGACAGGTGAGGAGCCAGACGCAGAGAAATGAGAATAATGACCAGAATTTGATGCTTTCATCGATGGCAGTGACTGGTGGGAAGATCCTTCATCTGTGCTCCAAAACCAAAGGAGAACACAGTCAGGGCGTGCAGTGGACTCCTGAGATAAGCAGCCCGCTGCTCAATACTGTGTCCTGGGATAGACCCTTGAAGAATATGTGTCAAAGGATTAGAATGAGAAATAGAACTTCCTTGTGTATGTGAAATAAGAAAATACATTAAAGAGAGATGGATCATAGGGTAGGTTGCAAAATATTATAACAGAACTTGATCAGGCTGGATTAAGGCATTAAAAATCCTGGGAGAGAGCAGTGGCAAAGAGATAATGGGGGAGCTAGAACAAGAGACGGAGATTCGATATTACATAGCCTCTTCTAATCAAACGATTTTATTCTATTTGCTCTTACTGACCCACTTCTTAAGAAAAATTTAACAGCTCCATTTTTTAAATAAGAAACTAGGATTCTTGTTAAAGTGTGACAAGGTGAGGTTTAGATTTTGACACTGTCTCCTGACACTGACAGTGAGGTACTGCCATATCAATCAATACTTCAAGAAGGAAAAACTTCCAACACACACATTTGAAACTTATCACTACTGCTTTCACCTTGATTGATCTTACACCTCAATATCCTTGAAATAGAGGCAGGTCTCTTTCTACTTCTGGATCAACACTGAGAACAATAAATTATCCTGAGGTGACCTCATTAAGCCTCCAAGTAGACTATCAGGAATGTAAACTTCAATTACACAGCAATTGCTTCAGCAGAATATTAGAAAAGGTTATATCATCAGGAATCATGTGACAGACACCCATGAGTATGACAACATTACCGAGCTAAACTATTATCATTACACTGCCATCTCATCCCATGATTGCCACCTCCTTCTGAGCAGGCTGGGTCTCCCAGAAGAAAAGAAACATCTTTCCTCTCAAAAGTGAAAATAACATGTCATTGCCCAGAAAAGGAGGTGACTAAATAAAGTCATCCTATCGATTTCCAAGATTAATTTTTAAGTCTTTAAAAATTATTAAACATTTTGTAGACTTGTATTTAAATTTCCGATTGGCAGGGAAGGAGCGAAGTTAACTTTCCCTTCTCACCTCATCCGCACCTTCCTCGTGGACCCTTTCCTTCGAGTACTTGGGCAGAGGGTGGACACCAAGTTGCTGTGCTCTGAGTGCCCAACTTCTCCCATTCTCTATGGACTTCTTACCTTCTTCCCATGATACTCCCATGGGAGCTTGAGAGATGCAGTTCCTTTGATTTCCAAAATTTCATTACATTCTTCAGGAATGGGGTCTTGCTCGAAATAAGAAATCAGGAGTGCTCTGATTACATTAATCCATGAAAAGTTTGCTCAATTAAGCATCTATTACATGTCAGAACTCATGCTGTATATAGGGGACAAGGATATACCAGCAGACAGGACCCACTGAGTCCAATGGACGAATCAGGGAACACTGCCTCAGTTTCTTGCAAACTCTGGCCATTAGAAACTCCAACTGCCTCAGTAGATGTTAGAAGAATCTAAGGATCTCAGGTCTGAATCATTTCTCATTTTCTCATTTTCAGCAAACTCATAGAGCATCAAGGCAAACATTTCATTCTTTCCTTATTTGTTTTATTAGTGTTTCCTTACCTGCTAAAGTTGTGTGTGTGTGTGTGTGTGTGTGTGTGTGTGTGTGTGTGTGTGTGTGTGTGTGTGTGTGGTGATACAAAAGAGATTATTCCCTCCACCGCTCCTAAGCAGTCCCAGTGACCAGAAGAATTGCTGTCCACGTGCTGTGACAAGCATTAGCCATGGATCTGCGTATTTGGGAGGGAGGCCTCTTTTCTCCCACTGATTTATCCTGCTTTTTTGCATCATCTCTATCTAGAGCTATCTTTTTATATTTCTCTCTCTCTCTCTCTCTCTTTTTCATCTCTATCTAGACAAATCTGAACTGTATTATAGGCCAGGGGCTTTCGTAGAGTTGTGGAAATAACAAATTTACAAGACTTAACACATTACTGCCCTCTTAGAGCTTACATTCTTAAGAAGAAGAAACACAGAACACAGCAAGTACACACATATTAGACAGTGACAACTGCTATGAAAAAAACTCGACAGAAATAGGATAAAGAGTGGGGGTAGCTTTTCTTTTGACAATACAATGAACTATGTAGACTGAAAAACTATTTGTAGCAAATTTTTACAGATGTAGGATCTACTGAAAGAGCACTTTTAAAATATCATGAACTGGTAAGAATTAAGGGAGTTTTTTTAAGGCAGGGATGGCATGAACGCACACTATAGCTGCTGGAAGCCCCAAGGGGCATCTGCCAATCCTTGGTGTCCTAGAGGCTTTGTCATGACAGCTACATGTCCATATGGGATAAGAGAAAAGGCCTGGGCCCATTTATGGTGAGAGGCTAGATAGAAAAATGCAAAAACAAACAGCTCAAATGGTTATCCTCAGGGAAAAATGGAAGCAGAAAAAAACCCATGCCACAGGTAAGACAGAAATAAAAAATGTTTACCTTCACATTGGTTCTTGGTGGAGGAAAAGTATCCCTGGAGAATTTGTGGTCACAGGTAAGCCCTCTAAACGGATTTAGGAACTGAATACACAGTATTTTCAAGGTCTGAAAAACTGCAAGGCAAGAATTTTAACTTAAAATGAATTCACTGTTAATGTCTCCAGGGCATAGCAAAAGAGTGCAAATCCTCTCTGGAGAATCAAAACGGACCTGAGTAAAGGCCCACTCGTGTTCATTACATTCTGGAGTTTTCTTCCATGCAATAAGAGACAAAAGGCTTTCCTATACCGATTAAACATACAGTATTCTCCACTCATCTTTAATGTCTAATAATAATGCTACTGATAGTGGTATCATTAACATTTATTGGAAATATGTGCCAGACAATATATGGGTTAAAATATTTAATTCCTTCCAGCTCACAAATGAGTGAGGAACTGAACTCAATGTACCAGTAATAAGACAGCAATAGAAGTAAGATTAAAACATATGATATATAGTCCACTTCTGTTGCTTATAACAGAATACTGAAACTGGGTAATTTGTAAAGAAATTAAATTTATTTCTTAGCTTTGGAGGCTGGGAAGTCCAATGTCCAGGAAACATATCTGATTAGGACCTTCTTCTGGGTGAACTGTCTACAGGGCCCCTGGTGCCCAGTGTCACATGGCTAGAATGGGCTGAGCAAGAGAGAGCTCACCTTCTCACTTGCACTCCTTATAAAGCCATCAGAACCATGCCCATTACTCCACAAATGGATCAATCCATTCACAAGGGCACAGTCCTCATGATCCAATCACCTCTCAAAGTCCCTACCTTTCAAAGACCATAACTGGATTTCCAACCCTCTCAACACTTTCACAATACGGGTCAAGTTTCCAATACATGAACTTTTGGGAGACACACTTAAGCCATAGCACATGGGTTTTAAAAGTTTTCTAGAAAGAGTTCTCTCAAGTTTAATAAAGTGTAAGTTGTGATGGGTTTCTACATCCAAATATTATTTATCCAGAATAAATTTTCTGATGCTGAGTAGGGTATAGATATAAAGCAAATGGGATTTACACACATAGGATTTTCCTCTAGTAAAGTGATTAATGTTACACAGTTGATGTGTTATAAGGGAAAGTTTCCCTACATCAATTTATGAATTTGCTCACAACGAACAAGTTGTGAATCCTAATGAAAGGCTTTTCTGTATTCCTAACATTCTTAGGTTTCCCACCATTATGAATTATGTGACATTGAACAGGTCCAATCTATGAATAAAGGCTTTCTGACATAGCTTATAACAAGGTTTCTTGCCAGTAGGTGA
The DNA here is from genome assembly GCF_027409185.1 of Cynocephalus volans. Classification (NCBI taxonomy): domain Eukaryota; kingdom Metazoa; phylum Chordata; class Mammalia; order Dermoptera; family Cynocephalidae; genus Cynocephalus; species Cynocephalus volans. The sequence continues at coordinate 158,444,679 of NC_084465.1, forward strand.
GCCGTGACTAAAGGCCTTCCCACTTTCTGAACTTGTTTGTTCTCATCTGTATACAATCTCTGATGTTGTTTGAGTTACGACTAAAGGCCTTGCAATGTGTGTACATTCATAAGTTTTTTCCCCTCCAGTATGAATTCTGTGATGTTTGCTTGAGTTCTGAGCTAAGACTAATGGCCTTCCCATGTTCACGGTATTTCTCAAAAGTATGCATTTTCTGATGTTGAGTAAGGTGGGAGCTCTGAATAAAGGTTTTTCAAAATCATTTCTATTCATAGGGTTATACAAAGCATGAATTATCTTTTGCAAAGTTGTGAGCCACAAAGGAAGACCTTTGTACCTTGCTTACATTCATCGCTTATCCCCCCAATATGAACTCTCTGATGTTGAGTTTGGTGCTCCAGATGAAAGCATTCCCACATTCCTTACATAAGTAGGGCCTCTGATCAGTATGAATTCTCTGATGTTGAGTAAGATATGATTGTTGAATAAAGGCCTCCCCACATTCCTTACACTTACAGGGGTTTTCACCACTATGAATTCTTTGATGTTGAACAGTTGAATAAGGTGTGAACCGTGACTAAAGGCCTTTCCACAGTCCTTACATGCATAGGGTTTCTCACCAGTATGAGCTCTCTGATGCTAAGTTCAGAGCCACAACTAAAGCCCTTCTCACAGTCCTTACATTCATATGACTTCTCACCAGTGTGAATCCTTAGATGTCGAATAAGGTGTGACAGCTGAATAAAGGCCTTCCTGCATTCCCTACATTCATAGGGTTTCTCCCCAGTATGAATCTTCTGAAATCTGTTAAGTTGTGAACCATAACCAAAGACCTTCCCATAGTCCCTACTGATGGAGTTTAGATGTGTTGTCCCCTCCAAAACTCATGTGGAAATTTGATCTCCAATGTGGCAGCACTGGAAACTGATTGAGTCATGGGGACAGATCCCTCATGAATGGATTAATGCTCTCCCAGGGGGAGGGGGGATTAATGAGTGAGTTCTTGATCTATTAGTTCCCACGAGAGCTCGTTGCTTAAAAAGACCCTGGCACCTCCTCTCTCTCTCTTGGTTCCTCTTGCCATGTGATCTGCTTGTACCCACTGTCTGCCTGCCACTTTTCACCATGAGTAGAAGCAGCCTGAGGCCTGTGCCAGATGCAGCTGTCCCAGAATCATAAGCCAAATAAACCTCTTTCCTTTATAAATTGCCCTGTTTCAGGTATTCTATTATAGCAACACAAAACGGACTAAAACAGAAAATTGGTACTGAGGAGTGGGGTGTTGCTAAACAGATACCTGAAAATACGGATGCGGCTTTGGTACTGGGTAATGGGCAAAGGTTGGAGGAGTTTGGAGGACTTAGAAGAAGAGAAAAATATAAGGGAAAGCTTAAAGTCTCTTAGAGACTTATGTGGTGAGCAGAATGCTGATAGAAATGTGGACATTAAAGGCCATGTGTATGATGAGGTCTCAGACAGAAATGAGGGACTTATTGGGAATTGGACAAAAGATAACCCTTGCTACACCACAGCAAGGAACCTGGCTGCATTGTGTCCATGCCCTTGGACTTTGTGGAAGTTGGAACTTAAGAGTTGTGAACCAGAGCATTTGGCCAAAGAAATTTCTAAGCAGCAAAGCATTAAGGACGCTGCATGGCTACTTCTAACAGCCTACTCTGAGTTATGGCAGCAAAGGCATAACATATTAAAAAGGAAGCAGAGCATAAAGATTTGGAAACTTTGCAGCCTGGCCATGCAGTAAAGAAGCACAGAGCCGGAGAACAATGCAAGGGTGAAGCATATAAACTTGTTGCTAAAGACATTATCTTGGCGGTGAGGCAGCCAGATGCTAATAGTGGAGAAAATGAGAGGAAAGCCCTGCAGGCATTTGAGAAGTCTGGAAGGGTACCCACACATCACAGACCCTGAGGCCTAGAAGGACTGAGTTATCTGGGAGGACAGACCTGGGGTGCAGCTGCCCTCAGGATCCTGCTCCCTGCATCCCAACTGCTCCAGCTGGAGTGGCCCCAAGTGTGGTTCATGCAGCAGCCCTGAAGAGTAGAAGCCCAAAATCTCGGTGGCACCCACATTGTGTTAAGTCTGCAGGCCAGCAGGATGTGAGAGCAGTGGAGGCGTAACAGCCTCCACCCAGATTCCAGCGGATGTATGGAAAAGCCTCAGGCAGAGACCAGCCACAGGGGCGGAGCCATTGCAAAGGACATCTACTATAGCAAAGCTGAGCAGGAATGTGGGGTCAGAGCCTCCACAGAAAGCCCCCACCAGGGAAACTTGTAGTAGAGCCAAGGCAGCAGGGCTGCTGCCAGGACCCGAGAACTGCAGGGCCACTGGTAACATGCAACGCAGTCCTGGAAAAGCTACAGGCAAGGCAAAGCCTGGCAGAGCTGTGTGGGCAAGGGTGCCCGAGGCTTTGGGGGCCCAGATGCCCCATTGTACCCAGGATGCAGGACTTGGAGTCAAAAACATTATTTTGAAGCTTTAAGACATAATGTCTGCCCTGCTGGGTTTTGGACTTGTTTGGGACCTGTTTTTCCTTTATTCTGGCCTATTCCTCCCTTTTGGAATGGGAATGTGTACCCAATGTCTGTTCCACCATTGTTTCTTGGCAGTAGATAAATTTGGTTTTGACTTTTACAGGATCACAGCTGGAAGGACTTTTGCTTTTGGTCTCAGAGGAGACTTTGGACTTCAGACTTTTAAGTTAGTGCTGGAACAAGCTAAGACTTTTGGGACTCTTGGGATAGAATGATTGTATTTTTTATGTGAGAGTGACATGAGTTTTGGGGGGCCAGGGGCAGAATGATGGAGTTTGGATGTGTTGTCCCCTCCAAAACTCATGTGGAAATTTGATCCCCAATGTGACAGTGTTGGAAACTGATTGAGTCACGGTGCAGATCCCTCATGAATGGATTAATGATCTCCCTAGGGGAGCGGGGATTAATGAGTGAGTTCTTGATCTATTAGTTCCCACGAGAGCTCGTTGCTTAAAAAGACCCTGGTAACTTCTCTCTCTCTGTTCCTCTCTCTTACTTCCTCTTGCCATGTGATCTGCTTGTACCTGCCGGCTGCCTGCCACTTTCCGCCATGAGTAGAAGCAGCCTGAGGCCTTTGCCAGATGCAGCTGTCCCAGAATCATAAGCCAAATAATCCTCTTTCCTTTATAAATTACACAGTCTCAGGTATTTCTGTTATAGCAACACAAAATGGACTAATACACCTACATTCATAGGGTTTCTCTCCAGTATGAATTCTCTGATGTTGAATAAGTTGTGATCAACAGCTGAAGACCTTCCCACATTCCTTACATTCATGAGGTCTCTTGTTAGTATGAATTCTCTGACGCAGCTCCTGAGGATTCTTATGAAAAACCTTATGAATGTGTGCTTCTGGGTGCTGGCATTTTTGATAGATGACTTTCCCTTGCATGGGCTATTCCTCCTCAGTTCTGTTCTGTCTTTCAGATTAGCCTCTGAAACTGGATCCATCAAAGACATGGTTTTTTAATCTTTCCATTACACACTACTGAAATGATTCTTTTTCAAAAATGCTCTTTTTTGGAAATAACTCCTTAGAATCCCACATGCATGGCAAATCTGAAAAACAACAAGAAAGTATAACATACAATGGTTTCCTGTTCCATTAACAATAAAATTTCTTTGGCAGAAACTGGAGATAAGTGAAAATAACAATAGAAAATCGCCCATACCAGCCAGGGGGTGGAGAAAGGAGGAGGAGGAGGGAATAGGGGGTTAAATGGCTGAAAACATTCTCAAATATTGAGGAAAAGTATCCAGGAAGATGAGTAGAAAAAAATGAAGGTGCTAAGTAAGTCTAAAATAAATGAAGGGTAAAAAGAATTCCATGAATACTATACAGCCTCACAGTAACTTTCACATTACTACACACTTGTGCAATGTCTTTGAGAGAATAGAGGAGGAACTCAGTGAGGGTTCCAGTGGTGACAAAATAGAGTTAGATAAAAGGATACATCACTAATGAGTTCCACGTGAAAAACTACCAGAAAATGATTAAGACAGACCATATTTTCAAGTCCCATTTACCTTTATGTCTTACACAAATTACAAACCTGAGCCCTCAAATTCTAATATGATAAATGAAGGTAAGGATAACAATTCTCGTGGAATTGCTGTGAGAGTTAAGACTAAAGGTCTTTGGCACAATATAAATGCTCAATAAGTAGAGCATTTATGTAATTGTTATAGCTATGGAAAAAGAGTTTGGCACCTATAAGAATTAATGCAATGGATATTATGTAAACCTATCTCTCGCATTACTGCTCAGTGTGTAGTAGTAGTTATAAATATTATTACAGCAGAATTGTGGAAAACAATGAAAGAATATACATTAAGAAGATTAAGATAGACTCCCCAGTGAAGTGTAAATCATTTTATTATTATTCTGTTCCTGGTCCCAACCCATGAACATGATAACTTCTCGCAGGCCAACACCTATGTCTGTCCTTATATTTGCTTACTCAGCTTTCACTCCTTGATCTACCACGGTAACTCTTGAATCAATCCCCAAGTCTGTCCATTCTGTGCCTGCACCTGAATGACTGACCCTACCACAATAAAGGTAGGTAGTCCCATTTTCAATATAAGGACACAAACCTTAATTTTGGCCCTCAGCCCTGACCAATAATTTCACTACATTTCCTTGATCAACTTAAACTGGTGAAGTTACATAGGGTTCCCAAAAAACCACACCCATTAATATAAATTATTTGCAAGATATCCTCCTCTTTCTAGAACTGTTTATTCCTTTGGGTATGAAGTTTCCATGTACAGTGACCTCAAATTTCCTAGTAATCGTCTGTTCAGCTTAGACTACCTTATCTCTTCCAGAGGTTTTAATAGAGCATCTTATAGTCACCTCCTGGGTTTGGTCTTTACACTGAGTCCTTGTCTTTCTGACAGTGTTGTGGCTGCATATGTAGACTCATGTATTCCACTGACACTTTAATTTCCCTTTGAGAGGGTTTAGTTACTTAAGTTATCCCATTTCCATGCCTGGAATATTATAAACCCATTAAGATTGATCTAAATCTATGTTTATTGCCATGTAAGTTTATGATGAAACACTGCATATATGGTAGGTTAACAGTATAAATAGTTAAACTCTCCACCAATTCTTTGCAATATGACTTTGCAGCTCTTTCCATCAATGGGTAAATTCTATTTCTCCAACTTAAATCCAGGCTGCCCTTGAGACTTGCTTTGTCCAATAGAATGTGGCCAAAGTGTTGTGTCAGTTTGCACCTAACTCTCAAGGGATTTTGTGTGTCTCTACTCTCTCAGAACCTGATTCTACCATAAAAAACCCTGGCTGCCTGCTAATGGTTGACAGACCACATAAGAGCTATGGTCAGGGGCCGAGCCCGTGGCGCACTCGGGAGAGTGCAGCGCTGGGAGCGCAGCGACACTCCCGCCGCAGGATCAGATCCTATATAGGACTGGCCGGAGCACTCATTGGCTGAGTGCCGGTCACAGAAAAGACAAAAAAAAAAAAAAAAAAAGAGCTATGGTCAGCCCAGACATATGAGCTAAGGCCCCAGACACCCAGCAAGCCCATCACGTCAGCCAGGTCCACCTCATCAGAACTACACAGCCTTCCCTAGACTCATGAAAAATAATAAAAAATTGTTATTGCAAATCACTAAATTTCAGAATTGTCTGTTACACAGAAATAGCCAGCTAATAAAAATCTGGCACACAGAATGAGAGCTGCCATAAGAGAATCCTAAATTTGTGGCACTGCCTTTAGGACTGGATAGCAGCTGAGTCTGGAAAAATGAACAGCATTCGACAACGGCTGGGAAAATGGTGACCCTGTTCCATTGTGGTAGAACATTTAGTAAAACTATTCCCCACAGTAGTTTAGAAAATAGAAAAAGTACTCAATAAAGTTTTGAACTTGAATAAGATTATGTATTAGTTCATTTCTGTTGCTTATAACAAAATACACAGAACTGTTTATTTTATAAAGAAAACACAACATATTACCTACACGTTCAGAAGTTGGAAGTCCAAAGTCCAGGAAACACAGCTGGTGAAGGTCTGGGTAGTAGCGACAATGATGGCAGGATATCTCATTGAGAAAGTGGCAGAGCAGAGACAGCAGGAGACAGACTTTTCATGTTCCCCCTTTAAAGCCCTCCAGGCCATGCCCATGACCAACATTTTTAATCCATTCACTAGGGCATGGTCTTATAATCTAACCACCTCTTCAAGGCCCCCCCTTTTAATTACCATAATAGGATTTCCCACCCTCTTAACAGTCACAGTGGGGGCCAAGTTTCTAATACTTAAAACTTGGAGGATACAATTTAAGCTTCAGTGAGTTTGGGGGGACATTCAGTCTACTACATATTATTTTTGGTTGGTTGGTTGGTTGGTTTACCAGCTGGCCAGTATAGGGATCTGAACTCTTGAATAAGATTACTGTCATGGGCCGAGCCTGTGGCGCACTCGGTAGAGTGCTGCGCTGGGAGCGCGGCGACGCTCCCGCCGCGGGTTCGGATCCTATATAGGAATGACCAGTGCACTCACTGGCTGAGTGCCGGTCACGAAAAAACGACAAAAAAAAAAAAAAAAAAAGATTACTGTCATTAAGAAAGTTTGAAGTGTCAGCTACTTGTTCCTAGCTTACATGATAAGTCATTGCAAAAAAGAAGTGGCCAGTTTGCAAATAAAATGTAGAGGGCATAAATAGTGCTCAGAAATTGCTCTGTTGGAAAATAAAATTATTTCTCACCTCCAGCCTCTCAAGCCAGTGACAGATCAAATCCACAGCACTATAAGAAGGACAGGGCTCAATACAAAAACATCACATCAGAGTGTAGCTATAAGATGATTTACTAAGACTTCTGCAAGCATTGAGGCAGTTTAGCACTCCTAATTTCTTATTTCAAGCCAGACCCCATTACTGCATGCAAATCTCCATCTATTTCTCCACCTATTTCTCAGGGAACCCAACCTAAGACTGTAATAAGATACAGAAAAAGCCACACAAATAAAAGATGTATGTGTATCAGAGTAAAAATTTATTAACAAGAAATTGCAAAGCAATCTTAAGGGGCTATGTCTGATGTATACATTTGAATCTATACCAAAATAAAAAAAGATAAAGTAGTGCTCTATGAAAGAAGTAAGATAAAAACCATATAAATTCAATGATTAGAACCATAATATTAAAACATGGATGTTATTTCTAGAACATAAAACTTTTTTTTATAAAAAACATGAAATGTATCATCTTTTTCAAATTTCAAAGGAAAAAAGAATTCTTCATTGAATGGCATTTCAATCTGACTTCTGCTCAAAATAGAAAACTCACCAATGGCCACCTGTTGATGGTGCCACATCTTGACAGTCAGGCTCTGTCTTTCATGAGGCTCAACCTGCAACTTTCTCTTGGTCCTGGGGGTCTTGGGAGGCAGGACTACACGTAGCCTCTGCCAGGAGTCCCTCAGGGAGCAGGGCCACATGCAGCCCTGCCAAGAGAGTGCAGGAAGGTGAGTTGCTCAAAGCACGCCTTGAGCTAGGGGCTGCCGCCTGGGGAGGTGGCCAGCCACAGACCAGACACAAAGTTCTGGGGCTTAGTGCATGCACTAAGCAAATTTACTGGGTACAGACATGTCTTATATATGTTTTAGCCAGCTGTAAACGCCTCCCACACCTCTCTGTCTCCTAAGTAACTCAATAGGAAGTCTGTGGTTTGCAGTTAAGCTCTGCAAATTTTTGCTGACCCAGTCTTTTTGCATTTCTGCTGACAGTCTAAGTCCTGGAGAGCAAGAGTGCCTCCATCTTTAACAGGTGTTCTCCTTCGTTTTCCTCCATCGCCCCACACCTCAGCCCCTCACTCCCCACGGACCCTCTGTTCACCTCAGTGCAAACCTAAGTCCTTTTTCCTAGTGGCCTCCACACTTGCATCTTCAGTCATGATTTTCATCTAAGCATCCATCCTGTTACATCACCTTCTGTGGCAGAGTGTACTTTATGGGCATTGCTTACACACCTGACCTAGCTTTCTTATTAGATGACACATTTCTTAATAGTTTATTCACTTTCATTCCCCCAAGTCCTGATGTGAGTCTTGAATAAATTAAACATCAATACATTTTGAATAAAGAGTGAAAAAATAAAGCCTGAATGACTGAATTAAGGAAAAACTTCTGAAAAAGGGAATAACAATTCATTGAATAAGTAAAAGAGTTGTTAAAAAATACATATTTTAGAATTGACAATATTTACACAAGTCTAAATGACAAGGAGAAGCTGGGAAAGAATTAGACTTTCTTTTGTGTATAATCTGGTTTTTACCATATTTATGTATTATTGTCTTTATACTTTTCTTTTTATGGCCACTGATATTAAGAAGATAGTTATGCATTGTCATGATAGCTCCAAGTTTGCCATCTGGTTTTGATTAAAATATTTGTTTTATTTTTAGTGAATATCAATTTTTATACAGACAATTTATTTACAATTTCTCTTATTTACATTACTGAAAAGTTTTCTGACCTCCAAAACGTCCACAAAGATTTAATTTTTTCTAATTTGTCTGTAAATTGGTGATTTTGTATTTAACTTTAAAAAGGTCATGCCAGATGTGAGGGTACTTTAAAAAGTTCATGGCAAAATTTGTTATCCTTTAATTCTATTTTTCCATAAACTTTTTGAAGTATCTTTGTGTTTTGGGTACCAGTCATGGGGAAGGAAGACACTCACCGACCTGTCTGGGAAGGGAGAGACATATGTTACTTTTCTCCCTGTGTCTCAGGCCTTCTCTTCCTCCTCAGGCCTTTGTCCCTGGAGGGGCATTTCCCAACAAAGATATCACAGGTATTGCTGCTGTGGGACACTGGGGCTGTCCAGCACCCCTGCTGCTGTGCTTGCACCCCCTTGCATGATGTCCTCCCTCCATGCCCCTGGTCACTGTCCAAGGCTGCTTCTCCTGCTCCAATAGGGAGATCATACCTAGCTTGAGACTAGAAAATCCTACTTCAAGAGAAGAAAAGAAACATGATCAATTCCTGTACCAGCCAACCACCCTCCCCACTTCAAAATAAAAAACAAGAAAGAAATATGATAAAGCAGTAGGTGTGGCAGAATTCAGACCCAGCTTTTGGTCACTGAAGATGAGAGATGGTCACGAGAACAACATGGGGAAAGTGTGAAGTTCTTTTGCACAGTGTGTGGGAGATGCCTTTTAACAACGATAAAGTCCATATTATTCCAACAGCAGCAGGATCAGAAGCACAAACAACCCACAAATCCACAGAACGAAGGTAGAACCTCCAAAGGGCAAACCCTGAATTACCGTGAGTAACCTCCACACTGACTGACACCAGGTGGCTGTGGTTCTCCAGCATCACGTCTCGGTACAGGGCCCTCTGTGCAGCATCCAGGCAGTCCCACTCCTCCCGAGAGAAGTCAATGGCCACATCCTTGAATCCACCAACCTCTGAGGAAAGTGAACATACACATCACCAGTGAAATTAAAGACAGGTTTTCCAGATGGAAAGCGAGATGGAGGAAGATGATATAGAAAGGCTGGGACTGGACCATGACCTGGGAGGACTGGAGTGGGGCCCTCCCTCCCTGCCACTGGGAAAACAGGTCTTCTGCACACAGAAGGGCTGGCAGTGGACAAATACTGTAAAATAGATGATAGCAAAAAACAAAATAGCAAAAAGCACACCATTTTGCAGACTAAGAAAACAAACTCATGCCTTCCATCTGTCTAACATTATGTGTCTTAAATTATATTTCCACCTTTGAAGGATAATTTGCACCTGATGCAATTATTTCTTAAGGACTCAGTTTCATCAATATGTCAGCATATGAGATCACAAGCATTTTCCTTTGTTAAGATAAGTATCTAATAAACATTTTTATTGCCTGGTATAGACAAGATAAATGGTACATCTTATGGTTAAAACTGACTTAAACATCCTTACACTTTATGTTCTAGACATTGCATTTTCCCAGACTTCTCAGGGTCTCCACAAATAAAAGTTATTATCTAGTTATCCCATTTTATCTAATTAAAAACCCAGTGGAAGAGATCAAAGCTTTCTTATGTGGAGTCCTGTGTGGTGATTCATCTCAACCACGGTCTTTTAAAGGGAGGCTTTAATATTTCCCTTGAGGAATATGCTCCATCTGCATTCTTGGCTGAAAACTGGGCAAGTACGAAGTGCCCACTAGTCTGCTAACTAGTATTCAAGAACAGACTGGAGAGAAAAGGAGGGCTCAGGGAAGGCACTGGCCTGTGTGACCAGCACTCACAGCAGTGACAGGGAGCTGCTTCCTGAAGACACTACAGCATGTATTTTTATGATAAACCATAAGAAGACAGGACAATTCCAACTCACATGAACCATCACTTTAGAATGCCAGGAATGATCTGTCTTCTTCTGGGAGACTATTCTAAGATGGCAGGGCTGGATGGAAAAGAGAGGTCGGGGAAGAGTAGTCTTTCTTCACATTTGTGACATTGTTACACTGATGTGTCCTCCCTCCCTCCGACTTTCCACACAGGCATTAGCCGAGGGGGTTCTGAGAGGCCACAAACACATCTCTGCTACAGTAGGAATGACACAATCATGCTCAGGGGCTTTAGCAAAAAGTCTTCATTCTTACAAGAAGTTTCTTGAACATCCAAGTTTCTGGACGTTTGTTTTCAACTCTGCTTAAAATCTCTCAGTCATTATTTTTATATATTATCTGTAACTTATAGTTATTTTCACTAACAGGTTGGTCAGAATTCCTACTCCCTCACTACAATACAGGGGAAGTGCCTCCTTTTGTGTTATTCTTTTATTAAACATATATTTTGTAGACCATTTTATATTCATACATAAAAAGCTACTTTTTTCTTATTTGGGCTATTAAAAATTCCATCTTACAAATGACCCATAATTTATTTAATTAACTGCCTTGTTATGGAAAAAGTCACCAAGGAAACACAGACACTTGGAGAAATGGAGAAGTCAGACGATTTATTGTGCTAGCAGTCCTGGGTGAACTCACATTCCAAAAACTTGGGCCTGGAATGCAGGGAGAACTGGAGTTATATACCTTTCTTGAGCAAGCAAGCACGCTTTTCTATTGGCTCTGTCTGTGTCCAGGCAGAGTCCCCTCAATTGGGGTCTTCACCAGGTGGTTAAAGGTAGGTGGGAGGCTTTAGGTAGAGGGCTTCACCAGGTGGGCAAAACTGGGTCACGGAGATGGGGGATGTGGTTAAGGGGCTTTCTGCAACTGGAGCCAGAGAGCAACCCAGTCTCTCACCCACACAGGAGGAGCTGACAGGATGGCAAACTGCAAAGTCACAGAGCTCAGAAATGCATTCAGCTGTTAACCCTTTACATAACCTTTAGATATTCCTTACAAGCAAGTATATTTTAGCTGTAAAACTAAAACAAGGATTAATATAAGTGGAGGACAAGGAATTTGTCTACTTCAGCCTAACAACCAATATTTAGATTACTTCCAAGTTATTGCTATTTATTTTATATTGTATTCCATATGCAGAAATGTATCTGTATGACAAATACCCATAAGTGGAGTTGCAGAATTTGTACATTTTAAATGTTGACAAGAGAATTGCTGAAGTGCCCACTAGAGAGGCTCTATTATCATTATTATTGCTGAGAGCTTTTGTATGCTATCAACTGCTTATCTAAATCCACATTAAGGAAAGTTTCATGGATTCATCTGGCAGAAGGAAAATGATCCTAGCTGTAACTGTGGGAATGAAGAAAACCATTAAGGGCAAATAAGTATGAGGGTAAATCTAAATGAGTATTAACAAGGTCAAAAATATGTATATTTAAATACATGTAAAATTAAAATTCATTACCGAGGAGTACTTGGGGCTTGGTGGGGAGTGGGGACTGACAAATGGAATAATAAAAAAAAAAAAACTTGGCTGGCTGGTTAGCTCATTTGGAAGTGAGTGGCACTGATAACACCAAGATCAAAGGTTCGTATTCCCTTACCAGCCAGCCACCAAAAAAAAGATAAATAGTATTCATACATTGAAAAAAAACTCCAAGGTTCTAGAACTATTGGGAAACAGTAAAAATAATATGTATTAAGCTATAATACATGAGAATGTATGTTGTAATCTACAGGATAAAAACTAAAATAAACATAAATGAATGTATAACAAAAATAAGAGGGTACTTCAAAAAGTTCATGGAACTTCGTATCATCTTTCAATTCTATTTTTCCTTGAACTTTTTGAAGTACCGTCATAGAAGGAAGACAATGGAAAGTTAAAAAGTATATAATTAATCCAAAATCAGGCAAATGAGAACATAAAGCAGATGCACTAAACAGAAATAATAGGATAAGAATAAGGATAATAGGATAGACATAAACTCAACAATGTAAGCAATTATATTTAATGTATACTGGATAATATAAGCCAACAAAAGGCTAAAATTGCCAGAGCATACCTGAAAACAAAACCCAAAACTACACGTTGTTTATAAGGTACACCTTTTAAATACAAGGACAGAGAAACATTGAAATTAAAAGGATAGGAGAAGACATAGTTTGTAAATACTAACCAAAAGACAGCAGGTATAACTAGAGTAATATCAGACAAAAAAGACCTTATATCTACTAATTATTCTTGCCTTCAATAGGAACATTTCATAATAGTAAAAGACACAACCCAACGGGAAAAGCATAAAATTGTAAATCTATATGTACTCACTAACTTCATAACGTCAAAACATATAATGCAAAGATTGACACAAGTGAAAGAAAAAATAGACAAAAATGCAAAGATAGTGAGGGATTTAACATACCTCTCTCAATAGCTAATAAAAGAGATACAAAAAAATCAGAAAGGATTAAAGAATATCTGACTGACATGAATAACAAAGTAGGTCTAACTGATATATGTATTAACATTACAATCAAATGACAAAATTCACATTCTTTTCAAGTGCACTTGAAATACTTCACTAAATTGTCCATATTCTGGGCTATAAAGAAAGGCTCTACAACTTTTGACAAGGAAATCATTCAGAGTATTTTCATGAATCATATGGAAGTAAGCTAGAAGTCATTAACAAAAAGCCACCAAAAAACCCCCAACTGCCTAGAAATTACAGTTCACTTTAGAAATATCCATGCATCAAAGTAGATATCAAAATAGAAACCAAAATACACTATGAATTGAAAAATAACAGTGTATGATGTATCAAAATGTGTGGGATGTGCTGAAAATAGTGCATAGAGAAAAATGTATAGCCCTCAATAAAAGCAGCCTTAAGGAAAATCTATAGCCTTCTTGTAGGAAAGAAAGGCTGGAAATTAAGCATTCAAGCTCCCATCTCAAGACACTAGAAAAGGAACAGCAAATCAAACCTAATAAAAAAGAGAAAGAAAGAAAGAAAGGTAAAGGAGGATATTGGTGAAACAGAAAGCAAAGACACAATACAGAAAAACCAACAAAATCCAAAGCTGTTCTTTTACAAAGATTGATAACATTAATAAACACCTAATAAGGCCAAACAACAACAAAACAGAGAAACATAAACAATAGTAGAGATTTAAACGTTGTGCTTATAGATCCTACAAATATGAAAAAGAAAAGAGAATATTATTTAAAACTTTAATATAATAATTGTAAAACTTGGGGTGAAATGCACAAGTTTCTCAATAAATACAATTTACCAAAGCTGTAACAAGAAGTAGAAAATATGAATAATCCATTACATATTAAAGAAATCTGTCATTAGAACTTCCCAGAAAGAAAACCAAAGAACAGAGTGAGAGCAGACGGCAGGGGGGGCGCAGCAGCTGTCTGAGTGCCGGTGCGGGCTGGTGGGTCCTGCACCCTTCCTCATCCTATCGCTTCACGCCCCCAGATATGGTGGCCCCCGGCTGTGTGACCAGCCGGCTGGGCTCGGTGTTCCCCTTCCTGCTGGTCCTGGAGGACCTGCAGTATGAAGCTCCAGCTGCTCCTACAGACCCCAGCTCTGCTTCCTGGGCTTAGCAGCCCAGCCCAATGCATACGGAGCACAGAGATGTCCAGCAAGGGAGTTAGAAGCTCCGTAGAGTTCACACACCCTGTGGGGGGGCCACTGCTGCACAATCCAGCAGCAGGTAGGCTTCACTGCTGCCACCCGGCTACATCCCAAGCCTGGCCTAGTGCGCACAGAGAAGGGAGACATCCTGCAGGGGAATGGGAAGCTCTGCAGAGACTACACGCTCTGCGGTGCCTTGGCACATCCCAGCAGCCTGAGCCAGAGTGCACGGAACAGAGAGAAGTCCAGCACGGGAGGTGGAAGCTCACCAGAGACCACACACCCTGCGGTAGCACCCCATGATCCAGCAGCCCAGCAGAGTCCAAGCTGACCAGAAGGTGGCTCCCCAGAGAGGCCCAAGACCCGAGGCAACCACACACGCAAGGCACTAGTGGCCAACTGAGCAGTCACTGAGGTAGCCAGACCAAATTGGCAACCACAGCAACATCTTAGTCAATAGTGTCAAACCTGTAGACTGTGAAACCCCCTGCCACAATGAATAGACATCAAAGAAAAGTTACCAGAAATACAAAAAATCAACAAAGTACACCACCAAAGGATAATAACTCTCAAGCTCTAGATCCTACAGAACAAGGAGCCCTTGCAATGACTGACAAGGAATTTCAAGTGATAATTCTAAGGAAACTGAATGAGATACAAGAAAACTCAGCTAGACATCATGATGAAATGAGGAAAAGTATACAGGACCTGAAAGAGGAAATGGACATGGAAATCAATGCCCTGAAAAAAAATGTAGCAGAACTTGCTGAACTGAAGAAGTTATTCAGTGAAATAGAAAACACAACGGAGAGTTTAACTAGCAGGCTTGCGGAAGTTGAAGAGAGAACCTCTGAACTTGAAGATGGGCTGTTTGAAATAACACAAGCAGACAAAAAAAAAAAAGAAAAAAGAATCAAAGGCATTGAAGAAAATCTGAGAGAGATATCAGACAACCTTAAGCACTCAAATATCCAAGTCATGGGTATTCCAGAAGGGGAGGAAAAAGGAGATTGCATTGAAAACATATTCAACAAAATAGTGGCAGAAAACTTCCCAGGTATAGGAAAAGACACAGATCTTCAGATCCAGGAAGGTCAACGATCTCCAAACATATTCGACCCAAAAAGGTCTTCTCCAAGACATGTTATAGTCAAATTGGCAAAACTCAAAGACAAAGAGAAAATCTTAAAAGCTGCAAGAGAGAAGCATCAAATCACCTATAAGGGAGCCCCAATCAGGCTAACATCAGACTTTTCATCACAAACCCGAAAAGCCAGTAAGAAATGGGATGATATATTCAAAAGACTAAAAGACAGAGATTCTCAGCCAAGAATACTCTACCCTGCAAGGCTATCCTTCTGAAATGAAGGGCAAATAGTATATTTCTCAGATAAACAAAAACTGTGGGAGTTCACCACCACACCACCACCCTTACAAGAAATTCTCAAGGGAGTACTGGGTTTGGTTACTGAAAAATAACTACCACTACCAGAAAAACCCAAGAAAAATCTAAACCCACTAGTATAATAAAAATGGCATTCCTGAAGAGAAAACAAACAAACAAAAAGGCTATCTACAACCTAAGGAACCAACAAACACAGAAAACAAACAGTAAATCAGAAAGCTAGGAGCAAAAGACACCTAAGACAACCAAACAACAATCAATAAAATGCTAGGAATAAATCAACACTTTTCAATAACAACTCTTAATGTAAAAGCCTTAAATTCCCCAATCAAAAGACACAGACTGGATGACTGGATTAAAAAGGAGGACCCAACTATATGCTGCCTTCAAGAGACCCACCTCACCCATAAAGATTCACATAGACTAAGAGTGAAAGGATGGAAAAAGATTTACCATGCAAACAGAAAAGAAAAATGAGCTGGAGTAGCTATTATTGTATCTGACAAAATAGACTTTAAACTAAAAACCATAGAAAGAGACAATGAGGGACACTACGTAATGATAAAATGACTGATCCATCAAGAAGACATAACAATCATAAATATGTACGCACCCAATGTGGGAGCAGCCAGATTTATAAAACAAACTCTATTAGACCTAAAGAAGGAAATAGACACCAATACCATAATAGCAGGGGACCTGAACACCCCACTGTCAATATTGGACAGATCATCTAGGCAATGAATCAGCAGAGAAATACAAGATCTAAACAAGACTCTAGACCAATTGGACTTGGCAGATATCTACAGAACATTCCATCCAACAACCTCAGAATATTCATTCTTCTCATCAACACATGGATCATTCTCCAGGATAGATCACATATTAGGTCACAAATCAAGACTCAACAAATTCAAAAAAATTGGAATTATCCCATGTCTTTTCTCAGACCACAATGGATTAAAACCAGAAATCAATAACAAATGAAATTCTGGAAAATATACAAACACATGGAAATTAAACAGCATTCTACTTAATGACATATGGGTCCAAGAAGAAATCAAGGAGGAAATCAAAAAATTTATTGAAACTAATGAAAATAATGATACATCATACCAAAACCTGTGGGATACTGCAAAAGCAGTATTAAGGGGGAAATATATTGTATTAAATGCTCACCTCAGAAGAATGGAAAGATGGCAAGAGAACAACCTAAGACTTCACCTTAAAGAACTAGAAAAACAAGAACAATCCAAACCTAAAGTTAGCTGACGGAAAGAAATCATTAAGATCAGAGCAGAACTTAATGAAATTGAAACCCAAAAAACAATACAAAAGATCAATGAATCAAAAAGTTGGTTTCTTGAAAAGATAAATAAAATTGACAAACCATTAGCATGGCTAACAAAAAAAAGAGAGAAGAGAAAAGATTCAAATAACAAAAATTAGAAATGAAAAAGGTGATATTACAGCGGATTCATCTGAAATACAGGGAATCATTCGAGATTACTATTAACAACTATACACCAACAAATTTGAAAATCTGGAGGAAATAGATAAATTTCTGGACACACACAAGCTCCCAAAACTGAGCCATGAAGATGTAGAAAACCTGAACAGACCAATAACAATAAAGGAGATTGAAGCTGTTATCAGAAGGCTCCCAACAAAGAAAAGCCCACGACCAGATGGATTCACAGCAGAATTTTACCAAACATTCAAAGAGGAATTGACACCGATTCTTTACAAACGATTCCAAAAGATTGAAACAGACTCAAATCTCCCAAACTCATTCTATGAAGCAAACATCATCCTCATACCAAAACCAGGTAAAGATATAACCAAAAAAGAAAACTACACGCCAATATCCTTGATGAACATAGATGCAAAAATCCTCACTAAAATACTAGCAAACAGAATACAGCAACACATACGTAAAATTATTCACCACGATCAAGTGGGATTCATCCCAGGGATGCAAGGTTGGTTCAACATATGCAAATCAATAAATGTGATACACCATATTAATAAAATAAAACACAAGGACCATATGATCATCTCTATAGATGCTGAAAAAGCATTTGATAAAGTTCAGCACTCATTCATGACAAAGACCCTCTATAAGTTAGGTATAGATGGAAAGTATCTCAACATAATTAAAGCCATATATGATAAACCCACTGCCAATATCATAGTGAATGGGGAAAAGCTGAAAGCTTTTCCTTTAAGAACAGGAACTAGACAAGGATGCCCACTCTCACCACTCCTATTCAACATAGTGTTGGAAGTACTAGCAGAGCAATCAGAGAAGAGAAGGAAATAAAGGGCGTCCAGATTGGAAAAGATAAAGTCAAACTGTCCCTGTTTGCAGATGACATGATCCTATATATCGAACAGCCTAAACCTCTACAAAAAAACTCTTGGAGTTGATAAATGACTTCAGCAAAGTAGCAGGTTCCAAAATCAATACACAAAAATCAGTAGCATTTCTATTCTCCAATAGTGAACATGCAGAAAGAGAAATCAAGAAAGTCTGCCCATTTACAATAGCCACCAAAAAAATAAAATACTTAGGAATTGAGTTAACCAAGGATGTGAAAAATCTCTATCATGAGAACTACAAACCACTGCTGAGAGAAATCAGAGAGGATACAAGAAGATGGAAAGATATCCCATGTTCTTGGATTGGAAGAATCAACATAGTGAAAATGTCCATACTACCCAAAGTGATATACAGATTCAATGCAATCCCCACCAAAATTCCAATGACATTTTTCTCAGAAATGGAAAGGACTATCCAGACATTTATATGGAATAACAAAAGACCACGCATAGCCAAAGCAACGCTGAGCAAAAAAAATAAAGCCGGAGGCATAACACTACCTGACTTTAAACTATACTACAAAGCTATAATAACCAAAACAGTATGGTACTGGCATAAAAACAGACACACTGATCAATGGAATAGAATAGAGAACCCAGAAATCAACCCACACACCTACAGCCATCTGATCTTGACAAAGGCACCAAGCCTATACACTGGGGAAGAGACTGCCTCTTCAGCAAATGGTGCTGGGAGAACTGGATATCAATATGCAGGAGAATGAAACTAGACCCATACCTTTCACCATACACTAAAGTCAACTCAAAATGGATTAAAGAATTAAATATACACCCTGAAATAATAAAACTTCTTAAAGAAAACATAGGAGAAACACTTCAGGAAATAGGACTGGACACAGACTTCATGAATACGACCCCAAAAGCACGGGCAACCAAAGGAAAAATAAACAAATGGGATTACATCGAACTAAAGAGCTTCTGCACAGCAAAGGAAACAATTAACAGAGTTAAAAGACAACCAAGAGAGTGGGAGAAAATATCTGCAAAATATACATCCGACAAGGGATTAATATCCAGAATATACAAGGAACTCAAACAACTTTACAAGAAAAAAACAAGCAACCCAATTAAAAAATGGGCAAAAGAGCTAAGTAGGCATTTCTCTAAGGAAGATATATGAATGGCCAACAGACATATGAAAAAATGCTCAACATCACTCAGCATTCGGGAAATGCAAATCAAAACTACCTTGAGATACCATCTCACCCCAGTTAGGATGGCTAAAATCCAAAAGACTCTGAACGATAAATGCTGGTGAGGTTGAGGAGAAATAGGAACTCTCATACATTGTTGGTGGGACTGCAAAATGGTGCAGCCTCTATGGGAAATGGTATGGAGGTTCCTCAAACGATTGCAGATAGATCTGCCATATGACCCAGCTATCCCACTGCTGGGAATATACACAGAGAAATGGAAATCATCAAGTCAAAGGTATACCTGTTCCCCAATGTTCATCGCAGCACTCTTTACAAAAGCCAAGAGTTGGAACCAGCCCAACTGTCCATCATCAGATGAGTGAATAAGGAAACTGTGGCACATCTACACAATGGAATACTACTCAGCTATAAAAACGAATGACATACTGCCATTTGCAACAACATGGATGGACCTTGAGAGAATTATATTAAGTGAAACAAGTCAGGCA
Organism: Cynocephalus volans; assembly: GCF_027409185.1. Lineage (NCBI taxonomy): Eukaryota > Metazoa > Chordata > Mammalia > Dermoptera > Cynocephalidae > Cynocephalus > Cynocephalus volans. Next base: position 158,464,221 of record NC_084465.1, read on the forward strand.
CAGAAAGAGAAATACCACATGTTCTCACTTATTGGTGGGAACTAAAAATAAATAAATAAATTCACACACACACACACACACAAAAAAGCCGGGGCAGGGGGTGATATAACAACTACAATTCCTTGAAGTTGATATGACAAGCAAACAGAAAGGACATTGTTGGGTGGGAGGGGGGAGAGGGAGGAGGGAGGGAGGTTTCGGTAATGGGCCACAATAATCAACCACATTGTATATTGACAAAATAATATTTTTAAAAATTTAAAATTAAAATTAAAATTAAAATTTTTTTTAAAAAGTGTCAACTTGACTTCTATGAATCAACAACAACCAGGGAGAGGCCTGCCCAACTGCCCAAGCAGGAGCCAAGGTGAGCGCCAACCCATGCGCCACCACCACAGGCCCAGACCCAAGCCCCAGAGAGGCCCACCCATGGCCTGAGTAGGAGCCACGGTTGTCTACCACAGCCACTGCCACACCTAATGCCACACTAAGGATGGGTCACCACCACAATAGCAGCCAGGGCTACCCTACAGGCAGCGTACTGTGCACTCAACTGCACAGAGCCTACAGATATAGGAAGGTCTTTGTCCTCATAGCCCACTCCAGAATAATAGAAGAAACAAGTGCCCTACCAGATTACTAAACGTAAATGAAAAAATACTAGAACTACAAACAAACAAGAAGATATGATATGACCAAAGGACTACAGTAATACTCAAGTACCAGATCACATATAGCAGGAAAGTCTACAATAGTCTGCAAAGGAATTCTGAGCAACAACCTTCAGAAAACTCAGAGATAAGAGAAGACTTTATTAGAGAAAACAATGAAACAAGAAAAAATATCCAGGATATGAAGGAGGAAATTTACAAAGACACTAATACCTTAAAAAGGAATGTAGCAGAAGTCCTAGAACTGAAGGATACACTCAAATAAAAAAACACAAAAGATGGCCAGCCTGTGGCTCAATTGGGAGAGTGTGGTGCTGATAACACCAAGGCCATGGGTTCAGATTCCTATATAGGGATGGCTGGTTAGCTCACTTCAGGGAGCACGGTGCTGACAACAGCAAGTCAAGGGTTATGATCCCCTTACCAGTCATCTTTAAACAAACAAACAAACAAACAAACAGAAAAAACCAAAACCCACAACAGAGAGTTTCAGCAGCAGGGTAGAGCAAGCAGAAGAAAGAATTTCAGATCTCGAAGATGGCATTCTTGAAATAAACCAGGCAGACAAAAAAAGGAAAAAAGAATTTTAAAAAATGAAGAAAGGGTCGAGCCCGTGGCGCACTCGGGAGAGTGCGGCGCTGGGAGCACGGTGATGCTCCCGCCGCGGGTTCGGATCCTATATAGGAATGGCCGGTGCACTCACTGGCTGAGTGCCGGTCATGAAAAAGACAAAAAAAAAAAAAAAGAAGAAGAAGAAGAAAATCTACAGAGCTAGCAGACAAGTGCACAAATATCTGAATCATGGGTATTCCAGAAGAGGAGGAGAAAGAAAAAAGTATTAAAAACCTGTTCAAGGAAATAATAACAGAAAACTGCCCAGGTATAGTGAGAGATGCAGACCTTCAAATCCAGAAAGCCCAAAGATCCCCAAACAGATTCAACCAAAAACATCCTCTCCAAGACACATTATCGTCAAACTGGCAAAGCTCAAACACAAAGAGAGAATTCTAAAAGCAGAAAGAGAAAAGTGTCATGTCACCTTCAAGACAGACCCCATCAGAATAACAGCAGAATAAAATTTAAAATAAAATAAAATTTAAAAAAAGGAGAGCACACCAGGAGCTGGCTCTCTCCCCTTCTGCCATCTTGCAACGTGAGACCCTGGGTCACTGTTGCCACTACCAAGAGCTTCACTAAATGTGTTCCCTGGACTTTGGACTTCCCAGCCTCAGAAACTGTAAGCAATAAATCTTGTTTTCTTTATAAATCAAAAAAAAAAAAAAATGAATAACAGCAGACTTCTCAACTGAAACCTTACAGGCCACAAGAAAATGTGATGATATATTCAAAATACTACAAGAAAATAATTGCCAACCAAGAATTCTATACCCAGCAAGGTTATCCTTCAGAAATGGGGAGAAATAATGTATTTCCCAGACAAACAAAAAAATTGTGGAAGTTCACCACCACATGACCCGCCCTGCAAGAAATTCTCAAAGGAATCCTGCATCTGGAATCTGAAAAATAATAATCACTATCACAGATACAAAAGAAAGAGCAAAATCTGACACTAAAATAAAAATGCAAACAATGAAGAGAGAGAAGCTAAATCATGCCACCTCAAAAATCCAACTAACATTGAAGATGAAAAATAAGAGGGGAAGAAAGGGACAAAAGATATTTAACATATTTAAACAAAAAGCAATAAGATGACAAGAGTAAAGCAACTCCTGTCAATAACAACCCTAAATGTAAATGGATTAAACTCTCCATTCAAATGACAGAGACTAATTGGATTAAAAAGCTAATAATATGCTGTCATCAAGAGACTAACCTCACCTGTAAAAACACACATAGACTACAAGTGAAGAGATGGAAAAAGATATACCATGCAAATGGAAACCCCAAACAAGCAGGAATAGCTATTCTTATATCAGGTAAAATAAACATTAAACCAAAAACCATAAAAAGAGACAAAGAAGGCCACTACATAATGATAAGGGGATCTATCCAGTCAGAAGACATAAAAATCACAAATATGTATGCACCCAACACTGGAGCACCCAGATATGTAAAGCAAACACTCTCAGACTAAAAAAAGACAGAGACCCTAATATGATAATAGTGGGTGACCTGAACACCCCTCTCTCGGCATTGGACAGATCTTCCAGGAAACAAATCAACAAAGAAACTCAGGATTTAAACTACACCTTAGACCAACGGGACCTGGCAGATATCTACAGAACAGTTCATCCAACAACTACAGAATATACGTTCTTCTCATCAGCACATGGAACATTCTCCAGGATAAACCACATGTTAGGTCACAAATCAAGTCTTAGAAAGTTTTTAAAAATTAGAAATCCTTCCAAGTATCTTTTCAGAGCACAACAGATTGAAACTGGAAATCAATGACAAGCAAAACTGTGGAAACTATACAAGTGCATGGAAACTAAACAACAGGCTCCTGAATGACCTATGGGTCTGAGAACTAATTAAACAGGAAAGAAAAAATTTCTTGAAACTAATGAAAATAATCATACATCATACCACAGGTAGAGCTTGTGGGTATGAACAGGAACAAGACAAGGATACCCACTCTCACCACTCCTACTTAACACAGTATTGGAAGTACTAGCCAGAGTAATCGGGTAAGAGAAAGAAATAAAGGGCATCCAGATTGGAAAAGACAAAGTCAAGCTGTCCCTGTTTGTAGACAACATGATCTTATATAGAGAAAAACCTAAAGACTCTATCAAAAAACTCTTAGATGAGCTGATTAACAATTTTAGTAATGTTGTAGGATACAAAATCAGCACCCAAAAATCAGTAGCATTTTTATACTCTGATAAACTAGCAGTAGTAGTAGTAATCAAGAAAGCAATCCCATTTACAATAGTGGCCAGAAAAATAAAATGCCTAGTAGTCAATTTAACGAAGGAGGTGAAAGATCTCTGAAATGAGAACTACAAAATACTACGGAGAGAAATTAAAGAGACCATAAAAAGGTAGAAAGAGATATCATGCTCTTGGATGGGAAGAATTGATATTGTGAAAATGTCCATGCTATCCAAAGCAAACTACAGATTCAATACAGTCCCCTTCAAAATACCAATGACATTCTTCACAGAAATAGAAAAAGCAATCCTAACATTCATATGGAACAACAAAAGACCCAAATAGCCAAAGCAATCCTGAGCAAAGATAAATAAATAAATAAATAAATAAATAAATAAATAAATAAATAAATAAAGCCAGAGGCATAACACTACACAACTTAAAATTAAAAAACAGACACTTGGATCAATGGAACAGAATAGAAAATCCGGGAATCAACGTACATACTTACAGCCAACTGATCTTTGAAGAACATACATTGGGGAGAAGACTGCTTCTGTAATAAATGGTGCTGGGAAAATTGGACATCCATATGCAGAAGAATGAAACTGGACCTGTACCTCTCACCACATACCAAAATCAACTCCAAATGGCTTAAAGATAAGACCCCAAGCCATAAAATTACTAAAGGAAAACATAGATGAAACACTCCAAGAAATAGGAGTGGTCAAAGACTTTATGAATAAGACTCCCAAAGCATAAGCAACAAAAGAAAAAATAAATCGGGTTTTATCAAACTAAAAAGCTTCTGCACAGCTAAAGAAACACAACCTACAGAATTGGAAAGACAACCTACAAAATTGGAAAGACACTCACAGAATTGGAGAAAATATTTCCAAACTATACATCCGACAAGGGATTAATACCCAGAATATATAAGGAACTCAAACAACTATACAGTAAAAAGCAAATAATCCAATTTAAAAATTGGCAAAGGAGATGAATAGACATTTTTCAAAGGAAGACATACAAATGGCCAACAGGTACATAAAAAAATGGCCAACAGGTACATAAAAAAATGCTCAACATCACTTAGCGTCAGGAAAATGCAAATCAAAACCACATTGAGATATCATCTCACCCCAGTTAGACTGGCCATTATTGAAATAACTGAGAATAACAAATACTGGTGAGAATGCAGGGAAAGGGGAACTCTTCTACACCGTTGGTGGAACTATAAATTATCACAGCCATTATGGAAAAAGGCAACCCACAGACTAGGAGAAGATATTCTTTATAATACATATACCCAACATAGGATTCATCTCTAGAATATGTATTTTTAAATATCTTAAAATCAATAACAAAAAGATACCCAATTTAGAAAATTGGCCAAAATCTAAACTGACACTTTGCAAAAACGAGTATCCAAATGGCCAAAAGAAAATGTATTCAACTTTATTAGTCATCAGGAAAATGTACACCCAGGAGAAGGGCTAGAATGAAAACATGAAAATTACCAGGTATTCATGAGGATGTGAAGCAACTGGAACTTTCATACACTGAGGGTGGGAGTATAAATTAGCATAACTACTTTGAAAACCTGTTTGGCAGTATTCACTAAAGTGGAACATATTTACTCCCTAAGGCCCAGCAAATTTCACTCATGTATATAATCCCAACAGAAATGCACATTTACGTGCCCCGAAAAGCACCTGCTACAATGTTCACAGTAGCAGCATTTATAACAGCCCCAAACTGAAAACTGTGCAAATGCACATTATAGTGGAATTGTGTTATGGTCATGCAACAAAACACTACACAGCAATAAGAATAAATGAAGTATAACGTGCGAGCATAACAAGGAATAACGAATTTCGTAAACATAATACTGAGCAAAAGAAGTCAGACAGAAAAGAGTACATACTGTGCGATTCCATTTAGATAAAGTTCAAAATAAGGAAAATCTTTTATGCTAGAAGCCCCGATAGTGGTCACTCTTGGTGGTAGAGTGAGGACAGGGGTGTAGGAGAACTAGAATGCTGGCAAGGTCCTTCCCCTCCGCCCCCAGTCTCAGAGCTGATTACCGAAGTGCTTTAGGTTTGTAAAAATGCATCAAGTAGTATAATTATATGTACAATTTTCTGCAGCATGCATATACTTAAATATTAAAAATGTAATAAAAACGTAAGTATAGCAAATAGGTAAATCGACATCTGGCGTTCTGTGTTTTCAAACACAGAACGCCAAGTGCTGGAAGAACCACTTTGAAGAACACTTGAGCATAATCTAAAGGTGTTGAAGACACTTAGACCTTTTAAAACCGATGTACAGGTTCCAACCTGTACTCCACAGAGGCACTGGGCCCCAACATCAACCTCGGTAACAGAACTGGCGCTATTCACAGCGGAGGTAAGTGGGTCAGTCACCTGCAAGTCAGCCATCTTGCGTGACGCGCCTGCCCTCGCACGCGGCCCTCGGCCTGGAGGGGACAGGCCCCGCCCCCCGCCTCGGCCCCGTCCGTTCCTCGCCTCCTCACAGCGTGGCGCGCACACCACGAGGCCGCAGCGCGCGTTCACAGCCAGCCCGGGCTGATGCGCACCGCCGTCACACCCACCCCGTCACCCACGGTATCTCCGGCCTGCATGCTGGGCCCACACCACCCGCGGGCGGCGGGCCTCCTCCGGGCCGAGAGCTTCCGCGCGGACCCGGCGCGGCACAGCCGGTCGGCGGCAGGAAGGCCGGCTCCGGGCGGAGGCCGCGTCCTGCGCTGGGGCCGCCCGGACGTGTGGCCAGAGCTGGGCCACCGTGGGAAATGGGCCACTGCCTGAGGTGGACCACGTGAGGCAGGGAACGGCGCTGACGCCTCGGCCCCCTGGGAAACCAATTCCGGAGCCGAGACAGCCGCAAACCTGCCCCCGGGCTGCCCTGAGCGTTCTCCGGCGGGGGAGGCCGCCCAGGCCCTGCGCAGTGCTTCCCCGCGCGCGCTGAGCGACGAAGGTCGGTGTTTAGCGCGGCCACCACCTCGGCAAGGCCGCGCGCCTCGGCCCAGGAGGCTTTCGCCGAGGAGGCGGCGCGTCCCGGATTCCGCCGGAGGAAACGCCGGCCCAGAGACGGGGAGAGCTCGAGGCGGACTCCCGCCCAGCCCGCTGTCTCCGCCGCTCTCCCCGCACGCGCGCTTCGCCTCGTGCCGCGGGGGTTTGCAGGGACCGTGTGGCCGCTTCTCTCCCGCATAGGATTCCGGTCTCAGTCTAACAAAACTGTCGAGGTATCTCTTTCCCCATCGAGTTGGAAAACTTTTCATTGGACAAACTGGTTTGTTTAAGCTCCGCTAGAGCTTAATTTTACTTAAAATTTTATTTAAATGTTTCAATTTTTCCAATTGAAAAATGAAGAGTGTGCATTTAAAAGAAGAAAATAAGCATCAGTCTACTCAATCTCACCGACCTCACCACTGTTACAATGTATAGGCTTAATTTTATATTTTATATTTATGTATATTTATGTATATTTTATATTTAATATTTTTTAGTTTCGTGCACTTCTACCCAGATTTTGAAGGTCTTTCCACGTCCCTCCAACCCGCATCTCCAGTGCCCTGATCTTACCACCTTTTCGTAGCTCCTTACCTAGCTGTCGCTCACCTTCCTTAAATTCCATGACCAGTCTTCATACTCACTCACTTCTGTGTACTACTGTATACTCATGTGTATACACCTTTATGCTCACATGTCTGCTGCTTTCTGGCTTTGGTTAAATACAATTCCGGTTAAATAAAAATCTCTGCCGACGCTGCACCTGGACCCCTGCAATCCCGTTGAATGTGGCTGGAATAAACACAACCACAGTGACAGCTCTAACTTTAAATAGGAAGCCACAAAATTTTTAATGTCCTGCTTGATAATTTCTTTGTATTTCATTACATTGACAATTTTAATTTGACTGTTTCCTTTTGATTGAGTTTACACTGTTTATTTTTAGCTGGAATACCACAAAAGTGATGCTGAATTCTTCTTAGTTTACCCCATCAGGAGGCAATTACTGTCTATTAGTCCCATTCTGGCTTTGTCAACTTTGACCACTTGCTTAAGGCAGTGCCTCTCAGACTTCTCTACTGTACAATTACTGTCTTACACTTTGAAAGTAATAAGTATCTTGTGGGGAAATACTTTAAGATGATATAAATATCCCATTACTCTTCAAATTTTTACACACTAGTTTTAGTATCCATGTTGCTTCTTGCCCAAATCTATTATTGTGATGGTTATCACATGGTAATTTTTCTAATTCTAACATTATGGAATAATTACATTATTCCTTTTTCCTTTATTAGTTGGAATTCTACTGAAATAAAGAGCTTTCCCTCCTCCACCCCATGTTTATTTATTCATTAACTTTCTTTTATCACTGGAACTCATATAGACTTTATTCAGTAGGTTATAATCATTTAACCATCTCTTTTTCTTTGGATGACCAACACGTTTCAGTTATTGGCCAGTGGGGCCCCTTCAAGCTGTTTCTTCTGTCCTTTTGCCATGTCCCCATCATTCTTTGAGAACTTCTTCATTTTTTGATATGACAGGAAGTTCCAGCCTCATTTTATGTTTTCCTTGTTCCAACAGTAGAATTAGCAGCTTCTCCAAGGACTCGCGTTTCTGTTACTGGAGAATTGTATTGAGAAATCAAGTTTTAATTAAACTCATTATTCCTGGGAGTATCATTGATTCTAGGTCTTCTCATTGGATACAGCTATGATGTATGCATATGCATACATATATATACATGTGTACCTACACACATGGCATTTCCATATATATACCAACACACGTCTATATCCATTCCTATAGCTAGCTAGCTATATATACTAAAACCCACAAGTTTTTTCCACTGAAATTTCCAATTTCGATCTAACACTATACATTTCATTCTATCACTCACTTTCTCTTTTTCATATTTGTAACTTTTTTCTCTGACAGATTCCTGGCTCCTATTTTTGACACTATTATTTCATCAGTTTTAGAATGCACAGCAAGTAGCTTTAGAATTGCTAACTCATTGCAAAGGACAAACCTGCTAATACTGTTTTACACTGCTCTTTTTTTTTTTATTGACCTATGCATGTTTATTTATTTTTTAATTTTTATAGAATCAAAATTGATTATACATATTTTGGTGGTTGAACATTGAGATATGTTGATCAAATCAATATTACTAGCATATATATTCTTACAAATCGTAATTATTCTTTATGCCCCTTGACCAATCCCTCCCCACTCCCATTTCCCTCCCCCCTCTAATCACCCTAGTACACTGCTCTTAATAACATTAATATAACGTAAGTGCTTCCATGTTGACATAGTTACAAATGGATGTACATTGATTGTAATTCTGTGCTACCATAAATCTCATTTTAACACATGAGAAAACAAACTCTTTTCCTCTGCTCTCATACCACAACATTCAACACAGAAGACTTTTGTGACCAGATTTATGGAGGGTTTTCCCCAAACACCAAGCAATCAAGCAGTTCTGCAGCAGATACCAGCTAGGTGTCTTCTAATTTAATTCCATTCTCATAATATCTAACCTGAGGTAGTGTCAGATCACACAGATTGAGGGCTTAGTCCCATAAGACTGCCCCCACTGGGGCCAACGCCTTGGCGCACTCGGGAGAGTGCGGCGCTGGGAGCGCAGCGACGCTCCCGCCGCGGGTTCGGATCCTATATAGGAATGGCCAGTGCACTCACTGGCTGAGTACCGGTCACGGAAAAGACAAAAAAAAAAAAAAGGACTGCCCCCACTGCAGACACCAACCACAAGTCTTGGGCCTCCGGAACTTCTGACTGACCAGCTTCGAGTTGGGGTTCCCACGACCCTCTCTTTGGGTTTGATTAATTTGCTAGAGTGGCTCATAGTACTCAGGGAAACATTTACTTATGTTTACCAGTTTATTACAAAGGATACACATGAGGAGATGCACAGGATAAGGTATGTGGGAAGGGGTGTGGAGCTTCTATGCCCTCTGCAGCTTGCCACTTTGCAGGAACCTCCACATGTTCAGACCTTCAAACACTATCCTTGTGGGGTTTTTTTTCCCCTTATGCGTTTTTATGGAGGCTTCAATACACAGGCATAATTGATTAAATCATTAGGTTTGGCTGCACCAAGGACATCTGCCCTTAGAGCCAGCAATTTTGCTGTGTTACAATTCTTGATCTACAACAGAGATTTTAGCCCATGGAAAGCTTCCTGTCTTTTGCAAGCTTAACATTTTTATGGGTAATTTTTCTATGGGTAATTTTTTAAAGTTAGGCTATACCTGAAACTACAGGACCTTGGAAGGTAGAGCCTGTGAAATACATTCGCTTTATTAATGTTAGTATACTCAACAACAATATTAGAATATTCTGAATAGGTTTATTTTGTTGTTGGTTTTTTTGTTTGTTTGTATTTTTGGTGGCTGGCCAGTATGGGGATCCAAAACGCCCATATTAGAGTATTCTGAATTTGACTATATACTTACCTTTACTGGCAAGTTTTATACTTTTCATGTCCCTAGTTAATGTCCTTCATTTCATTTTGGAAACTTGGAAGGTAGATCTTGTGGTGATGAATTTCTTCAGCTTTTGTTTGTGTGGGGAAGTTTTTATCTGTCCTTTATTTCTTAAGGACAGCTTTTCCAGGTAAAGTTTTTCTTGGTTGGCAGTATTTTCCCCGCTTCAGCACTTTGAATTTATCATCTCACTCTCTCCTGGCCTGCATAGTTTCTGCTAAGAAACTGCTGATAGTCTTATGGAGGTTCCCTTGTATGTGATGGGTCACTTTTTCCTTGCTGCTTTCAAAATTCCATCTTTGTCATTGACATTTGATAATATGATTCTAATGTGTCTCAATGAAGACTTATTATTCAATCTATTTGGAGTCTCTGAGTTTCATGGATCTAGATGTTCATTTTCCTCCCCAGAATTGGGAAGTTTTCTGTCATTATTTCTTTAAATAAGCTTTCTTCCCCTTTCCCTTTCTCTGTTATTTCTGGGACTTCCATAATACATATATTGGTTTGCTTGATTGTATCCCATATACCCCATAGGCATTCTTCACTCTTTTAATTCTTTTTTCTTTTTGTTTCTCTGACTGGAGAATTTAAAATGATCTATCTTCAGGTTAATTGATTCTTTCTTCTATTTGATTTAATCTGCTATTGAAGCTCTTTGTTGAATTTTTTGATTCTGGCATTGTAGTCTTCAGCTCCAGAATTTGTTTGGTTCTTTTTTTATTGTCTTTGTCTCTGTTGAAATTCTCATCTTATTAATGTATTGTTTTCCTGGTTGTGCTTAGTTGTCTCCCTTGTAGCTCACTGAGCTTCTTTATGATGATTGTTTTGAATGCTTTGTCAGGCAATACATAGATCTCCATTTCTGTGGAGTCAGCCATTGGAACTTTATTTTGTTCATTTGATGGTGTCATGTTTCCTTGATCTACCATATTTCTTGAAGGCTTTCATTGGTGTCTTTACACTTGAAGAGGCAGTTACCTCCTATAGTCTTTACAGACTGGCTTTGGGAGAGGAAGATCTTCACTGGTTAGCCTGGTTAGAGATTCTGGGTGGGGGAGGGAGGTCTCTCAGACTTTTTCTATGAATGTGCTCTACTCCTCTTGTTTCCTTTTGGGTGGGAAAATTTTAGAATTGTGTGGCTTCTCTCATTCCCACAAAGCCAGGTAAGGTACTGAGAGTTTCCCATTTATTTTCCCTAGAACAGTGCCCTGAAGTGTTCAAGGTTCCTGAACACTTCCCAAGAACTTTGTCTTTTCCCAATCCAGCAGAGTTGAGCTGGCTGTTGATGTCTATATGCTGACTCCAGGGGATTGTGGGGTGCCATCAGGAGGAGAGTGTGCACACTATCTGTGGAGAAGTGCAAGGGACTGGCTATGGGGGCAGGGCATGCATAAACTAGTTGAAGGGGTCCACAGTTGAGGCACCACATGGGGCTTGTGGGTTGGGTCCCTGGTGGAGTTCATGTGCTGGCTTCTAGTATCTGTGGCATGAGATCTGTATGCAGGCTTCTGGAAGCCATCACTCATCCCTTTTCCCTGTTCCTAGATGCCCACAGACAGTTCAGCTGTGCCAGTCCCTTCAGTATTCTGGGTGGGGCAAGATGGGAGTGTGTCTCCTGAGCAGTGCCCTGTGAGGACAAGAAAGCTAGATGTTCACTTCACTCTCACTTTCTCCTGTGGGAGAAATTGCAGGCTGATGGGGTTTTTCTTGGCCCTGAGCTTTGCTGCCTTGGTGGGTGAGAGGTGTATGGTTAATGTGGGTAAAGTGAAGCTGCTCTTCTTACTCTTCAACACATCTATTCTCTGGCTTTTTGCTCCCCTGTGGTGCTGGAACTTCCCAGCTAGACCCTTGGGCTCCCATAGAGATATTCTCATCTGTGAATGCTTGTTAAAATTGATGTTTCAGTGGGAGATTGAGGGCTGGAACCTACTATTCTACCATCTTACTGACATCACTCCCCATATTTCCTGTATTTAGATAAATGATTGAAAGATATATCTTTATTCTACCTGTAGCCTCAGTTGAATTCCACTGAATTTTATAAGGGTCTTCAAAAACTTCATGAAAGGATTTGTATTATCTTTTAATTCTATTTTTCCATGATCTTTTTGAAGTACCCTTGTATGTACTGTTTTCATTAACATTATTATTTTTTTTTTTTTTTGGCAACTGGCCAGTTTGGGGATCTGAACTGTAGACCTTGGTGTTATAAAATCAACATCAATTTTGAAATATTTCTTAATTACTTTATAATTCCCTTTTTTAACCCAAATATTATTTAATAATATGGTATTTCATTTTCAAACATACAGGATTTTTTAAGTAAAAAAAAAAATTTTTTTTTTTTTTTTTTGGCAGCAGGCTGGGACTTTGAACCCTTGACCTTGGTGTTATAACACGCTCTCTAATCAACTGAGCTAACTGGCCAGCCCCTTTTATTTTTCATTATGATCAGGAAACATAAATTATATGATATGGTTCCTTTGGACTATTTCCTTATGGAAGATAACAATACATTCTTACAGGTTATTGCCCTGAACTGGCACTTTAACTGTACCTTCAAGAGGCCATTTTAGCAGTCTGTCAGCTGTCTGTTCCAAATTGTGAGGTCTGTGATGTGACGAATGTGATTATGGGCTTTCCTTCTGTGTGAAGTTTGCTCCCTTATTGAATGCTGTATTGTTGAGATTCCATTCTGTGAATCACATACCCCTTAAGCCTTAAAGTGGGTCTAGCTGGGGCTCAAGAAAGAGAAAAAGACACCTAAACCTTCCGTATGTATCCATCTTGTAAGAACTAATCACTGGCTCATCAAGGATTGGCCCAAATTAGTTGACTTGTCACCAAGTGGCCAGCTGGTTTCAAAGAATAATGCCATATCAGGGATTCCATTTGGCCTCTGTTGCTGGAAGGTTGGATACTCAGAAATAATGGTAGCTCGTTCAGTCTTTGCAAGTGGGAGTCCATACAGCCTGTTGGACCCGTGCAAGAAACTACATCTCTCTCACTGTGGCCCCATCCATTCGTATGACCTTAGTCTAGTTCTTGGGTAGACTGATGATGAGAATCAGTGTCACAAGTTTGTTTAATATAGCTGCTGTCTTGACATCCATTGTTAGGCCTGACACAAGTTATTTGAATCCCAGTTGTACACTGTCACCTTTGACCTAGTTAAAACTTCCCCTCCGCTGTGGTTGTTTGCAATATAGCCCACTTGTTTCTCATCTCACTGACCCAAAACCCAACATACCCCACAGCTGCTGACCATGATAAAACCTAATGTTCAATCCAGAGTCACATAAATTCTTCCCTTTGCATGTTTTCTTTATTTTAATTTATTTTTTGTTGCTGGTTGGTATGAGGATTGTGTGTTTTCTTTAAACTAGCCAATCCACAACCCCCATGGGGAAGCCTAAGACATAATACCTATGGACCTTAATAAAAAGGCATAGACCCACAGGTCCTCTCTCTTCCCCTCCCCACCCACTGGTTGAGCTCCCTGTTGCCTTTGCACTTCCCATCATATTTCTGTTAGCACCCCTGACCTCTCTGGAACCTGTGAGTAATACATTTCTTCAGTTTTATGCATTTTGGCTTTATCTCCTTGTATTAGTCTGTTTCTGTTGCTTATAACAAAATATCTGGAACTGGGTAATTTATAAGAAAATGAAATTTATAAATGAAATTTATTGCTTACAGTTTCAGAGGGTGGGAAGTCCAAAGTCCAGGGAACTTATATGGTGAGGGTCTTCCTTGGCAGTAATGCAGAATGACAGAGCAGAGTGAGAGAGGCTCTCATGTGCTTTCCTTTTAGAGCCCTCAGAACCACATCCATGGTCCTTACAATCTAATCACTATTTCAAGGCCCCACCTTTCAATTACCATTAATAGGATTCCCCACCCTCTTAACACTCACAGTGGGGATCAAGCTTCTAATACATAAAACTTGAGGGACACAATTCAATCCATATCACACCTCACTGTGACATACATACCTGAACCTAACTTTCCCCATAGTCAGGGCTCTCCATTCCAAGAGTGGCTCTCTTTGGCTTATGGCCACTTTTGATAGAGAAAACTCAAGATCAAATTAAATAGAATCTATAACAATAAAAATTAGAATTGACTAACATCAACTGGATGAGTCATCCTATCTACTTGGTTGTTCAGTTCCTGTTCCATAGTGGATACTCTCTGATAACTCTTAAAATGTTTTACAAAATTCTTCACACTTCTTATCCATTTCTGTATATCTCCAATTTTCCTGTTTCCTTTCATGCCTCTGACCAGCTATCAAGGACACTGGGAAGTTCCTGGGAATCTGTACATGCTTCACCTTGGGCTACTTCTTTCACAGAAACTGGATGACAAGTAGTTTGCTTGCTGATCAGTCCACCAGAAAGATTTTCTTTCTCCACTGACTTTCAAGACCACTTTTGAGTCTGTAGACATGCACCGTCTGTGCATTTTTGCCTTGCACTCTTATACTATGCAGACCTCAGAAATAAAGCTCAGGTTTTTCAGCCTCTTTCAGTAGGTTTTATGGGATTCTTTACACACAGCCATAGTTGTGAGCTCAGGGAAAGGTGCTGATGCAATTGTGATCAGTGGCATGAAGGTCTGGACTACCTGTTCATGCAACTCACTCAAGCCCTGCAGTTCTGCTGAGTGTAGTACTAGATGTACTTACAATGGACTCTTTCTAAGCCCATGCGCCAGAACTTAGCATATAACGTGATGTTCCAGATGCATGATCATTTGGTGCCCTTTGGGTAAATATTCCCTCTCTTCCTGGGCCCAGTAACATACTAAGAAGAGCTCTTTCTCAAAATTGGCCAAGATTATGTAAGCTAACTACAGCCTCTCTCTCCCACCAATTACATCAAAAAACTTAGGACAGAGTAATATGCATTTAAGGTTCCTCCATGTCTTGTCTTGGCTCTTTAGCTCATTACTTTCTAGCAATTGTTTTGATGTGCCACAGTTTACTCATTCACCTACTGATGGTATCTTGGTTGCTTCCAAGTTTGGGCAATTACAAATAAAGCTGCTATCAACATTCATGTGCAGGCTTTGGTGTGAGCATGTTTTCAACTCATTTGGGCAAATCCCAAGGAGCATGATTACTGGATCATATGGTAAGCGTATGTTAAGTTTTGTAAGAAACCACTGAATGGTATTCCACAGTGGCCGTACCCCTTCACATTCCCACCAGCAATGAATGAGAGTTCTGTTGCTCCATACCCTCGCCAGCATTTGGTGTTGGTATTCTGGGGTTTTCAGTATTCTAATACATATGTAGTAGTATCTCATTTTTATAGTCCCTAATGACATATGATGTTGAGCATCTTTTCATATGCTGCTTTGCCATTTGTTTGTCTTCTTTGGTGAGCTTTCTGTTCAGATATTTTGCCCAGTTTTTAAATCTGACTGTTCATTTTCTTACTGTTGAGTTTTGAGAGGTTTGTTGGGGTTTTTTTTGTATATTTTGGTTGAGTCCTTTATCAGTCCTTTCCAAGTATGTTCTCCCAGTTAGTGAATTGTTTTGATTTCTTAATATTCTATCACTTTTGAATTTTATAATTAAAATCATTAATTTTCATTTTATATACAGCAAGATTATATTTGCTAAAATGTTATTTAGGATTTTTGTATCTGTGGTCATAAGAGACATGAGTTAACAACTCCTTATTTTTATACTGTGATCATCTTAGAGTGATTGCATATTTTAAAATAGGACTAAAGCAACTGAAAGAAATAAATCGAGAAATATATTTCTCTATAACTTGGAATGATTTGAATCAGCAAAATTATCTGACCTTTAAACATGAACCAAATTCTGATACAGATCCACCTGTTTATGTTCTGTATTGTTTGAAATCAACTTTACTGAGATATAATTTACATACAGTGAGTTGCATCCATTTAGTGTTCAATTTAGTGCTTGTTGACTGTTGTGTACACCCATGAAACTACTAACACAATCAAAACACAAAACATTTTTTTATAATCCCCCAAAATCTCCCTTTGTTGGCCACCCCTCCCTCTGCCCCTAGTTCCAGGTAACTGCTGATATGTTTCATGTAGAAGTCTTTGTGTGGACATATATTTTCATTTCTCTTGGGCTAAATACTGGAGTGGAATGGCTGGGTTGCATGGTAGCTGTATGTTTAACCTTTTAAGAATTTGCCAAACTCTTTTCCAAAAGTCTTTGTGTCATTTTACATTCTCACCTGCCATGTATGAATTCCAGTTGCTCAACATCGTGCTCAGCACTTGGTGCTGTCAATCACTTTAATTTTAATCATTTTAATGTGGATAGAGGTGTCTCATTGTGGTTTTATTTCTTACTTCCCTGATGGCTAGTGTAAAAGTCCTTTTTTGTCCTTACTGGCCATTTTATATCTTATTTTATGAATCACCTCTGTTCAAGTGCGTTGCCATTTTTATTGGGCTACGTGTCTTCTTAGAATTGGGTTATAAATTTCTTTATATTTTCAGGAAACAAAGTTTTTGTCAATTATCTACTACAAATATTTCATCCCATTCTTTGTCTTTCCTTTTCATTTTCTTAACTGTCTTTCAAAGGACATGAGTTTTTAATTTTGAAAAGTCCAATTTATTATTTCTTTTATAGTTCATTATTTATGTGTCCTATGAAATTTTTTCCTATAGTCTTGTTTTCTCTCTCTCTCTCTCTCCCTCTCTCTCTCTCTCTCTGTCTCTTTCTCTCACCAAAACAGGTATATTTATTTTAAGAAGAAAAAGATGTATTACTTTATAAATTTTAATGCCTGAGCAAGTTTAGGCATGCATTGGGGTACAAGAGAAACTTAACATGGTTTCTGCAAAACATGTTTATTTTTGTCACATGGCTAAAGTCTGGAGGTAAGTTGCTGCTGTTCTTGACTTAATAATGTCAGGACCAGTGTCTCTGTGATACTTTTGGCCTTTACCCAATGGTTGAAAGAAGGTCGTCACTGCCCCAGACAACATGCACAAGGCAGGAAGAAGGGTAGAATTGATAGTCTGTCCCTTTTCTTAGGAAAGCAAAGATATTTCCAGGACACATCTACCAGAGTTTTGCTTCTCTTGGCTTGAGGCAGGTCACTTGGCCACTACCAACCTCAAAAGATGAAGTTCGTAAGTGGTGAGAGAGGAGTATGGGAATTGATCTTGGTTCAGCAAACCAACAGAGTCTACCACCGGAGAAGGTGGCTATCCGTGTCCAAGAAAAAAAAATGAATCATTTTCCAAAAAGATAGACAAATTATTCAGAAGAACACTTTAAAATCTTACCAATACATGAAGCTTAAGACTAAAATTCAGAAACTGTAAAAAAAAAACGGACATATTTAAATATGTAAAAAATAAAATTAGAGGCTGGCTGGTTAGCTCCATTGGTTAAAGCGCAGCCTTATAACACAAAGGTCAATGGTTCAGATCCCCATGCTGGCTAGCCGCCAAAAAAAAATAATAATAAAAATAAAATTATATGAATGGGAAAATATCATTATGCAAAGTCTAGATAAGCAATAGATGTCTTTTAAAAAGGAGCTACTACCTTTAACGTAAATATAAAGCTTATAAGATGAATTCAGAAATTGACAAGACAATCTAAAAAGGATAAAGGCAATTTACAGAACAGCAAATTCAAATGGCCAAGAAATATTTAGAGAGGCATATTAGTATGAAAATTAAGATTAGTTATCACTTTGAACTCATAAAACTTGTCAAGGTTAAAGAGTAACAGCTACTTTTAGTAGAAGGAAAGGGATACATTTATACATTTATGTTTGAAATATTAAACTCTACAATCTTATTCAAATAAATCTGACATCTATTAATACAACACATACAATTCAATCTATCATTCCCACTCCTAGAAGCACACACACAAAAAATCTTCAGTAGGTAAGGGCATGTTTACGCCTGTCCACTATCCTATTCTATCTCTCAAAGGTGGTTGTAAGATCATTCCTCCTAGTGACAAAAATGTGCATAACCAGCAGCAAAATGGTTGCAAAAATTATGGCATGCCCATACCATGGACTCTTTTTAGCTACTTAAAATTTATTGAGTGCAAAGGATGCAAAATTGTATATGCAATAAACTCCCACTTATGTAAGACAATAATATATAATATATGTGTATACAGATAACATATTAATGTGTCTGTGATTGTGAGTATAAAGTATAAAGTTGATTAGCACTGATTGTTGACAGACTGTTGGTGTGGCTGGAGTTGAGTGGAGAAAGTACAAAAATCAAGAAGGCATAAAATACATTATAAAAGTCATATTTATACAAAGTTTTGTGTGTGTGCACATATGTGTATATGTTTAAATATTTTGTAATTTAAAAATGGCAATTGTTGGACTGATCTATTTGTAACCACTGGTTCAAGACATGGGCCTGAAGTTAAAACAACAAACAAAATGAATCCTATTTCTGCTGGAATTAGCTTCTATAAGGAGGCTTTTTCCAATGTATCAAACTTAAAAGAGTTTCATCCCTGTATGAATTTTATGGTGTTTAATTAAATATGTTCTTAGAAAATTTATTCTTATCAATTATTTATTTGATATACAGTAAAATGTGACTCATGGACAAAGACTTTTCCATATAGAATATACAATAATCATAGAACTCTGTAGTACAAGTAATATAAAATTGGTTCTGACTTTCAGAAAATACACAGTTTAACTCACGTGTATACTGAAGAATACTGAAAAGTGATTTCTGCATGAAACTATTCTCACATTTAAGTCCATTTATCTCCTTCTAGAAGAAATTTTCTGATAAATTTCAGGGAAGGGTTTTCCAGTCACTGCTTTTACAGGTTTTCTCTCCAAAATGAGTTTCTGGTCTGTAATGAGATTTTAACTTACTTTTTCTGATATGTAATGAAGTATGATTTGTGAATAAAACCCTACTCACATTCAGTACAAACAGAAAATTACTCTCCCCTATGAACTATCTGATGTATAATTAAATATTGCTTTGAGTGAATGTTTTCTTACATTTACTGAATTCACAATATGAGATTCATTTTTGGAAAATAAAATGCATTTTTATTTAAAAATTTAAATTATAATTTAAATTGTAAAAAAATTTAAGTTATTAATAGTTTTGCTATAAAAACAGATGATTATAATGATGGCACAAAAAGATATGGCTAACCCACAGTACTTTCCCTAATAAAGTCTATGCCCCCCATGCCTCCTATACTGGCCTTGGAGCTCTACTTAAGTTAGCTCCCATACCACTCACAGTTTTCCATTATTTATTCCTCAATCAATTCTCAAGTGTACCTCAAGAAGCAAGGAGCCCCACAAAAAACAGTCTTCCTTTCTCCTAGAGATAATACCGTGTTAACAAAAGGTAAAGTAGCTCTTTTGTCTTTTTTCTTTTTTTTTGTCTTGGGAGTATAGAATTCTAGTTTTAAAAATATGCCCGAGAATAAAAAGGCTGAAAATCAATTGCTCAATAATCCTACTAAATTAACTTTTGGAATTCTTATTTTGAAACCTCTGGGCTTTTAGACCAGTCTTCATTAACCTCATTTTCTGTAAATTAGCCAAAGGAAAAACCATAGTGTTAAAGAAGACATTCCGGAAGTTTTTACTCAGTCTCCTCCCTTTGCTGTTTGGCAGCTACTGCAGTAAACTTTGACACCACCAGAGGTCGTTTTCTCTCATGTATCGAAGTTTGTAAAGTCTAACAAAAAGAATGGTTGCCATAAGATTTTTTAGCAAGAAAAGATGAGAATAAAGTAATGTTGCAAATCAGACCATTTTCATTTTTAGATCAGTGATTTTGGTAATTGAAAAAAATATATTTCTGGACTCCACACTCCTTAAATAAGAACAGCTATCTCAATGAGCTGAAAAGTTATGCCAGTGGCAGAGTAGGTGGTACAGAACAGTACTCCCTTTGAGAACTAAAATAGGAGGAAGAAAATAAACACATTTAATTTTGTGAAGGTATAGGAGAGCTACCAAGGCAGTGAGAAATTATGGGAATGAGACTAGAGGTAAGATACAATCTCTGAAATTTGGAACTGCTTATTACTGAGGTGTTTGCTAATTCTTAAGACAAATACTGGACAAGATAGGCTGTAGAGAGCTTTTGACAAATATAGTCCTAAAGGTATCCTGAAGGAAAAAGGGTGAAAAAAAATAGACAAGCCATCACAGACTAAGGCCCAGTTTCAAATAATGTCAATGCATGACTGGATAAAGGCAATCTGGATTGCTAGTGTTTCTAGCCTAGTTACCTATGAGAAGCAAAGGCCAACCCTCTAAGGAAGAAGACATCATCCAGGCCATCTTATTATCTCTACAACTTTAATATGTACCGTCTGGCAGTTGATTTAAACATCACCAGATACATGAGAAGACAAGACATCACCAAAACCCAAGAAAACCAACCAGGAGATCTAGATAATGGGGCTATGTCTAGAAGAAACACAGAAAGAATGAAGCAGATGTGTAATTTGAATACATAGTAGGTTTTCCTAAAATGCATACACACACAAAAAAACCCACTAAGCCGCTGAATTAAAAACACTGCAAACCCCAAGCAAGATAAATAGACAATCACACCTAGGCATATCATTGTACAACTGTTAAAAGCCAAAGACAAAGATAAATTTTAAAGGAGACTGAGAGAAAAAGAGCAGATTACTGTCAAAGGTAATTATATTGACAGCTTACTTTTCAAGAAAAAACAAAACAAAACAAACAAAAAAAAAAACAATGAAAGACCATAATGAAATATCTTCAAAATACCAACAGAAAATAACTGCCAATCTAGAATTCTATATTCAGTAAAAGTATCCTGCAAAAATGAAGGCAAAACAAAGACATTTCCAACAAACAAAAACAGAATTTGTCACTAGTAAACTCATGCTAAAAGAAATACTAAAGGGTGTTCTTAAGTTAGAAGAAAAATGATTCTAGAGGGAAACTTAAAGGACAGGAAGGAATAATGCAGTAATGAAAAGGGTAAATATGTGGGTTGATTTAAATGAATATTGACTCCGAAACAATAGTGCCTGGCTATGTCAAGTACATACAGCATTCTCATGCATGCTGTCAATATCATGTAAGTCAGGAGAGGAATAAATGGAGTTAGTGTTCTCACTCCTCCCTCTGTCCAGAGTGGTGTGAGTATCAATTTACATTAGCCTTTAATAAGGAACATATGCATATTGTGTTAATATATGACATTGTAAAATTTAAAGCAAAAAGTATCACTAGAGATAAAATGAGACATTTCATAATGATACAGTTTTGATATGGTTGAATGTTTGTCCCCTCCAGAGCTTGTGAGGAAGATTAATCCCCAATGGGGCAATGTTGAAACGTGGGGCCTTTAGGAAGTTATTGGATCATAAGGGCCCTGCTCTCATGAATGGATTAATCCATTAATGGGTTAATGGTTTAATGGGTTCTCATGGGTGTGGACTGGTAGCTTTATAAGGCTAGCACAAAAGTGCTATTACCTCTCCTTACCATGTGACGCCATGGGTCACCACAGGACCATGTAGAGTCCCCACTAAGAAGGCCCTTACCGGACGTGCTCCCTGGATCTTGGAGTTCCCAGCCTCCAAAATGGTAAGAAATGAATCTCATTTCTTTATGAATTACCCAGTTTCAGGTATTCTGTTATAAGCAACAGAAAATTGGCTAATACAAGTTTCAATTAACCACGAAGATTGTAACAATTCTAAATTTGGATGTATGTAAAAACAAAAACTCAAAATATTAAAAACAAAAATTAGCAGCTCTAAAGGAGAGACAAATTCACAATTATTCTGGAAAATTATAACACTTCTTTCAGTATCAGATAAGATAAAAGATAAAAAAGTCTATTAGAATATAGAGGTTTTGAAAAACACAAATAAGATTAATTGTAGAGATTGGGAGGGAACAGGGTAAGCACTCTTCCAAATGTTCAACTATATTTTATCTTCTAAGAAAAACTAAAATGCAAGTCTCATGGTAATGAATATGTAGAGAATGTACTAACACAATTGGAAGGAAAGAATTCTAGCTTTTGAAACTCATTTCCTTAATTTGTCCCTTTTTCAAATAGGAATTGGTAAAAATGTGTAGGTCTGTGGACAAAGCTGATCCAAAGTGCTGTTATCCAGATCTGGCTCCCTGTGGCTGAGTTTTGTGATCTCAGGGCCAGGTCTAAGGTGACAGTAGTTATGGGGGCTGCTGCTTAGATCACTGATCACTTCTGGGACACAGGCTGGAAGAACTTTTAGCAGGTGCTCTTGGGTACCTGTTGCCACAGTATGCATCAACAAATACTATCAACAGTAAGTGGGCTGGCCCCGTGGCTCACTCGGGAGAATGCAGTGCTGATAGCACTGAGGCCACAGGTTCGGATCCTATATAGGGATGGCCAGTGTGCTCACTGGTTGAGAGCGGTGCGGACGACACTGAGCCAAGGGTTGTGATCTCCTTGTCAAAACAAAAACAAAAACAAAAACAAAAACCAGTAAGTAATGTAACTTCCCAAAGAAAAGAAAAGAAGTAGTCCCGTTTTTGTGTCTTTCGTGTCAATTTTCACAAAATCTTCTGGTTTCTTTTCATTTTAGACCTGAATTGCCTAGGTTTGGCCTTGATTTCTGTGTCCTTAGACAATGTAAAATTTTATCACCACTTTATGCATTATGAAATTTTCTGAGCCAGTATTGAATAAAATAGTTTTGCTATCTGGGGCATAAAAAAGTCAACAGCCCTGAATTTATAAAGCTGCTCACACAAAAAGTGAAACAAGAAAGGTTGCAAGTCACCTCTTTGCACATTTACTATTATTTATGGGGGCCTGACAATACCGGTATCTGTCCAGTAACCAAGCATGACCAATAAACACTGCTTAGAAATCTTCTCTAAAGCATCTCCCCTTATGTGTAACTGGACATCAGCTGTGTGATCCAGACATTCATAATTCTGTCCAGGTAGAAGGAAGTCAGCCTTGGTTACCTCCCACTTCCCAGTCAAGCTGCAGCCTCTCATATCTTGGACTCCCCACACCATGACTGTGGCGTGGGGCACACTATGTCCCCACTATCAGATTCCTGACATATACTTAATTGGGGCTTCCAGGTTAACGATTTTCCAAAGTCATTGCATTTATAGGGTTTCTGTTTAGTGTGTATTTTCTGGTGCTTAATAAGATTTGATCTGATGGTGAAGGCCTTTCCACATTGAGCACATATACATGGTTTCTCTCCAGTGTGGATTCGATGATGCTCATGAAGTTGGGACTTCTTAACGAAAGACTTGCCACAGTCACTGCATTCGTAGGGTTTCTCTCCCGTATGAATTCTCCTATGTCTATTTAAGTGTGACTTCTGGATGAAGGCCTTCCCACACTCAGTACAAATGTAGGGTTTCTCTCCTGTATGAATTCTCTGATGCATAATTAGTGTGGATTTTCTTGCAAAGGCTTTCCCACAGTTACTGCACTCATAGTGTCTTTCTCCAGTATGGGATTGCTGATGTATATGGAGGCCTGACTTCCGAGTGAAGGCTTTTCCACAGTCACCACATTTATAGGGTTTCTCTCCAGTGTGAATTTTCTGGTGTGTAAAGAGATTTGATCTGTCAGTGAAGGCCTTTCCACATTCAGCACATCTATAGGGTTTCTCCCCTGTGTGAATTTGCTGATGTACGTGGAGTTGTGATTTCTTAGTGAAGGATTTCCCACAGTCACTGCATT
The DNA here is from genome assembly GCF_027409185.1 of Cynocephalus volans. NCBI lineage: Eukaryota > Metazoa > Chordata > Mammalia > Dermoptera > Cynocephalidae > Cynocephalus > Cynocephalus volans. The sequence continues at coordinate 158,488,029 of NC_084465.1, forward strand.
CATATGGTTTCTCTCCAGTATGAATTCTCTCATGTGTAATAAAGTGTGATTTGTGGAAGAAGGCCTTCCCACATTCAGTGCAAACATAGGGCTTTTCTCCTCGATGGATTCTCTGGTGCATACTTAGTGTGGATTTCTGAATGAAGGCTTTCCCGCATTCAGTGCATTCATAATGTCTCTCTCCAGTATGACATTTCTGATGTATCCTGAGCCGTGACTTCCAGGTGAATGATTTTCCACAGTCACTGCACTTATAGGGTTTCTCTCCAGTATGAATTTTTTGATGTTTAATGAGATTTGACCTGTCAGTAAAGGCCTTCCCACATTCAGTACATATGTAGGGTCTCTCTCCAGTATGAATTTTCTGGTGTATGATGAGATTTGTCTTGTGAGTAAAGACCTTCCCACATTCTGAACATATAAAGGGATTCTCTCCTGTGTGAATGCGCTGATGCACATGGAGTTGTGACTTTTTTATAAAGGATTTCCCACAGTCACTGCACTCATAGGGTTTCTCTCCAGTATGAATACGCTCATGTGTAATAAAATGTGACTTCCGGATAAAGGCCTTCCCACACTCAGTGCAAACATAGGGTTTTTCTCCTGTATGAATTTTCTGATGCATGCTTAGTGTTGACTTCCTCGTGAAGGCTTTTCCACATTCAGTACATTCAAAGTGTTTCTCTCCAGTATGAATTTTTTTACGTATGTTGAGGTTTGAATTCTGAGGGAAGGTTTTCCCACATTCACTGTATTCATAGGGTTTTTCTCCAGTATGGATTCTCGGGCATCTGAACACATCTGACTTCTGGATAAAGGTTCTTCCATATTCACTGCACTGGTAGTAATTCTCCTCATTATTAGTTTTCTGATGGTTTGACTTCCCATATTCAGTGCATATGTATGGTTTCTCTCCCATATAAACCTTCTGATGCACAGCCACATGGGGCTTCTGAGTGAAGACTGTCTCACATTTGCTGCATTCATGCTGTTTTTCTTCAGTATAAATACTCTGATGTGCAAAGAGATGTGACTTCTGGGTGAGAACTTTTACACAGTCAGAAAATAAACAGAGGTTCTCCCCAGTATGGACACTTTGATGTTGTGCTTGCTTATGATGCATAAGTTTCTTACACTGATAACATCCACAAGCATTCACTTCTGTATGAGAATTCACATGAGTAAAAATATCACTGTATCTGATCATCTTACCAAGATTTTTTGTTGCATTGTCTCTATTATCATTACATAAGCTTATGATGGGCTTCAAACTCTTCCCAAATGAGTCATAGTTATGAAGTCCTTTTCTCGAAGCAACGAGGTGTGTGTTTACATGAACTGTTCTTCCAGTGTCCTTATACTCACAGCCCGTCTCATTAGCTAGTGTTTCTCTGTTGATGAAGGCAACATGACTGAAAGGTTTGAGCTGCTTTTCCTCATATCTCCCTGTCTGTTCACCATCTTTCCACAATTCTTCTAAAATGGAATATGGGTCATCTCTTGTGAAGATATTAATTCTCTCAGACTGGAAAGAACCTTCTTCAGACATTCCCTGTTGTGAAGTTTCAAAACCAATATTCCAATCTAAAAAAGAAAGAAAAGATAAAACTGACACAAAGAACAATTAACAGAAGGTAGAAAGATAGACACATGGACTTGATTCAGTGTGAACACAGAGAAATGGGAGAGGCTATATAAATGTAACATATATATAAATATGTAAGCTATACATAAATATATAGGTATAATAATCTTTTTATATGTAATATAATACAATAATATGTAGTAATAAAATCAACACATATTATATTTACCATATGATAAGCAATAACATTTAGCTGTGCTGTTCTAAGTTCTATATTAATTCATTTAAACTTTATCACAACCCTTTGCTGTTGGTATTATTATTGTTCCTATTTCACAGATGGAAACTGAGCCACAGAAGAGTCTAGTAACTTGTTCAAATCAAATGTTTAGTAATTGGGGAGCCCGTGGCGCACTCGGGAGAGTGCGGCGCTGGGAGTGCGGCGACGCTCCCACCGCGGGTTCGGATCCTATATAGGAGTGGCTGGTGCACTCACTGGCTGAGTACCGGTCACGAAAAAGACAAAAAAAAGAAATGTACTTTAAGACCGGCCCGTGGCTCACTCGGTAGAGTGCGGTGCTGATAACACCATGGCCACAGGTTCGGATCCTATATAGGGATGGCCGGTTTGCTCACTGGCTGAGCGTGGTGCTGACAACACCAAGCCAAGGGTTGAGATCCCCTTACCAGTCATCTTTTAAAAAAAAAAAGAAAGAAAAACAAATGTTTAGTAATTGGGGAAGAAGAGATTCAAACCCTAGCAAATGTAGTAGAACTACATAGTGAGTGAGGTGTCAGAAGAACAAAGTGACAAACTCTGTGGCTTAGAAGAAGTATTTCTGAGTCTAGATTCTTATTATCTTTCATCTGTAGATCCTCACTAATCTCCCTGCTGTCTCTTTTCCCTCTTAACAACTGTACCCTGCATACTAATTCATTTATGTAAACATAGTAAAACTATTATAGGGTCAGTCATCCTGACTTAGCCAAACAGTAAAATGGATGTTTATGATTCAATGCTTTGTCCCTGGTTTGGGGTGCAGAGACACAAGTATCTACTAGGAAGCATAACAGAAGAAAGGGCCAGCTGTCTGAGGCAGAGACTGAAAGCTCGGTCCCTAGCAAGACCTGTGCCCTTGTGCACAGTATTAACTGTTTCCAAACACATAGCTGCTGCAGAGCATTGGGCTTGTGTTGCCTCATCTGTCGATAAGTGTGCTGTAGACTGAATGCCCCCCCCAACTCACTGAAGCTTAATCCCCACTGTAACTGTTGCAGGTGGGAAATTATATTGTGATTGAAATGTGGGGACTTGAAGAGTTGATTAGATTGTGAAGACCATGCCCGAGTGAATGGATTAATAATGGTGATCACCGGTGTGGTTCTGAGGGCTTTAAAAGGAGAGCACATGAGAGTATCTCTTTTTCTGCTCTGCCATTTTCTGCCATTTGAGACTCCTGCATCACTGTCACCACCAATAAGGCCTTCACCAGATGTGTTCCCTGGATTTTGGACTTCCCAGCCTCCAAAACTGTAAGCAATAAATTTAATTTTATTATAAATCGCCCAGTCAGGTATTTTGTTATAAGCAACAGAAACGGACTAATATAAGGTTGGACCAAGTAACTCAGTTCTCACCAACCAAATGGGAGTAAAAATATTTGTTGTGACATGGCCAATGACTTCAGGAAGTGGGTGTGTCTCTCACAAACTCTTCTCTTTCCACCAGCACATCCCAGACTCTCCATACATGGCAGCACCCAGCTCCGTGCATCCTGGCAATGCCCCAAGGCAAGGATGAGAAAACTACAACCTTCACGCCAAATCCAGGACTCTACCCCAAAGCTAAGAATGGACTTTACATTTTCAAATGGTTGAAAAAAAATCAAAAGAACACTTCATGTCATGTGAAAATTACATGAAACTCAAATTTCAGTGTCCGTAAAGTTTTTGTTGGAACACAGCCATACCCGTTCATTGACATACTGTCTATAGCTGCTGTGGGGTGAGAACAGCAGAAATGAGCAGTTATGACAGCAACCACAGGGCCGAAGATATTTACTTACAGGCCTTTACAGAAAATGTCTGCCAACCGCTGCCCTAAGAGATTGTTGTGCAATGACTTTCTGGAAACTTTGTCACTGAGTGGCCATTGGAAGCAGAGCTGCCTGGCTCACCCTGGAACTGTCATGTGAGAGTCAGTGTCTACATTCTCTAAGTCACTGTTTCTTGGGGTCTCTTAGTTACAGAGCTTGGCTTTACTCTAATATACCATTCTTGCCCAGAATGATACTCATCAATAGTCCAAATTCTGGAATAATGTGTAAGACATAGGAGATTCTCAGTAAATATTCATGTAAAAATTTGATTATATATTATTCAATAGAGTTCTTAAATATAGATATAGTCTGACCTCATATCCATTTTATTCTGTCTCTAAGGCCCTGTCATCTCCCCAAACATGCCTTTTACTGTTATATTACAGTTTTACTCACACATATTAATTGCTTTCATTAAGCCTGAGGACATCTAATACTGGATTCCTAAACATGGATTTTGATCTTTTACTTTCTTTAGCTTAGAAACCCATTGCTATGTCTGACAACATTTACATTACTACCAACAATATTCAATGCAAAAAATTTATTTGCTCCTGTGTTAAAAAGTATATTTATATATAATTCCCCTATCACCATTAATCCAATTACTCATTCAATAAAATTCAGTTACTCATTCAATAAAATTCAGAGTCATAATTCAGGCCAATAAAAGGCATGTATGTAAGCTATCTTTCCACCAGTCACTCGAGTCTATTTTAATACTGAATCCAAATATAGATAGTCTTTTCACTTCCCCCATTTAAGCTTACTTTTTCTGATCCTCTGTTTCAACTCAAAATTCATATTCGTCATAGATCATTTAGGGTTCTCTGTTCTAAAAACTAATCTCAGATCTCACCACAACTCTGGGGATGCTCTTTTTTCTTTTAACTTAAAAACAAACAAGCATATATTATAAACCACTCATAGGCAGAAATTTGAGTTTCATATAATTTTCACATGGTATGAAGTGTTCTTTTGATTTTTTCAACCATTTGAAAATGTGAAGTCCATTTATGTAAACCACTCATATTTTTACTTAAATTGGCATAGACATGCGTATTAACAAATACATTATGCACAAAGGTTGAAATTTTAAAGATTACATGCAGTTATCTTTTCTTTCTGACTATGATCTCTGGCCCTTTGAACTGCTTTCAGAAGAAAATTTTTCAAATCCTGCTGAAATAGAGCAAAGCAATCTCTTCTGCCTATAACAAATTCTACAGTTTAATTTTATTCAATATTTTCTACAGAAATATTTTTTAAAAGCATAGGGGTAAAAGACTCAGTTATATAATTTAAAGTAGTTTTCTCTGAATTTCTAAGGACTGGAGAATTAGAGAAGGGAAAAAGCAACGTATGCTGTAATAAGTCCAATTTCAGGAGCAAGCGAAACCAAGTATTAGCATGTGCATTACTTGAATAGGCAGAGGAGAAAATAATCAAAGGCTCAGATGCAGGGAGAACAGTAAAGAAAATGTGAAAATGTAGTAGACATGGTTATGGAAACTAAACAAGGATAAATGTGAATTAGAAATGTGAGGCCATGTTCTTTCTTCAGTTTATAAACCTGTTGAGAGAAGAATTTGTCATGTGTCAAACAACAAGTAGTACTTAAGCTTTGCTCCATATAGTTACGGCAGGATAAACACAATGCACAATGTTTTAAGTAATGACATACATTAGTAGCATCTAAGATGAACTAGTAAAAAAGAAAATTGGATTAGCATATCCAAATCAGGTTAGAATAATACAGGCATGAGAAAATATAGACATGGATTTAGGTGTATCACTGGGAAGTAGGAAGAGAAGGCATCTAAAAGAGAAAAACTGGTAGAAGAGCAGAATTAATCACTTGAGAAGATGGATCAGAGGGAAAAGTCAAACACCACAATAGAATATGATAAAAATTGGAAAGGTAAGCCACCTGCGTTTAGCATGCAGCATTGTAATATGTCTTCTTCACACAAGTAGACACCCAAGGGACCCTTATATGCAAAAGGTACCAGTCTTTCCTGTGAGCACTGTCTACAATGGATGCCAATGCCTGGCTGGGATACATAATGAAAAGTCACAGAATAAAGGCCAGTCACCAGTGACAGCTTACACTGGAACTGAGACACATACTTAATCTGAGACACAGGACCTGGGAGACTTTAAGAAGGGCCCCAACGCCTTACACCTGTCCCTAACTGCCAATTAAAACTTCGAACTTAGGTTAGTTATGTACATGCCAGAGGCAAAGTGCATCCTTGCCAGCAGGCAGTAAAGCCAGCTAGGCAGAGGAGGGAGGCCCCTGTGGTGGTGCTCACTGTCTGGACATCCTGCTCACGGCCCCAACTGTTAAGTCACCCCAGATTTGGTTCAGATGTCAACAGTGAGGACGGGACATACACGCTAAGAGGGTGTGAAAAGGCCCTTGACTCACATAATGAGCCTTTTCAGGAGAGTGCCAAGCAGGTCCAAATGTGGCTTGAGAGAGCAAGGCAAGGGGACTGGCTTGGGGTTTTTATGGCAGATATCGGGTGGAGTGGGCTGGGCTGACTGTCTCTACATGTGGTTTGAACTTCCCACCAGCACCGAGGGAGGGAACACCTGGGCATTCTTAGTTTGTCCAGATGTGGAGCAGTGGGGGAAAAGAGAGGGGTAGGAATAGATGTCAGCAGTCAAATATCAAAAATGAAGTCAGTATCTACTGCGAGATACGAGATAAGATGCTCAAAATATTTTGTTATAACAGAAACACAAATTAAAACAATAAGTAGAAATCAAAACCCATTAGATTAGCCAAATTATGAGAAATCTGAATAACTCTAGGTATGGGCAAAGATGTGGGGAAACCAATATTCTTGTACAATGCTCAGGGGACTATCGAATGATATAGCCAATCTAGAAAATAATGTGGTTATACTTAGTATATGAAGTATTAGTATACCAAATGATAAAACAATCCCACTACTCTTCCCTGAGAAATTCTCAGTTCCTATAAGAATATTTCATGAAGAAATTTACTATAGTACTGTTTGTAGTAGCTGGAAGGCTTGACAAGTAAAACCTAGTATATATCCACATTATGGAATGCTGTGCAGCAATTAGAAGAAACGAACTAGAAAAACACATTGCAACGTAGACCAATCTGCAAAAAAAGGAAAGAAAAGGAACTGCATAGGATATAAAACACAGTGCCATTCCTATAAATTAAAAAATACCAACAATTGGGCCGAGCCCATGGTGCACTTGGTAGAGTGCGGCGCTGGGAGCACTGCGACGCTCCCGCCGCGGGTTCGGATCCTATATAGACCTGGCCGGTGCACTCACTGGCTGAGTGCCGGTCATGAAAAGGACAAAAAAAAAAAAAAAAAAAAATACCAACAATGTAGATTTTACAAATACCACACAAAGTCAAGGATAGAGAGCAAACATGTCAAGTATATTAGAGCAATTGCCTCTGGGAAGGATTAAAATGAGTATAGGAGAGGGGATTAAAAGGAGTAAATAAAATGAGAGGGGAGCCTTAAGCATACAGATGGTGATATTGACTAAGGTTTTAATTAACTTAATCTCCTGTATATAAGGTACAAAAACTTTCTGCAAAATATCAAAATAAATAAACTAGTTGGAAGGATCAAGTCAGCATTGGGTTGCCCTAGCCAAGTAGGAAGAAAATGTGAAGAGCACCTCCAAAGTCAACCGTCAGAAGAGAGGCATGATTACAAAGTAAGACTAGGTGAGGGCCGGCCCGTGGCTCACTCGGGAGAGTGCGGTCCTGATAACACCAAGGCCACAGGTTCGGATCCTACGTAGGAATGGCCTGTTGGCTCACTGGGAGAGCGTGGCGCTGACAATACCAAGTCAAGGGTTAAGATCCCCTTACCAGTCATCTTTAAAAAAAAAAAACAAAAAAACGTAAGACTAGGTGTAGTAGAATGAATGTCCCCCGCAAACTCACTGAAGCTTGAGTTGTGTCCCCCATGTTTTATATATTAGAAACTTGGCCCCCACTGTGACTGTTAAGAGGGTGGGGAAATCCTATTATGGTAATTGAAAGGTGGGGCCTTGAAGAGGTGATTAGATTGTAGCACCGTGCTGTAGTGAATGGATTAAAAATGGTGGTCATGGGGCATGGTTCTGAGGGCTTTCAAATAAAGAGGGGAGTCTGTCCCTCTCTCTTCTCTCTCTGCCCTGCCATTTTCGCAATGTGATACTCTACCGTCACTGTTGCCAACACCAAAGAAGACTTACCAGATGTGTTCTCTGGACTTTGCACTTCCTAGCCTCTGAAACAGTAAGCAGTAAATTTTGTTTTCTTATAAATCACTCAGCTCCAAGTATTTTGTCATAAGCAACAGAAACACTAGGTGATGTTCTGAGGCACGAAGGGAAAAGAGAGAAAATGGAAAGAAACCAACAGGAACAGGAGTGTGATCCACAGTAATTTTTAAAGAAGGCAGATCCATGAGTATTTGAATGCATAAGAACAGGATCTAGGACCTTGATGGAGGTAGAAAGAATAAAACTTTTCTAGGGAAAGAGAGAGGAAAGTAAGAAAGCAGGATCCTAGATGATGTAGGGTGGGATATCACCCTAAGCAACAGTAATTGTAGCACATTCCCTCCTAAAGAGTCAAGCAAAGAGGAAGGCACTGATACAGGGAAGGCCTTAAGTGGGGATGCATTTAGATATTCAACGATAGAGATATCAAGTCTGTCTAAGCAGTTCTCAAAGTTCGGAATGTATCAGAAAGGAAGGTCAGAAAGGTACTTCAGAAAGTTTGTGGAAAAACAGAATTAAAAGATAATAAGAATCTTTCCATGAACTTTTTGAAAACCCTCATATCAATGGCACTGAAAGCTGCAGAGCTTCTCCCAGCACAACTGCAGGTGAGTCATGCCGTATGCCACACTCTTGGTTTCCTACTCACCTGGACAGCCCTGACTGGAGGGTCCACCATCCAATACACATGGCTGTTCTCCTTGCTCCAAGTTGAAGATGACCTCTGGTTTGGGAACTTGACACCCTATTAACAGGAAGTGATAGAGGATTTGGTTTCAGAAGCCATGCAATGAAGCATTCCATTTGCTTTCCAGAAGAGTTCACTGGGAACAGAGTATATTCACACTACCCAGAAGAGATAATTAAGAATATGGGACAAAATAAGAACAAAACCATTACACACTTCAGATGTCCTACAGTCTTTAGAAGTCCCACATACCTCAGAAGACCCACACATTTCAGGAATTCCATTGAGAAAAAAATAGACTCAATGAGGTACAGCCTACTACAGACCCCGCAGAACTGTACTTACCCACTGAGATCAAGTTGAAATAGTTTTCCAGCATCACATCCCTGTACAGGCTTTTCTGAGCGAGGTCTAATCGCTGCCACTCCTCCCTGCTGAAGTCCACAGTTACATCCTTCAATGACACTGATCCCTGTAAAAACAAAATCCTACTCACTGTGAAGGATCGAGATAGCAGTATGGCAACAAGACATTTAAGACATTATGTTTAATATGATACAATATGTAAGTTCCCATTCCACACCTATATTTTACATAGTTATTTTGAAGGAAAAAGAAATCTTATTAAATTACCATGCTATTCCTTCTGCAGTATTGATAATACTGTTTTTAAATCTGTGTGCTAGTTATTTAATAATAAGCTGTGCGAGTTCATCAAGCTCTATACACATGGTTTGTTCTTTTGCATGTATGCCATACTTCAACAATAGTTCACTTAAAAAAGAAAATATATCTTGCCATTGATTTTGCATTCATTGATCACTGAGTAAGTCAATTGTTTCCTTTTTAAAAGATGATTAAAATAGACTCTTTTTTGGGGCTGGCCAGTTAGCTCAGTTAGTTACAGCATGGTGCTGTTATCTCCAAGGTCCAGGGTTCAATCCTTGTACTGGCCAGCCCCTTCCACACCAAGCCTCTTTTTTTCAAAACAGTGTGGCACTAGCATAAGGACAGATATATAGACCAATGGAATATAATTGAGAATCTAGAAATAAACCCTTATATTAATGGTTAATTGATAATTGACACCTTTATATTAAAGGGTGTCAAAATAATCAAAACAAATCAAGTCTTTACAACAAATGATTCTGGGACAAGTGGATATCTACATGCAAAAGAATAAAGTTGGACCCCTACTTCATATCATATCACAAAATTAATTCAAAATGAATCCAAGGCCTAAATATTTTTACATTTATCCAACACTTACATTTTCGCTATAAGAAGTAAATCTTTGTGACAGTGAATTTGGCAATTGTTTCTTAGATATGTGACCAAAAACACAAGTAACCAAAGGATAAAACAGATAAACAGGACTTCATCCAAAAAAAAAAAAGATACCATCAAGAAAGTGAAAGTGAAAAAAAAACTCACAGACTGGAAGATAATTTTTACAAATCATATATTTGATGAGAGACTTGTATCTAGAATATATAAAGAACAATTACATCTCAGTAAAAAGTCAAATAACCCAATTAAAAAGGGGAAAATTATCTAAATATATATTTCTCAAAAAAGACATACAAACAGTAAATAAGCACATGAAAAGATTCTCAACATCTTTAATCATCAGGGAAATGCATCAAAAATCACAGAGATATTCCTTCAAATTCACTGATTACAATGCTCAGTATCATTCATCATCAGGAAAATGTACCCACTAGGATGGCTATTAAGAAGAAAGACAGATAGATAATAACAAGTGTTAGCAAGGAAGTGGAGAAGCTGGAACCCTCATACAGTACGGTGTGTATGTAAAATAGTGCAGCCACTTTGTAAAGCAGTCTCACAATTCCTCAAAACGTTAACCACAGAGTTAAAATATGATCCAGCAATTCTAAGTATATACCCAATAGAAATGAAAACATTTATCCACACAAAACTTGTACATGAATGTTCATAGTAGCATTATTCATAATAGCCAAAAATGGAAACAATTCCAATGAATGCCAATTAATGAATGGATAAAGAAAATGTGGCATATCCATACAATAAAATAGTATTCAGCCATAAATAGGAATGAAGCACTGACATATGCTACAATGTGGATGAATCTTGAAAACATTATGTAAAGTGAAAGAAGCCAGTCACAAAGAGCCATGTATTATATGATTTCATTTATAGGACATGGCCAGAATAGGCAAATCTATTGAGATGGAAGTAGATATCGGTTGCCTAGGGTTGGGGAAATGGGAGGATTTGCGGGTGACAGATAAAAAGTACAAATTTTGGAGGGGAGTAAAGAAAATGTTCTAAAATTGATTGTGATGATAATTGCACAACCCAGTGAACATACTAAAAACCAATGAATTGTACTTTTTTTTTTTTTTTTTTTTTTTGTCTTTTTCGTGACCGGCACTCAGCCAGTGAGTGCACCGGCCATTCCTATATAGGATCTGAACCCGCGGCGGGAGCGTCGCTGTGCTCGCAGGGCCGTAACTCTCCCGAGTGCGCCACGGGGTCGGCCCAAATTGTACATTTTAAATGGGTAAACTTTATAGCATATGAAGGGGATGGCTTTTTTGAGACACTGCCATTTCCAGATGGGATGCAGTAGCCTGTGGCAGTCAAGTGCAAAGCCCTGTAAAGCTGCTGAGGTAACAAGAAATGTAGGAGCTCAGACTCTGGAGAGGAGAGAACATTTAAGATTTAAGCTGACATATGCAGCCACTTTTACACCAGGAGCATCTACCAATTTTAGGTGGGGGTAAAGGTGAGAGTCCAGCTTTGAACCAGTAGAGGCTGCAGCAGGTGACAGAAAAACAACCAGAACACATTAACATGGCCATTTCTCTCTCAGGATATTTGCTGAATTCTAGGGCTATACAGGGCAAAAGACTAAAACCTAAAGCAAACATGTACTGAAGAGCAAAGCAAAATTTTAGTAACTAGTAAGAAAACAGAGTTATGCATCTAGCAGGAGGAGGGTCCCCAGAAGACAAACTGGGCTCTCAGCTGAAAATCCTGGATGGCCAAGGTAAACCAGAGGTGGACTGAGTCTTACCACGGCTTCAACCCAGCCTGGATTCAACACCGTGCCTGACTGGATAAAGGTGTTCACCCTCCACTCTACCTGCTGGAATAGGGGAAGACGATCCACTATAGAGAAAGATATCATCATCCAGTTCCTCTACAAATTTTCAGACACAGTGTCTGACACACTAAAAAAGATCCTACACATACAAAAGACAGGACCACATATCCAAAATAAGAGAAAAAAAATTCGATAGAAACCATGACACAGAGAATTGGAGTTAGATGAAAAGATGGAGAACTTCATCAGACAATTGGCATTTATAATAAAGAATCAAATGAAAATTCAAAAATTGAAAAAATTGATATCTAAAATTAAGAAGTCATTATATAGGGTTAGCAGCAAAATACAGAATTACTGAAATGGAAAACAAGTGGATAAAAGATGTTCCAACTGAAGCGCAGAGATTTTTTTTAAAAAAGGAAAATAAACACAAGAGCATGAGAGACAACTGTGACACAGTGAAAAGGTACTACATATTAAAGTCTGTGAAGGTGAAGAGGGGGGTGGAGGCAATATCTGAAGAGGTGCCAGCTATGAATGACATCACCCTAAAGAGTCAAGAAACTCCTCAGATCCCACTTTACAAAACTGCAAATAATGACTATGCAAAAACAGTAACAGCAATGTCTTCTCAAGTTTAAAATATACGTAGAATTTAAATGCATGGAAATAATAATGTAAAAGTGGGAGGTGGTATATAGAATTAAAGTGTTTTAGTATCTTAGCACTATTGAGAAGGGGATAAAATAATAATGCTTTACAGATAGATGTTTTAATATATAGGGTAACAAATAAATGAATAGTAAAAGAATGTATAAGTTAACAAAGAAAATGAATTTTGAGTACTATAAAAGAAGGTCAAGAAAGAAATGAAAAAATAAAATTAAACAGGTGGTTCAAATATAAAACTCATAACTAAGGTGGTATATATAAATTATATATGATGAATCACCTCAGGACTTGATAAAGAAGGGACTCAACCCCTGTACTTAGATTTATAGTCTAATGCCTACTCAGCCACTTTACCCTCTACCTATGTCATCAACCATTGACTATTCTCAACAAACCACAAAGACATTGGCACACTATATCTTCTATTTGGCACTTGAGCTGGGATAGCGGGAACAGCGCTAAGTCTCCTCATCTGAGCCGAGCTCGGCCAGCCCAGTAATTACATTAAATGTAAATGGATTACACATTCAAGTTAAAAGCATGGATAGAGACTTTTGGTTCAAAAAAAAAAAATGGAATTAGTACATTCCACCCTATTCCTTCTGCTAATTACCTAAAAACCTAAAAAAATACATGAAGCATCTGTCAGAAGGCTCATTGGTGGAGAAAAAAATTAAGTGAAATCTCAGGACTTAAGAAACAACATAGCAGTGAGTTCCCTAAGATTAGCTGAAGGGAAGGAGTATAGTGTAGGCACTAGAGCAGCTTACAACCCAGAAATACCAATGGACACAGACAAAAAGAATCCTCCCAAAAGCACAACTCTGTAGCCAAAGCATTTGGAACAGAGCATCAGTGAAGGATGGAACCCTCTTGACTATACATACCTACAAAGTTCAGGAGTCCCCAAGACCACTCTCACTTCTGACACCTACTGCAGGTTGAGGGATTTCCTGAAACCATCCACACTTTGGACTCCAACTCCAAGTTCAGGGGAATCAGCATATCTACATGATCAAACCGCAGTAGAAACTTTGGACATTAAGGCTCAGGTGAGCTTCCCTGGTTGGCAATAATTCATGCATATTGTCACACATCATTGCTAGGAGAAGTAATTGCTGTCCACATGACTCCACTGGGAGAGGACCACTGGAAGGTCAAACCAGGAACTCTCCCTGACCCTGCACTAAGCACCTCTTCACTTGGCTGATTTTAATTTGTATCCTTTCACTGTAATAAACCATAATCATGAGTATACTGGCTTTTCTGAGTTCTATGAGTCCTTCTAGTGAATCACTGAACCTGAGGGTGGTCTTGGGGACTCGAGCTTGCAACCTGTGTCATAAATGAGGGTGGTCTTGGAGATTTCTAAACACTCTACTTCAGCTAAAATCTACGTGTCAAAAGGGTTGTGTTCCTTCTAGAGGATCTAGTGGAAAATCCATTTCCTTGGTTTTTCTAGAAGTTTGAGGCCACCTGCATTCTTTGGCCTGAAAACAACACAAATTTATTATGTCACAGTTCTGCAGGTCACATGTCCCAAATGGGTCTTACTGGGTTAAAATCAAGATACTGGCAGGGTTGCACTCCTTCTGGAGACACTAAGGGAGAATCCATTTCCTTGCCTTATTCATCTTCTAGAGGCTCATGGCCCTTTCCTCTATCTTCAAGTCTGTCCCTGGAAAACTCTGACTCTCCTGCCTCCTTTCACTTATAAGGACACTTGTGATAATATTGTACCTACTCTGATAATCCAGGATAATCTCCCCATCTCAAGATCCTTAACTTAATCAAATCTGCAAAATACCTTATGCCATGTAAGACAACATCTTCACAGGTTCCAGGGGTTAGGACATGGATATCTTTGGGGGCTATTATTTTGCTTCCTATATCCAGTAAGAGAAAGCAGAGAAACTATGTATATCGGATGGTAAAATTAAAAAGAAAAAAAAGCCTTCAAAGTTTTGAGTAAAAATGACTTACAATCTAGAATTACACACCCAACCACTCTATGAAATTAGTGAGGTAAAGATATTTCCAGGGCTGGCCCATGGCTCACTTGGGAGAGCGTGGTGCTGACAACACCAAGTCAAGGGTTAAGATCCCCTTACAGGTCATCTTTAAAAAAAAAAAAAAAAGACATGTAAAGTCTGAACAATATGCTCTAGAAATGAAAACATAAATCAAGAAAGAGCCAGAAAACAAGAGATCTAACATTTGAGAAACATGAAAGAAATTCCTAGTATCCTGTGGAAGGGATCCCATGTCAGTAGCTGAGTATTAGATAGAAAGCAACTATGAGCAGGTTGAAGACTCCAAGAGAAGTTTCTTTAAAGAGCTGAAACAAATAGGATATATTCTAAAGCCAATCCCACTTACTAGATCTGTGATCTTGGGCAAGTTACTTAAACTCTCTGTGCATCTGCTTCCTCCTCTATAAAATGAGGACAATGATTGTAGATAGACCATAGGGGTTATGATTAAATAGTTAATATGGAGAGAGAGCTTACAGTGCCTGGCATATAGTAAGGAGTATATTAATGTTTGCGCTTATGGTTGCTGATTATTATTTAATATATTTTAATATGTTGAAAAGGTATTTATATATCTGGGAAGAATATAGAGTTGAATTAGTGATGTATATATGGAACATGAAAAAAGCGATTAAGCCAGACAATTATCAATTCTGGATAAAACAAAAAGCAGTGCATAAAAGATAAAGTAAATGGCTCAGCTGTAAATATAGTTAAAATAATCATAATAATAAATACAGCTTACTGATTTACCCCAAATTATGATATACCAGCATTAGAGGGAGGGTTCATGAGAAATATGTGTGTGAATGTTGAGGACCTAAATGTCCAAAAGGGTGCTAAATCCTTAGTTTTCATTGTGTTAAGTCGGTAGGTACTGCTTAAAACTAAAAGCCAAGAAGTACCAAAATAAACATGTTATTTAGACATATGAAAGGAAATACCAAAAGAATTACTTAAACTGAGTTCAAAGTGATTACCTTTGAGAAGCTGGAATTTGAGGGTGAAAAGAGATTACAGCTGTTTTTTCTAAGAAGCCTCAAAGAACTATCTGACTGAGAAAAAACAAGTATATCTTTCATGACACTCAAAATAAAATATTTATTTTAAAAAGTTAAAATGCAAAGCACAAAGAGGTATATATAATTGAAAAAAATATATAAGACAATGCTTAATATACAAAGACCTCTTTAAAAAATCGATGAGCTGAGTTCCACTCTTGAAAAGATAAAATAGATGCATTTCTTATTCATTCTGCTCAATATATTTGCAAACTATAGACATTATCCATAAAATAAACATAAGAAGATTCTGAAAGTTAAAGAAAAAACGGCAAACTGGCTAGGGACCTCAAGAACCAAGAAACTAAACAGCAGTGAGTTCCCTGAGTCTTTCTGCCTCACATAGCCCTGACCTGACCAGTCCTGCTAGAAAAGCCTACAACCGAGAAATACCAACAAATGCACGCAAAAAAGTCTAAAGAAAAATCTGCTTTCTCTAGGGGCAACCTAGAAAAACAACAAACTTCTAGAAAAAACCTACTCCAGCCAAACACCACAGATTAAAAACAACAACAAAAGTTATGGGCTCAATCCCACTCTCAATCATAAAGACTCTGTAGGTGGCCTAGATGCCCACTCTTGCCTGGCTGCACAAATTGCCCCTCCACACTGCAATAGGGAGGTGTGGGAAACAGCCAAGTGGGGAGCGGGGACTTTCATATTTGCACAGTAGTAAGGGGCATGTTTCCCTGCAACGGCAATGGGGCCAGGTAGGGAGCTTGGACTTTCATTCTTCCCTAGCAGTAATAAGACACTCCTCACATGGTATCAGAAGAGGTCAAGTAGGAAGCCAAGACTTTCATCCCTCTGAGAGGTAATGAGGCTCCGTCCCACCTTGACAATGCCAGAGCAGACAACATGTACAACAGAAACAAGGCACCCCTCCTTCTTCCAGACATGGTGGCATCCCCAGAGGCCTACTGGGGAGCCTGAACTTCAAACCTCACCCAGAAATAATGAGTCATCCCTCTCCCCACAGAGTGTCAATGAAGTTCAAGTAATGACCCTGGAAATTCACCCCACCTGGCAATAGCAAAGCGGGGTCCCCCTTCCCACACAGGCATAGAGAACACCTGCTAAAAGAGAAGATTTAAATAAGATCTATAGTCTCATAGCGTAATGCCCGATATGTCTACAATACATTAAAAAATCATTTGTATAGAGGATCTGATCAAGATGGTAGAATAGACGGTCCCCAGCGTCACTCTCTCCCACAAATCAACCAATTTACAAGTATAAAAATGTAACATCAGCCAAGCTGGGGCCGCTGGAGCTCAGGGGAAGAGGAGGAGAGACCTATGGAGTTCATGAAGGCGGGAGAAACTATGATGAGAGAAAGAAAAAGCTGCTCTGAGCATTTCAGGCCGTGGATGCTTTAAGGCTGAAATTGCTGAGCACATGTAGCAGGAGCCAGCAGAAGCTGCAGCTGTGCCCTTCAGATGGAGTTACTTGGAGGCGGCACGAGAGAAGAGGGCCTTGGTGGCCCCCACGACAGCAAGACCACTAATAGGTTTCCATGGACCCACGCAGGAGCGAGGAGCCAGAACAACTGAAAAAAGGGAGCCATTCAGAGGCCGGTGAGTCATCGCAAGGGACCAGCGCAGGACCCATCCCATGGGAAGTGTTTGCAGCAGGGGCGGTGGAGGAGACGTGCCCACCAGGGAACACTGGGCACAGCAAGGACAGCTGATCTGCCCCCCAATCAGCACAGGACTACTCAGAGGAGACTGGTCAGGAATGCAGAATTGCACAGGGTGCAGTTTGATGAAAAAACTCAGGCCCAGATCAGAGATTCTACAGAACACAGATTCACTGGGTCTCTGGAGAGCTGGAAGTACCTATAAGATCAACCATTAAACCCTGAGCTGCACAAAAAGCCTTCCCTAGGGAAACAGCAGCAAAGCAGCAATTTAAGCAACCACATAGCTTAAGTACCGGTTCCCACAGGAAGTTCCCCCGTGTTAGAAGCAAAGCACAAAAAATTAGTTCTGGCCCAGGAACACCACCAGCACCTTGGGGCCTGCCTGGGAAGTGGAGGCTTGGATCCGGGGACCAGACCCCACTCCCACTTCTAGGCAAACTGCACCAGTGCCTTGGGGCTAGCCTGGGAACGCGAGTCACGGAGAAGGAGTCTGGATCCCCCTCCCACAACCAGGCACACTGTGCCAGCACCTCAGGGCCCACCCAGTCCAGAGACATGAAGAAGGGGACTGGACCTCTCTCCCACAACCAGGCATACCACGCCAGCACCTTGGGGCCAGCCCAGGGACCCGAGGCACAGAGAAGAGGAACAGACCTCTCTCCCACAACCAGGCACATTGAGCCAGCGCTTCAGGGCCTGCATGGGGCCCGAGGCATGGAGAATGGGACCGGACCTCTCTCTCATAACCAGGCACACCAAGCCAGCACCTGGGGGCCTGCCCAGGGACCTGAGGCATGGAGAAGGGGACTGGACTTGTCTCCCACAATCGGGCACACCACACCCACACCTCGGGGCCTGCCCAGGGTCCCGAGGCATGGAGAAGGGGACCGGACCTCTCTCCCATAACCAGGCACACCAAGCCAGCACCTCAGGGCCCACCCAGGGAACTGGGGCATGGAGAAGGAGACCAGACCACCCTCCCACAACCAGGCACACCATGCCAGCACCTCGGGGCCCACCCGGGGACATGAGGCAAGAGGAAGGGGACTGGATCTCTCTCCCACAACCAGGCACACCATGCCAGCACCTCGGGGCCCACCCAGTCCAGAGGCATGGAGAAGGGGACCAGACCTTTCTCCCACAACCAGGCACACCAAGCCAGTGCCTCAGGTCCTGCCCAGTGACCTGAGGTATAGAGCCAGGGACTGGACCCTCCTCCTACACCAGGCACAAAACACCAGCACCTCAGGGCACACCTGGGTACCCAAGGCATAGAGAAGGACCAGACCCTCCTCCCACAATCAGGCACATGCACCAGTGCCTTGGGACCTGCCCAGAGACCCAGGGCATGGAGAAGGGGACTAGACCCCACTCCCACAACCAGGCACATGGCGCCAGCAACTTGGGGCCTTCCCAGGGACCAGAGGCATGGAGAAGGGGACCAAACACACCCCACAACCAGGCATACCACCAGTGCTAAGGAGCATACCAAAAACAGCACCTCCACGTGGGTGGCCCATCACAGCCACCACAATAACCATGGCTGCCGCAAAAGTGCCACAACCACCACACAGATGGTCCACCAACCATTGGAAGGCATTCACACAAGAAGAGTCACCAGCAGAGACAAAGAAAAGAAGAGGATGTCTCTTTCCACAAAACCTATTTCAGAGTGACAGAAGAATCATCTGCTCTATGATAATATTGGGGGACCTGATCACATCTCTCAGCATTGGGTAGATCATCTAGGCAACAAATTAACAGAGTAACCATTATTCTTTCAGAAGGAGAGAAGAAATCTAGGGCAATTAGAGGGAGGAGGGGGAGGGAATGGGGGAAGGGGAGAGGTTGGACAAGGGGCATAAAGAATAATTATGATTTGTAACAATATATATGCTAGTAATATTGATTTAATCAACATATCTCAATGTTCAACCCCCAAAATATGTATAATCAATTTTAATTCAATAAATCACATAAATTTTTAAAAAATCATTTGTATAACCAAAAACCAGGAAAACCTCAACTTGAACAAGAATACAACCAATCAACAGATACTAAAACTGAGGTGACATATGTATTGAAATTATTGGATAAGGATTTTAAAGCAGCCCATAAAATCCTTAAAACATAAAAATGTTTCACAAGCAATTATGAACATACTTGAAACAAATGAAAAAAGAAAGTCTTAACAAAGAAATAAAGTCTCAGCAAACAAATAGAAGAGATAAAGAAGACCTGAATAAAAATTTCAGAACTAAAAAATAAAATAACCAGTACTAAAAACCCAATGAATAGGCTCGACGAAAGAATGGAGACAACAGAAGAAATAATCAGAGAACTTGAAAATGAAATAGTAATTACCCATCTAAAGAATGGAGAGAAAAAAGAAAGAAAAAAATGAATGGAGTCTCAGGGACACATGGGAGTATAACAAAAGATCCAACATTTGTGTTATTGGAGTTCTAGAAGAAGAGGAGAAAGGAAGGGAAGCTGGGAAATTATTTGAAGAAATAATGGATGAAAATTTCTAAAACTTGGCCTAAGACATAAATCTACAGATACAAAAAGATGAGCAAAACCCAAATAGTATAAAACCAAAGAAATCCACACCAAGAAATACTCAGAGTCGAACTTCTGAAAACTAAAGACAAAGGGGCCGAGCCCGTGGCGCACTCGGTAGCGTGCTGCGCTAGGAGCGCAGCAACGCTCCCGCCGCGGGTTCGGATCCTATATAGGAATGACTGGTGCACTCACTGGCTGAGTGCCGGTCACAAAAAAAAAAAAAAAAAAAAAAAAAAACTAAAGACAAAGAATGTAGAAAACAGCAGAGAGAATCTACATATTACCTATCGGAGAAAAACAATGCAAATAACAGTGTGTGATACAAAGAACAAGAGCTTCCCAAAGATATTCATGTCCTAATTCCCAGAACCTGTGAATATGTTAGGTTATGTGGCAAAGGGAATTCAGGTTTCAGATGGAATTTAGGTTGCTAATCAGCTGTCCTTAAAATAGGGAGATTACACTGAATTATCCGGGTGGGCCCAATATAATTACAAAGATACTTTAAAAGTGAGAGGAAGGCAGTAAAAGAGAGTCAGAAAAAGAGGTGTGACTACACAAGAGTGGTCAGGGAGACGCACTGTTTTTTTTTTTTTTACTTTATTTTATTTTATTTTATTTTTTATTTTTTCTTAATTTTATTTTATCGATATACAATGTGGTTGATTATTGTGGCCCATTACCGATACCTCCCTCCCTCCTCCCTCTCCCCCCTCCCTCTCGACAATGTCCTTTCTGTTTGCTTGTCGTATCAACTTCAAGGAATTGTAGTTGTTATGTCTTCTTCCACTCCCCTGGTTTGTGTGTGTGTGTGTGTGTGTGTCTGTGTGTGTGTGTGTGTGTGTGTGTGTGTGAATTTATTTATTTATTTTTAGCTCCCACCAATAAGTGAGAACATGTGGTATTTCTCTTTCTGTGCCTGACTTGTTTCACTTAATATAATTCTCTCAAGGTCCATCCATGTTGTTGCAAATGGCAGTATTTCATTCATTTTTATAGCTGAGTAGTATTCCATTGTGTAGATGTACAACATTTTCCATATCCACTCATCCGATGATGTACATTTGGGCTGGTTCCAACTCTTCGCTATTGTAAAGAGTGCTGCGATGAATATTGGGGAACAGGTATACCTTCGACTTGATGATTTCCATTCCTCTGGGTATATTCCCAGCAGTGGGATAGCTGGGTCATATGGCAGATCTATCTGCAATTGTTTGAGGAACCTCCATACCATTTTCCATAGAGGCCGCACCATTTTGCAGTCCCACCAACAATGTATGAGAGTTCCTTGGTCTCCGCAACCTCGCCAGCATTTATCATTCACAGTCTTTTGGATTTTAGCCACCCTAACTGGGGTGAGATGGGATCTCAGTGTAGTTTTGATTTGCATTTCCCGGATGCTGAGTGATGTTGAGCATTTTTTCATATGTCTGTTGGCCATTTGTATATCTTCCTTAGAGAAATGCCTACTTAGCTCTTTTGCCCATTTTTTAATTGGGTTGCTTGTTTTTTTCTTGTAAAGTTGTTTGAGTTCCTTGTATATTCTGGATATTAATCCTTTGTCAGATGTATATTTTGCAAATATTTTCTCCCACTCTGTTGGTTGTCTTTTAACTCTGTTAATTGTTTCTTCTGCTGTGCAGAAGCTCTTTAGTTTGATATAATCCCATTTGTTTATTTCTCCTTTGGTTGCGCGTGCTTTGGGGGTCGTATTCATGAAGTCTTTGTCCAGTCCTATTTCCTGAAGTGTTTCTCCTATGTTTTCTTTAAGAAGTTTTATTGTTTCAGGGTGTATATTTAATTCTTTAATCCATTTTGAGTTGACTATAGTGTATGGTGAAATGTATGGGTCTAGTTTCATTCTCCTGCATATTGATATCCAGTTCTCCCAGCACCATTTGCTAAAGAGGCAGTCTCTTCCCCAGTGTATAGGCTTGGTGCCTTTGTCAAAGATCAGATGGCTGTAGGTGTGTGGGTTGATTTCTGGGTTCTCTATTCTATTCCATTGATCAGTGTGTCTGTTTTTATGCCAGTACCATACTGTTTTGGTTATTATAGCTTTGTAGTATAGTTTAAAGTCAGGTAGTGTTATGCCTCCAGCTTTATTTTTTTTGCTCAGCGTTGCTTTGGCTATGCATGGTCTTTTGTTATTCCATATAAATGTCTGGATAGTTCTTTCCATTTCTGAGAAAAATGTCATTGGAATTTTGATGGGGATTGCATTGAATTTGTATATCACTTTGGGTAGTATGGATATTTTCACTATGTTGATTCTTCCAATCCAAGAGCATGGGATATCTTTCCATCTTCTTGTATCCTCTCTGATTTCTCTCAGCAGTGGTTTGTAGTTCTCATGATAGAGATTTTTCACATCCTTGTTTAACTCAATTCCTAAGTATTTTATTTTCTTGGTGGCTATTGTAAATGGGCAGGCTTTCTTAATTTCTCTTTCTGCATGTTCACTATTGGAGAATAGAAATGCTACGGATTTTTGTGTGTTGATTTTGTATACTGCTACAGTGCTGAAATCATTTATCAATTCCAAGAGTTTTTTTGTAGAGGCTTTAGGCTGTTCGATATATAGGATCATGTCATCTGCAAACAGGGACAGTTTGACTTCATCTTTTCCAATCTGGATGCCCTTTATTTCCTTCTCTTCTCTGATTGCTCTGGCTAGTACTTCCAACACTATGTTGAATAGGAGTGGTGAGAGTGGGCATCCTTGTCTAGTTCCTGTTTTTAAAGGAAAAACTTTCAGCTTTTCCCCATTCAGGACGATATTGGCAGTGGGTTTACATATATGGCTTTAATTATGTTGTGATACTTTCCGCCTATACCTAACTTATAGAGGGTCTTTGTCATGAATGAGTGCTGAACTTTATCAAATGCTTTTTCAGCATCTATAGAGATGATCATATGGTCCTTGTGTTTGACTTTATTAATATGGTGTATCACATTTATTGATTTGCGTATGTTGAGCCAACCTTGCATCCCTGGGATGAATCCCACTTGATCGTGGTGAATAATTTTATGTATGTGTTGCTGTATTCTGTTTGCTAGTATTTTAGTGAGGATTTTTGCATCTATATTCATCAAGGATATCGGCCTTTAGTTTTCTTTTTTGGTTATATCTTTACCTGGTTTTGGAATCAGGATGATGTTTGCTTCATAGAAAGAGTTTTGGAGATTTGCATCTGTTTCAATCTTTTGGAATAGTTTGTAAAGAATCAGTGTCAATTCCTCTTTGAATGTTTTGTAAAATTCTGCTGTGAATGCATCTGGTCCTGGGCTTTTCTTTGTTGGGAGCCTTCTGATAACAGCTTCAATCTCCTTTATTGTTATTGGTCTGTTCAGGTTTTCTACGTCTTCATGGCTTAGTTTTGGGAGATTCTGTGTGTCCAGAAATTTATCCATTTCCTCCAGATTTTCAAACTTGTTAGCACATAGTTGTTTATAGTAGTCTCGAATGGTTTCTTGTATTTCAGATGAATCAGTTGTAATATCGCCTTTTTCATTTCTAATTTTTGTTATTTGAATCTTCTCTCTTCCACTTTTTTTGTTAGCCATGCTAATGGTTTGTCAATTTTATTTATCTTTACAAAAAAACAACTTTTTGATTCATTGATCTTTTGTATTGTTTTTTGGGTATCAATTTCATTCAGTTCTGCTCTGATCTTAATGATTTCTTTCCATCGGCTAACGTTAGGTTCGGATTGTTCTTGTTTTTCTATATCTTTAAGGCGAAGTGTTAGGTTGTTCACTTGCCATCTTTCCATTCTTCTGAGGTGAGCATTTAATGCAATAAATTTCCCCCTTAATACTGCTTTTGCGGTATCCCACAGGTTTTGGTATGATGTATCATTATTTTCATTAGTTTCAAGAAATTTTCTGATTTCCTGCTTGATTTCTTCTTGGACCCATATGTCATTAAGTAGAATGCTGTTTAATTTCCATGTGTTTGTATAGTTTCCAGAATTTCGTTTGTTATTGATTTCTAGTCTTAATCCATTATGGTCTGAGAAAATACATGGGATAATTCCAATTTTTTTGAATTTATTGAGACTTGATTTATTACCTAATATGTGATCTATCCTGGAGAATGATCCATGTGCTGATGAGAAGAATGAATATTCTGAGGTTGTTGGATGGAATGTTCTGTAGATATCTGCCAAGTCCAATTGGTCTAGAGTATTGTTTAGATCTTGTGTTTCTCTGCTGATTCTTTGCCTAGATGATCTGTCCAATATTGACAGTGGGGTGTTCAGGTCCCCTGCTATTATGGTATTAGTGTCTATTTCCTTCTTTAGGTCTAATAGAGTTTGTTTTATAAATCTGGCTGCTCCAACATTGGGTGCGTACATACTTATGATTGTTATGTCTTCTTGATGGATCAGTCCTTTTATCATTAAGTAGTGTCCCTTATTGTCTCTTTTTATGGTTTTTAGTTTTAAGTCTACTTTGTCAGATATAAGAATAGCTACTCCAGCTCGTTTTTCTTTTCTGTTTGCATGGTAAATCTTTTTCCATCCTTTCACTCTTAGTCTATGTGAGTCTTTATGGGTGAGGTGGGTCTCTTGAAGGCAGCATATAGTTGGGTCCTCCTTTTTAATCCAGTCAGCCAGTCTGTGTCTTTTGATTGGGGAATTTAAGCCTTTTACATTAAGAGTTGTTATTGAATAGTGTTGATTTATTCTTAGCATTTTTTTTATTGTTGTTTGGTTGTCTTAGGTTTCTTTTGTTCCTTGCTTTCTGATTTACTGTTTGTTTTCTGTTTGTTGGTTCCTTAGGTTGTAGATAGCCTTTTTGTTTTTTGTTTTCTCTTCATGAATGCCATTTTTATTATACTAGTGGGTTTAGATTTTTCTTGGGTTTTTATGGCAGTGGTAGTTATTTTTCAGGAACCAAACCCAGTACTCCCTTGAGAATTTCTTGTAACGGTGGTCGTGTGGTGGTGAACTCCTGCAGTTTTTGTTTGTCTGAGAAATATACTATTTGCCCTTCATTTCGGAAAGATAGCCTTGCAGGGTAGAGTATTCTTGGCTGACAATCTCTGTCTTTTAGTCTTTTGAATATATCATCCCATTCCTTTCTGGCTTTTAGGGTTTGTGAGGAAAAGTCTGATGTTAGCCTGATTGGGGCTCCCTTATAGGTGATTTGATGCTTCTCTCTTGCAGCTTTTAAGATTCTCTCTTTGTCTTTGAGTTTTGCCAATTTGACTATAACATGTCTTGGAGAAGACCTTTTTGGGTTGAATACATTTGGAGATCGTTGAGCTTCCTGGATCTGAAGATCTGTGATTTTTCCTGTACCTGGGAAATTTTCTGCCACTATTTTGTTGAATGTTTTCAATGCAATCTCCTTTTTCCTCCCCTTCTGGAATACCCATGACTCGGATATTTGAGCACTTAAGGTTGTCTGATATCGCTCTCAGATTTTCTTCAATGCCTTTGATTCTTTTTTCTTTTATTTTTTGTCTGCTTGTGTTATTTCAAACAGCCCATCTTCAAGTTCAGAGGTTCTCTCTTCAACTTCCACAAGCCTGTTGGTTAAACTCTCCATTGTGTTTTTTTATTTCACTGAATAACTTCTTCAGTTCTGCAAGTTCTGCTACATTTTTTTTCAGGGCATTGATTTCCTTGTACATTTCCTCTTTCAGGTCCTGTAAACTTTTCCTCCTTTCATCATGATGTCTAGCTGAGTTTTCTTTTATCTCATTCAGTTTCCTTAGAATTATCACTCGAAATTCCTTGTCAGTCATTTCAAGGGCTTCTTGTTCTAAAGGATCTAGAGCTTGAGATTTATTATCTTTTGGTGGTGTACTTTCTTAATTTTTCGCATTTCTGGTATCTTTTCTTTGATGTTTATTCATTGTGACAGGGGGTTTCACAGTCCACAGGTTTGACACTATTGACTGACTAAGATGTTGCCGTGGTCGCCAATTTGGTATGGCTACCTCAGTGACTCCCTGTTCCCTGTGCTCTGGCCCGGGCTGCCAGGATGCACCGAGGCACCACAGAGCATGTGGTCTCTGCAGAGCTTCCCCTTTCCATGCAGGATGTCTCCCTGCTCTGTGTGCACTAGGCCAGGCTTGGGATGGAGCCGGGTGGCAGTGGTGAAGCCTACCTGCTGCTGGATTGCACGGCAGCAGCGTGGACCCTCTGGAGTTCCTGCCTCCCCTGCCGGACGACTCCCCGCTCTGTGTGCACTGGGCTGGGCTGGGAAAGAAGCCGGGTGGCCGCAGTGAAGCCTACCTGTTGGATCACGCAGTGGCGGCCAGCAGGGCGTGTGGTCTCTGTGGAGCTTCTGCCTCTCCCGCTGGACGTCTCCCTGTCTGGGCTGCTGGTTGATTGGCTTCCAGCTCCAGGGATGGCAGGTGCAGGCAGGGGGTCAGAAGCCGTGGTCACCGTTGCAGCCTGGGGTGACACAGGCGGGCTCAGGCCTCCATGTTTCCACTCTGCAGCTGCGGCTGGGACGCGGGCTGTGGCGCACCGGTGGGTCGTGAGCGCGGGTTGGGGGAAGATTCCCGGTTCTCGGCAGGGTAAAGACACCCTTTCGAAGCCGTTCCTTTGCGCCGATTCTGCTACAGCTGCATCTGGCGCGGGCCTCAGGCTGCTTCTGCTCGTGGCAGAAAAGCGGCAGGCAGCTCTCCTCTTCCGCCATCTTGACCGCCACAGGAATTTTCTCCTTGCCGCCGCTGCCTCCACTCCAACTATAGGTGGTTGTTAACCCCTCGGGGGCTTCCTTGAGAAACTGAGCGCCCTTGGTGGAGGAGCTGCTGCTCAGACCAACGCGCCGAGCTGAGGGCAGGCAATCTCAGGACTTTCTTCCCGCGCCTGCATTGACGCCATGATCACAGGGAATTATTTTCAAATCTCTTCAGCAGATCTGAAATTATTTTCGTAATAGGAGTTCTTTGGGAAGTTTTTTGTTGATTACAGCTTCATCGCTATTTGAGAACATGTGCCAGCAATGCCGCTCCTCACTGGGCCGAGCCGCCCGGCCAGGGAGATACACTGTAAATGGCTTTAAAGTTGGGGGAAGGGGTCATGTTATAAGGAATGTGGGCAGCCACTAGAAGCTAGACAAGGCATAGAAAATAGAAATAGATTCATCCCTAGAGCCACAGAAAGGAATGCAGCCCTGCCAACACCTTGATTTCAGCTCAGTGAGACCCATATTAGACTTCTAAATTATGGAAATATTAAAAAAAAATGTGTTCTTTTAAGCCACTAAATTTGTGATAATCTGTTACTGCAGCAATAGAAAACTAATATACTGTTTTAACTAATACCTCATCAGAAATCTGGAAGTGAGAAGGAAGTAACACATTTTTCAAGTGCTAAAAAAAAAAAAAAAAAACAGTAGACTTAGAATTCTATATCAGACAAAAATATCCTACAGGATGATGGGGAAATTAAGACATTGTCAAATGAAAAAAAAAAAAACTAACAGAATTTGTCACCAGCAGACCCACTCTGTAAGAATGGCTAAAGGAAGATCTTGAAACAGGAAATGATAAAATTAAAAAAAAAGGAATCTTGGAACATCAGGAAGAAAGAATAATGAAAAGAGTAAAAATATTGGTAAATACAAATAATATCCTATTTTCTTTTGAGTTTTCTAAACTCACAATTGTTGACAATTAAAGGAAAAATTAAAACACTGTTTGATGTGATTCTGAATGTATGCCGAGAAAATATTAAAGAAATTTATATTATAAATGAGAAAGCATAAAAGTTCTTAAAAGGAAGTAAGGTTTCTACAGTTCACTCAAACTCATAAAATATAGATACCAGTAGACTTTGATTCAGTTATGTATTTGCAATGTAATACCTATAGCAGCCACTAAAAAAAATCTATACAAAGAGATATACTCAAAAAAACTATAGATAAATCAAAATAGGATTCTAAGATATGTTTGTGTAATCCACAGGAAAACAGGAAAAAGAAAGAAAAAGAAACAAACATCTGAGGGAAAAACAAGACAAAAAATAAAATGTTTAAGCCATAACATATCAATAATTACATCAAATGAAATGGTTAAATACACCAATTAAAAGACAGATTGTCAGAGTAGATAGAAACATATGACCCAACTAACTACATGCTATCTACAAGAAACTCACTTCAAATACAGCAGTATAGGTAGGTTGAAGATAAAAGAACAACAACAAAAAATTATTATGGATTTAATTGTGTCCCCCCAGAAAGAGTGACAAGGTTACTTCAAAAAGTACATGGAAAGATTTGTATTATCTTTTAATTCTATTTTTCCATGCACATTTTGAAGTATCCTCGTATTGTTGTCCTAACCCTTGGTATTTAGAAATAAGGTCTTTTCAGACTTCAACTTTAAGATTTAAGACATAAGATATAAGATACTTTTAAAGTAGGGTAGGCCCTTTATTGAATATGACCGGTATCCTTTTAAGAAGAAAAGAGAAACAGATAGGAGAATGCCATGTGAAAACACAGACATAGAGGGAAGATGGCCATGTGACAATAAAGGTAGACTGAAGTTATGCAACTGTAAACCAGGGAATACCAAGGATTGCCAGCATTCATGAGAAGCTAGAGGAGATAGCGTGGCCCTGCCGATAACCTGATTTGGGGTTTCTAGCCTCCATAACTACAAAATAATAAATTTCTGTTGTTCTAAGCCACCCCATTTGTGGTGGCTTATTTTTCATTTTTATTTTTCTAAAGATGACCAGTAAGGGGATCTTAACCCTTTACTTGGTGCTGTCAGCATCATGCTAACCCAGTGAGCTAAACTGGCCATCCCTATATGGGATCTGAACCTGTGGCCTTGGTGTTATCAACACTACACTCTCCCAAGTGAGCCACAGGCCAGCCCCATTTGTTGTGGTTTCTAATAGCCCTAGGAAACTAATGCAAATATGTAACATGCAAATATTAATCAAAAAAGGCATGAATGGCTGGGTATATTCATATAAGATAAAGTAGACCTCAAGAGAAAGAAAATTACCAGGGATATTACACAATGTCTTAGTTAGCTCAGGCTGCTATAACAAAATACTATAGACTAGGTGGCTTAAACAACAAACATTTATTTCTTATAGGTCTGGAGGCTGAGAAGTCTAAGATTAAGGTGCCAACAGATCCAGGTGAGGGCTCTCTTCCTGGTTTGCAGATGGCAGCTTTCTTGTATCTTCTCATAGCTGAGAGAGAATGGGCTGTGGTCTCTTCTTCTTCTTATAAAGGCACTAATTCCACATGGGGGCTCCACCCTCATGACCTCATCTAAACCTGATTAATCCCAAAGGCCCCACCTCCTCATGCCATTATATTGGGGGTTAGGATTTCAACACATAAATTGGAGGGGGGCACAAAAATTACATCCATAACACATAATGATAAAAGGGTCGATTCACCAAGAAGACAGCAATCCTAAACATGTATGCAGCAAACAGTGAAGCTGCAAAATACATGAAGCAATAGCTGATGGTACAAAAAGGAGAAACAGTTTAATCCACAATTGCAGTTGGAGACTTCAATACTCCTCTCTCAGCAATTGTTAGAATAACTAGACAAATCTCAACAAATTTAAAAAACTGAAATTATACACAGTATGCTCTCTGAACACAATGAATTCAAACCAGAAATGAGTAACAGAAAGACAACAAGAAAATCTCCAAACACTTGGAAACTAACAATACAATTCTAAATAATCCATGAATCAAAGACACTCTTGAGGAAATAAAAAATTACACTAAATTGAATGAAAATGAAAAATACCAAAATTTTGCAGCCAAAGCAGTGGTGAGAAGAACATTTATCTCAATAAAGGCTTACATTAGAAAAGAAAATTCTCAAGTCATTAAGATCTCACCTCAAGAAACTAGAAAAAGAAGAGCAAAATAAACCCAAAGCAAGCAGAAGGAAGAAAATAACACATACAAGCTTAGAAAGCAATGAAATTTTTAAAAGAAAAATAGAGAAAAATTGATAAAATTAAAGACAGAATCAATAAAAAAAATTAACAAAATTTACAAACATCTAACAAGACTGACACACCAAAAGAGAAAACACAAATTTCCAATGATGAATGAAACAGGAGATACAACTATACACCTTGCAGACACTAAAAGGATAATAAAGGAACATTACTGCTATGGACTGAGTTGTATCTTCCAAAAATTCATATGTTGAAGCCCTAACATCCATTGTGGCTATGTTCAGAGACAGGGCTTTTAAGAGGTAATGAAGATAAAACAAGGTCATATGGGTGGAGTCCTAATTCAATAGGAAAGAGGAAAAGAGAGTGATCTCTCTCTCTCCACAGGCAAGCAGGCACTAAGAAAAGGCCATTTAAGCACAGAGTGACAAGGCAGCTGTCTACAAGCCAGAAAGAGGGCCCTCAGCAGAACCTGACCGTGCTAGCACTCTGGTCTCTTACTTCCAGATTCCAGAACAGTGCCAAAATAAAATTTCTGTTGTTTAATCCACCCAGTCTATGGTACTTTGTTATGGCAGCCCAAGCACACTAAGACAACTATGAACAACTCTACACACGTAAATTTGACAACTTATATG